>NW_027530380.1:1934988-1938312 GCF_008692635.1 Crocuta crocuta | reverse complement strand
CAGGGGGCATATAGGAAATCTCTGTACTTTCTGGTCAATTTGGCTGTGAACCTAAAACCATTCTAAAAAAATTAAGTTTATTTTTTCTAAGTAAACTCTATGCCCAATATGGCGCTCGAACTCTAGACCCGGAGACCAAGAGTCACGTGCTCCACTAAGCCAGCCGGATGCCCTGAGTTTATTAAATTTTTTTTTTAAAAGTAAGGCCACTTAAGGGACCCAGTTTTCACACTAATTAGTAAAAACAAAATGTAAATGAAACATCTTGGAAAATGAAACTAAAAGTTATTTATAACAGCACTTAAGTTATAATGCAACTGTGCCCATAAGGGAATTTTGGCATAATTTTATCCAAAACTTAATGATGACCCCACAAACCATAATTCACTCCCTGTTTGACTTTTATTGCATCATTCTGCAAATATATCTATGGACTTGGCCAGTCTTTTCAAGGGCTTCTGTTTTTTTGATGTTTAAATGATTCTATTGTGAAGGGCTCATGGTATCATCTCACCATCAATTTTCAACTGTTAGTGGGTCTGTGGGATATAATGTGTCAACAGGTACGTGTGAAACTTTAACAGCTCTCAAATGATTCTTCCATCAAACTTCAGGAAATCTGGCCAAGATCTGCAATTTCATTTCACAACTGATTGCGACTTTTCTCAATCAGCAATAAGAGCGATAACAAACACTTGACTTGATGGGCCTGGACAGCAGTTAGGGTACAGCTGTGACGGCTGGGCATGGGCAAAATTTTCAAGCTGTCGGTTTACTGATGACAATTTCTATGTTACGGTGATTCTTCTCTTTCCCTATACCACTCCCAGCTAAAAGACTCAGGCAAACAAGTCAGATTACAAAGACCCCTGCCATCAATCACATTGAAAGGATAGCAAGTAGGCCAATTTAAGCTAAAATCCAGCGCCAACCATGAGTCAGGCACTAATTCCGTTGCTGGAGACACGAGGAAATGCCCTCCAGGAATTCAATCTAACATGGGAGTCAAAGAATAAACAGACAGATGTGGTAAAGTGCTGTTGCCGTGAAGGTGCGTATGTTTATGAAACGCTATGGAAGACACATACATGGGGAGAAGTAAATTCTGCTTCTCCCTAAGTAAGGCCTCAAAGGAGGAAGTTTAAAAGCAGACACCAGGCTGCCAAGCAGAGTATAAGAGCTAAGAAAGGCATGGAGCCTGAAAACACAAAGCTCATTCAGGAAATGCAGGGTCCAGTGCAACTGGCTCACTGTTCCTTGCTGCTGGTAAAGAGGGAAGAGCGATTTTTAAACAACAGCAACAAGAGCAAGAAAGCGCCACTCTACAAAGGAAGGCTGGGGCACAAGTTGACAGCATATACACAAGTTTGGATTTTCATCTCCAGCTACAGGAAGCCGCAGTAAACTTTCAGAACTAGAGTAACAGGGGCGCCTGGGGGGCTGTCGGTTAAGCGTCCGACTTTGGCTCAGGTCAGGATCTCATGGCTCGTGAGTTTGAGCCCCACATCGGGCTCTGTGCTGACAACTCAGAGCCCGGAGCCTGCATCGGATTCTGTGTCTCCCTTTCTCTCTGCCCCTCAGATGCTCACGTTCTGTCTCTCTCTCTCTCTCTCAAAAACAAACATTAAAAAATTTTTTTTTAAATAAGAGTAACAATATTTGAGAAATACCTGGCAACAAGCTCTACAGTGGATTAGAGGTGGAGGGACCCAAAGCGCCAGGACTCCCACTGGTGCCTCCAGTTACAGGGTCTAAGCAAGGGCAAAGGCCTGGGTTCCTGGCCTCAGAAACAGCAAAGCCAAGAGACAGTGGGTGTGACCAGGTGTCAGCTGTCACTGCAAGCAGAGGAGGGGCCCTCTGGGGGAGTGCAAAGGTGGCAGCGGTCCCGCGGCTCCGGCCAGCTGCTGTTACGACTCCGAGACAGAAGGCAACAAAAGCACCTTCCAGGGTGGGAAGGAGCAGAAGGGTTAAATGTGGAGCAGACTAGACGGACTGAGTCGAGGCGATGAGGCCTGATAAACCGCCGCGCACAGACCAGCACTCAGTAAACAGCTGAAAGACGGCAAAGTGTCAATAACACACGACAGCCAGAGACACGGGAACCACCACCTGCCTGTGGAGGGCCACTGTATCTCAGCCCAGAGGACCCCCTTCCTCACTCTGAACTGCCTCTTTTGCCCCCCGCCTTTTTTTGAGAGAAAGAGAGACAGAGGGCACAAGTGAGCAAGGGGCAGAGAGAGAGAGAGAGAGAATCCCACAAGGGGCAGGGGGTGAGGGGTGAAAGAGGGAGGGAGAGGAAGAGAGAGAGAAGAGAGAGCGGGGTTCATCAGAAATGGGGCTCGAGCTCAAGAACCAAGAGACGATGACCTGAGCCAAAGTCAGATGCTTAACCGACTGAACCACCCAGGAGCCCACCTCTTTTGCCCCTTTTTAAAGCTGAGCATCACCCACTTCCCATGTCCTAAAGCACCACTGTTCGCTTTATGAAACCCATTCCAGAATTACATTCTATTCCAGAAAACAGGACTAAGAGGTCATGTATACCACAGTTTTAAAACATTCTCCAGGGGCGCCTGGGGGGCTCAGTCAGTTAAACATCTGACTTCGGCTCAGGTCATGGTCTCACGGTTCGTGGGTTCGAGCCTCACGTTGGGCTCTGTGCTGACAGCTCAGAGCCTGGAGCTGCTTCAGATTCTGGATCTCCCTCTCTCTCTGACCCTCCCCTGCTCACGCTGTGTCTGTCTGTCTGTCTGTCTCTCTCTCTCTCTCAGAAATAAATAAAAAACATTAATAAAAAAACTTAAAAAAATAAAAAGTCCTCCAGGGGCCCCTGGGTGGCTTAGTGGGTTAAGCGTCCGACTTTCGCTTAGGTCATGATCTCGCGGTTCGTGGGTTTGAGCCCGTCGAGCCCCGCGTCGGGCTCTGTGCTGACTGCCAGCTCAGAGCCTGGAGCCTGTTTCAGTCTGTGATTCCCTCTCTCTCTGACCCTCCCCTGCTCACGCTGTCTCTCTCTCCTAGAAATACATAAAACATTAAAAAAATAAAAATAAAAAATATAAAGTCCTCCAAACAAAAAGGAAAGCTTCCAAGACTACTTCTAAGAGTATCAATTCCTAGAGAAAAGAAAGAAAACCTCTTCAATGCTCCTACAATGACAGGGTTTAAAAAAAAATTTTTTTAATGTTTATTATTTTTTTTTTAAATGTTTTTATTTATTTCTAGGAGAGAGAGAGAGAGAGACAGCGTGAGCAGGGGAGGGTCAGAGAGAGAGGGAGTCACAGACTGAAACAGGCGCCAGACTCTGAGCTGGCAGTCAGCACAGAG
>NW_027530380.1:1930768-1934552 GCF_008692635.1 Crocuta crocuta | reverse complement strand
TTTGGCTCAGGTCAGGATCTCATGGCTCATGAGTTTGAGCCCCACATCGGGCTCTGTGCTGACAACTCAGAGCCCGGAGCCTGCATCGGATTCTGTGTCTCCCTTTCTCTCTGCCCCTCAGATGCTCACGTTCTGTCTCTCTCTCTCTCTCTCAAAAACAAACATTAAAAAATTTTTTTTTAAATAAGAGTAACAATATTTGAGAAATAACTGGCAACAAGCTCTACAGTGGATTAGAGGTGGAGGGACCCAAAGCGCCAGGACTCCCACTGGTGCCTCCAGTTACAGGGTCTAAGCAAGGGCAAAGGCCTGGGTTCCTGGCCTCAGAAACAGCAAAGCCAAGAGACAGTGGGTGTGACCAGGTGTCAGCTGTCACTGCAAGCAGAGGAGGGGCCCTCTGGGGGAGTGCAAAGGTGGCAGCGGTCCCGCGGCTCCGGCCAGCTGCTGTTACGACTCCGAGACAGAAGGCAACAAAAGCACCTTCCAGGGTGGGAAGGAGCAGAAGGGTTAAATGTGGAGCAGACTAGACGGACTGAGTCGAGGCGATGAGGCCTGATAAACCGCCGCGCACAGACCAGCACTCAGTAAACAGCTGAAAGACGGCAAAGTGTCAATAACACACGACAGCCAGAGACACGGGAACCACCACCTGCCTGTGGAGGGCCACTGTATCTCAGCCCAGAGGACCCCCTTCCTCACTCTGAACTGCCTCTTTTGCCCCCCGCCTTTTTTTGAGAGAAAGAGAGACAGAGGGCACAAGTGAGCAAGGGGCAGAGAGAGAGAGAGAGAGAATCCCACAAGGGGCAGGGGGTGAGGGGTGAAAGAGGGAGGGAGAGGAAGAGAGAGAGAAGAGAGAGCGGGGTTCATCAGAAATGGGGCTCGAGCTCAAGAACCAAGAGACGATGACCTGAGCCAAAGTCAGATGCTTAACCGACTGAACCACCCAGGAGCCCACCTCTTTTGCCCCTTTTTAAAGCTGAGCATCACCCACTTCCCATGTCCTAAAGCACCACTGTTCGCTTTATGAAACCCATTCCAGAATTACATTCTATTCCAGAAAACAGGACTAAGAGGTCATGTATACCACAGTTTTAAAACATTCTCCAGGGGCGCCTGGGGGGCTCAGTCAGTTAAACATCTGACTTCGGCTCAGGTCATGGTCTCACGGTTCGTGGGTTCGAGCCTCACGTTGGGCTCTGTGCTGACAGCTCAGAGCCTGGAGCTGCTTCAGATTCTGGATCTCCCTCTCTCTCTGACCCTCCCCTGCTCACGCTGTGTCTGTCTGTCTGTCTGTCTCTCTCTCTCTCTCAGAAATAAATAAAAAACATTAATAAAAAAACTTAAAAAAATAAAAAGTCCTCCAGGGGCCCCTGGGTGGCTTAGTGGGTTAAGCGTCCGACTTTCGCTTAGGTCATGATCTCGCGGTTCGTGGGTTTGAGCCCGTCGAGCCCCGCGTCGGGCTCTGTGCTGCCTGCCAGCTCAGAGCCTGGAGCCTGTTTCAGTCTGTGATTCCCTCTCTCTCTGACCCTCCCCTGCTCACGCTGTCTCTCTCTCTCTCTCTCCTAGAAATACATAAAACATTAAAAAAATAAAAATAAAAAATATAAAGTCCTCCAAACAAAAAGGAAAGCTTCCAAGACTACTTCTAAGAGTATCAATTCCTAGAGAAAAGAAAGAAAACCTCTTCAATGCTCCTACAATGACAGGGTTTAAAAAAAAATTTTTTTAATGTTTATTATTTTTTTTTTAAATGTTTTTATTTATTTCTAGGAGAGAGAGAGAGAGAGACAGCGTGAGCAGGGGAGGGTCAGAGAGAGAGGGAGTCACAGACTGAAACAGGCTCCAGGCTCTGAGCCAGCAGTCAGCACAGAGCCCGACGCGGGGCTCGAACCCACGAACCGCGAGATCATGACCTAAGCGAAAGTCGGACGCTTAACCGACTAAGCCACCCAGGCGCCCCTTTAATGTTTATTTTTGAAGAAGAGAGACAGAACAAACATGAGCAGAGAGAGAGGGAGACACAGAATCTGAAGCAGGTTCCAGGCTGAGCTGTCAGCACAGAGCCCGACGAGGGGCTCAAACCCACGAACTGTGAGATCATGACCTGAACCGAAGTCAGACACTTAAGCCACCCAGGCGCCCCTTCAATGACAGTGTTAAGCAAAACACAATGGTTTACCTGACCAGTGACACTCCCCTGAAGGGGCCACAAGAGAATGTGTTAAGGCCGGGTCCAGGCTGTCCCAACACCCTCACGGGCAATAAGCAAGAGCACTGGAGCAGGAGGGGCGGGTAGCAGGGACTTGGCTCAGACTCTGACCTCGAGCCCCTCTAGTCTCTCATTTTACAGACTCATGATTACACGGCGTACGACGACCTCTATCACCCTTTTCTTTGAGAATTTTCAGGCCCACCTGAATGAGGTAGTTTTGGAGACACTTTCATTAAAAAACAAATAAACAGGGGGCCTGGGGGCTCAGTCGGTTAAGCATCTGACTTCAGCTCAGGTCACGAACTCACGGTCCGTGGGTTCGAGCCCCGCTTCAGGCTCTGTGCTGACAGCCAGCTCAGAGCCTGGAGCCTGTCTTCCGATTCTGTGTCTCCCTCTCTCTCTGACCTTCCCCTGCTCACACTGTCTCTCTCTCTCTCAGAAATAAATAAAACATTAAATTTTTTTTTTAATTTTTAATAAGCAAAATAAAAATATAAAGAAAATTCGCTGGGCAATTGAGAAATTATCTAAACACCTTTGGTCTTCTCTCATTCCCAGCTTTTGATTCTTACTGCTCACACGCAAATCTGTAAGAGGGGCCAGAGGCACAAGGAAGTGAAGCTCAGTTATTTTGCCGCATTGGCAGCGCTGCTGCAGGACTGAGCAGGAAAAAGGAATCAAATGACTAAAATTGGAGTTGGGGATTATCGGTGGCGGCAGGCCAATTTCTAGATACTACGCTCTACCTGGTCAACCAGTTAAAAGAAAACAGCAGAGAAAGACACGCATGTTTAAAGGTCTTGGGGCGCCTGGGGAGCTCGGGTCATATCTCCAGGTTCGTGAGTTCGAGCCCCAGGGCGGCTCACTGCTGTCTGCGCAGAGCCCGCTTCAGATCCTCTGTCCCCTCCCTCTGCCCCTCCCCCACTCACGCTCTCTCAAAAATAAGCACATTAAAATCAATAAATAAAGGACTAAATAGGACACACACTAGATGTTAAACGGTCATCTCCGGGGACCAGAGTGACAACAAAAATCAAGGCAGTCTCTCTTCCCGTTAGGTCTGAATATATACACACATAGTTGTTTTGTTGGGGTTTTTTTCTGGGGGGGGTAATGTTTTTAGCTTTAAAAAAGGGGCGGGCGGCCCTTTCTACCTTGCTCCTCGTCGTTTCTGGAGCCACATCTCCTAAACTCTGCCCTCGAATACACCCCTGTCTGAACCGTGTCAGCGGGGAACGAACGAATGTGACCCCTCGGACGCGAACGCAAGTGAATTTCAGACGGGGGAGGGGGCGGGGAGCAGGTCACGGACTCGAGGAACTGCAAGTAAAGTTCCCAAGTGACTTCTTCCAAAGCCAGTCACAACATCCCTCCGCGTTCAAGGCCGCGAACCCCCCGGGAGGGCCTGCGCGGGCACACTGTAACCGGCTTCGGTGCCAAACGCACTTTGTCATCAACGGTATTGTTCTGCTTAGGGGAGACCTGCCTTCGCATGAAACCGGGGTCTGCTCAACGGCCGGGCTTCTGGGAGGTCTTGGGAGGTTTGGATTTCCCACGGGATCGAGCAAGGGG
>NW_027530380.1:1910878-1930496 GCF_008692635.1 Crocuta crocuta | reverse complement strand
GGCTTTGGGAGCCGAAACTTTGCTCGGACCCCAGGGAACCCCAAGACATCAGACGCCGGGGCCTGGCAGGATGCAGGCAGGAAGCGGTGCCCGCAGGCTGGCTTCTCTTTCTGCATGACCTTGGGGCAAGGCAGCTCCTTCTGCTGCTCCGAGGGTGTGTTTCTAGAACGTTTCCCAGCGCCGGCTCGGCTCCTTGCGAGGCGCGGCCACGTTCGGAACGTCCGGAGCCGGAGGAGTTACTGTCCCCGGGTCCGAAAAGAGGGCAGAAGCGTTTGGTTCAAGGCCGCACAGGTTGACCCCGCCCTCCCGTTGGGGGCCGGGGGGCCCTCCCGCAGCCTCAGTTTCCCTGTCCTTGGTGCTGAGGACGCCTGGAGCTGGATGGAGGCTCGCGGCGGGCAGAGCGGCATCCCGCAGCCGGGCCGCCGCAGCCACGTGGACCGCGGGCCAAAGGTGAGTGCCACCCGGCTGCTGGCTTTGTGGACGCGCCCCGCCCGCCCCCGCGCAGGAGGCAGCCGCGTGACCGTGACTAACGCACCTTTGCCCGCGGAGGGGGACGAGGGCCCCGTCTCCCACTGGCCACACCGGCCTGTGTCCCTCACTCCTGTTTGACCCCGCCGCCCCAGTCCTTTCTGGAACGGGGTTATAGCTAAATATAAAAATTACAGATCCTATTTTACGGGACATGAGCTGGGACAAGAGGTTTCCCAGGCTGCGTAGGAAATTAAGCGCCTGGATTACAGAAAATGGCTTCTGTGTGGGATTTCACAGTCGGCCGGAAGCAAACATCTCTTTTTTTTTAGATCCGTGTGTGCTTGGCTGAACTTGCTCCAAGAAAAATGGTCTTTTCGAAAAAAGTATTACAATGAAAAGGGGCCTTTGACGAGCCAGCCGTAGAGGGGGGCCTGTGCACTGAACTGAGGACCCCAGAGTAGCCTAGGCATTTAGAAGGGAAGCAGGGTGGGAGTCCTATTGGATGTTTGTAAAAGCTGAGAATTCAAGGTCTCCAGTCAGGCCATTTAGATAAGGTAGCCGAGGACTTTGTCTAAAAATACCACTGGAGAGGTGGGGCCATGGCCATGGCCTACGCAGGTGACAGACCTTTCGTCCCCTGTCCCCTGGCACCCGCCTAGTAATCTCGGGAACGCCAGCAACCTGACGGAGAGGAAAGGGCAGTAGAAGGGTTGGGTCTCTGTCTGCCGGTTTGAGCTATTAGAACCCACAGGTGCCTTTATGGGATTACAGCTCCCTGTGGGAGCAAAATGATGGCTTATTAAAGGTGTTGGAAAGGGGCGCCTGGGGGGCTCAGTTGGCTAAGCATCCGATCAGCTCGGGTCATGATCTCATGGTTCATGGGTTCGAGCCCCGCGTCGGGCTCTTGTGCTGACTGCCAGCTCAGAGCCCGGAGCCTGTTTCGGATTCTGTGTCTCCCTCTCTCTCTGACCCTCCCCTGCTCACGCTGTCTCTCTCTCTCTCTCTCTCTCTCTCTCAGAAATAAATAAAACATTAAAAAAGACATTTTTTTAAAAAGGTGTTGGAAAAGTTTGGTCTATCGCTGCTTCCATTTATAGACGTGGAGACTGAGGCCTGCAGTGTCTCTGCTGAAGTCCGCCGGCTAAGATGAGAGGCAAGGGCAGGTGTGCTGGCTCCTTTGTGTGAAGAGCATTACTCCCAAGAGGATACAAAACTTCCGTCCCCTGCAGGCGAGTTCAAGTCCTGAATGTAGCTCTCATTACTCATCCTTGCCTCGGCCACTCAGCACCCACCCTCAGTGCTGGGGCGAAATTACCAGGGCAGAGAGACCCAGGAAGCCTGGCATAGAGTAATGCTAAAATAATAGGTCTTACAATGAAAAAGACCCAACTCCTAGAAGCAGGGGAAGCCTGCCCAGGGAGTGTGTGAGCAAGGCTTTAGAGGGCTGAGAAGGCATTTACCAGGCAGTCAGTCCACTCTCCAGGGTTCTCTATGAGGATGTATAGTGAAGACAGGGCCCGGCGTGCAGTAGGTGCTCAGGAAGAGTGCCAGACCCATCGCCCTCCACAGGGAGAAACCCAGAGTGATAAATCTGCTCGTGACCCTTGAGCTGGTAACCCCATTCCCGAGACTTTGTCCCAAGAAGTCATTCAAAGCATAAAGCCCCCATGCATCATACTGTCTACTGCCTCACCATCTGTAACTGGAAAAAGCTGGAAATAACAATTGTCTGGCACCTGGACTGGGGCAGCAAAGATGCTGAGCCCAAGGGGCGCACCTGGCCGGCTCAGTCGGTACAGCGTGTACCTCTTGATCTCGGGGTTCAAGCCCCACGCTGGGCATAGAGTTTACTCAAAAAAAAAAAACAACCCACAACTGTTGAGCCCACATGTCTGTGTATCAGACAGAAGTTAAACGTGACCAGGTTGAAGGTGGTCGGAAGATTTCATTTTCCATTTTTATCAAGTGCCTTCAGTGTGCCAGTCACAGGGCTCGGCCGCGCGGGTGAATGAGGAAAACAGCTACACCCGGCTCCCAGCCCAATCAAGGACCGCATCACTGCCCACCCCACTGCCACGCGGGCCTCTCCTTGCCCCCATTTGTTTATTGTGTATTGTCTCCTTCCCACGTGGCACTTCTGGGAGAGCTCGGAGCTTGAATGTCATTCTCCACCCCGGTGACCGTCAGGCCCTGGTGTTTGTAGATTATCAAGTATTTGCTGCTTGGGGGAGGTTAGTAACTGTATGACTTGGGACTGGGCCTCAGTTTCCTCAGCTGTAAAATGGGGATCACAGGCATACCTCAGAGATACTACAAGTTCGCTTGCAGACCACCGCGATAAAGCCAATATCACAATGAAGTGAGTCAAATGAATGCTTGGTTTCCCAGTGCATATAAAAGTTATATTTCTACTATGCTGTAGTTTATTATTTTTTATTTTTTAAATGTTTATTTATTTAGAGAGAACACGAGCAGGGGAGAGGCAGAGAGAGAGGGAGAAGGAGAATCCCAAACAGGCTCCACGCTATCAGCACAGAGCCTGACGCAGGACTTGATCTCACGAACCGTGAGATCATGACCTGAACCAAAGTCAAGAGTCAACACTCAACCAACTGAGCTACTAGGGACCCCAAAAATAAAATCTTAAAAAACAAAATTGCAAAAGCTCTGGTTGATGCTGAATTCCGAGAGCAGAGGGTGTGGGTGATGGGCCTTAGGGGCAATGGGGGCGTTGGGGGAGGGTAGATCAGGAGATCCCCGTCCGGTCCCGGGCGTTCCTGCAGACTGATTCCTCTGGTCTGACCCAAGGGTCTGGGTGGGGGAGTCCCCAGGGCTACTAGGCAGACCAGGGTCCCGTGGACCACAGCCCTGCCACCAAGTCCAATTGCAAGGCCTGTTCCAAGGAAGGGCTTGCTGAGTCTGCCTCTCTGGAAATGGAGGGACCATTTGTCAAGCCCTTGGTAGGAGCAGCCCCATGCTGCGTCCTGTACCTGTGTGCGGCGTCTTTGAACTTTCAAAACTCGCACTGAAGTGAGTGTACTTAACACTTCATCTCCAGCAGGCAGCTGGGAAGGGCCGAACCCAGGGACCCACCCAGGACTTCCTCTGAATGCAGGGGGGCCTTGGCCGTCTTCATCCATAGTGCCTTTGGCCCAGGAAGCCCCAGAGGCTTGGCTCCCTAGAGAGCTGGAGAAGCAGGGTCCTGGCTGGGCTGCGCTCACCACCCCCTCCCAGGCTGTACCCAAGACCAGGCTCCCCTACTTCATTTCAGAGCCTTAAAATATTGATGTGACTGCTCACAGGCCAACAGGCTGAAATCCTACATGCTCATGATTGGGTTTCAGCCCCTGGCAGCAGAGTAACAGAACTGGGCCCCTTCACAGAGTACCTGGGTTTGACCCCACCCCAGGATGCTCTGTTAGCTGGAGATGGGGCAGGCCTGGCAGCTTCCTGGAGGTCTCCGAGCCCAAGTGTGGTCTTACTTGGTGGCCTCCTCCAATATACCCAGCCTCAGTGAATTAAGGCCACGGGCAGGGCTCAGGACCCAGAGTGTTTAAGGAAAGCAGGTGACTTGAATGCCCACGTGGCCGGTGGATGGGACACGCCCTCCCACCTTCCTCTATTTGCAGGGATCCTGAGTATAGCATTAAGGGTAAAAACCTGTCTTTGCATCTCGCACCTCCACTCACGGTGTGACCTTGGCCAAGTCACCCACCTCTCTAAGTCAGATGAAGATCATTGTTCCTACCCTACGGCATTGTTGGGGGGAGTCACTGAAACAGGCAGAGAAAAAGCTGGCCACAGAGTCAGGGCCCCTCCAGGGGAGCTGTGCTCTTCTACCGATTGCTAGCTGGATTCCCAGAGGCTGGAGGAGAGCGGCCATCACCTGTGGTCAGGAAGGACGCACCTGCTGCAGCACATCCCAGGTGCCACCAGGAGAGCAAAGCCTGCTGGAACCCTGGCAATATGGGCCTTATACTCAACAAATTATTGCTTGTCTCACACATGCAAAAAGTCCCACACAAGATCATTTTACTGTTCACAAGCTAATAGTGGGAAGGGGTATAGCGTGAACATCTTCCAAGCCTCATCACCTCGCTCTGTGACTATCTGATTGGCTGTAGAGATGGCAGCAAAAATCTAAATCTGAGGCCCTGGGGGCTTGTGAAGCGCTCCTGAGATCCCTGTGGGAGAACCTGGGCAGTGGCCATCCATCTATGGGAAGTGATTCCCTACGACCCCCCCCAAGTACATGCTGTGTCCCCAGAGCCTGGGGGGGGGGGGGCTGTTCCTTAAGTTGATTTGAGAGAGAGAAAGAGAGAGTGGGGAGGGGCTGAGAGAGAGAATCCCAAGCAGACTCCACACTTTTAGTGCCGAGGCCGACATGGGGCTCGATCCCATGAGCCGTGAGATCATGACCTGAGCTGACAACAAAAGTCAGCTACTTAACCGACTGAGCCACCCAGGGGCCCCCAGAGCCTGGGTTTTAGGGCAGACCTTTCAAACTCACTTTCCAAATTTGGTGAAAAGCTGCCCTGTGGTTTTGTGCCTTACGTGCATTATTTTTGTAACACAATAAATGCATTTTTAAAAAGATCCTACATGTGATGAAAGTCACACCATGGAGATGAGGCTTCTGGGCTCGAGGTCCAGAACCCTTGGTTCAGACACTGTAGCCTGTTGGGCTCCTGTCCCCAGTCAGCCCTGGGCTCTGAGGCTGGAGTTGTGCCAGGTGGCCCTGGGGTGGCTCTCCTTTCTGTCCAGAGCGACCAGCAGGATCGCCCTGTGCGGACGGGGAAGCTGAGACCCAGGTCACAGGCAGGAGTCGGTGGCTCTGCTGACCCAAGATGCTATGGCCACAGCAGCACCATCCCCACTTTCCACTCTCCCGGCCCAGGGTCTGGCTTCCACCTGCTGGGAGGGACTCCCACCCCTAGCCTGGTGGCCCCTGGACCTGTCCCCACCTCCCTGTAGTGACTGACCCGGAAGCAGGGAAGCTGGGCGCCCCCAGCCCCAGCCGGCCTGAGGAAGCCCCTCAGTGGTTGGTGAAAACCCACTGGCGGCCCTCCATGTGACCTTGGCCGGCCCCAGAGCCTCTCAGCACCATGTACGAGGGCAGAGGAAGGGAATGAGGGAGAACGGGGAAGGCAGCTTTGGAAGATCTTCTGGGTCCTGGGAGGCTGTGGCCGGTCGGTCCTTCTCCCAGCCCCGCTGCCTGAGCCGAATTCCAAGGCCAGCTGCTGTCCTTGCAGTGAGGAATCCGGCCTGACCGGATTCCTGGGCCGCTCCCCCACCGAGAGAGAGAGGAGAGAGCGTGCTGGGCCCCGTGGCAGGTGCGGGGCGGGGCCTGGGCAGGGATTGCAGGCTGGGTGGGGGGGAGTCCTCCGCCCCTCGGCCCCTGGGGTCCCGCCCCTGGGGACCCTCCGCAGCAGGGGCCCCAGAGAGCTCCCTACCCTGCTCTGCAAGTCCCCCACCCCCCACCCCTGACCTGGCGCGAATCGCCCCCCAACCTTGGGTGGGCAGCAGCTGGCTGTCCCTCCGACTGGCTTGACGAGGCCGCCGTGGCATTTAGAGCAATAACCCCAGGCTGCGGTGCCAGCGTGTCACCTGGCAAAGGTGCGCGGTCCCTGGAGGCGGGACTAATCCCGGCGGGGACCAAGGCCGAGGGCCCGCGCAGCGCCCCTCGGGGCTCGAGCCTGGAGACCCCCACCTTCTCCTGTCGCGCCGCCTGCACCCACTGACCCCTGGACCCCGACCTCCTTCCGCGCCCACACGTGCTGGGTGCTCAGTGAATGTGCAATGAATGAATGGACTGGAAGATTCCCGAGGTGGGGGCGCCAGTGTGGCCCGAGTTCTAATCCTAGTTCAGGCCTATTCGAAATTTGGCGCCAATCAGGTGATTGTTCCCTTTGCGCCTCTGTTCCTTGCCTGTAAAATGGGGGCGAGGGGAGCCCCTGTCTCCTGCGGTTGCTAGAAGGATTAAGTGAGGACCGTCACAGGTTGCTTAGGACAGAACCTGGGACGTGGCCAGAGTGTGAAAGGAGAAAGAACACTGTGCTTCTGCTGCCCTGGCCTCAGTGCTCTTGAACCCTCTTGTGTACCCTCTCAAAAACAACTTTTGGGGCACCTGGAGGGCTTGAGTGGGTTGAGTGTCCAACTTCCGCCTAGGTCATGATCTCCCCGTTCTTGAGTTCGAGCCCCACTTCGGGCTCTGTGCTGACAGCTCAGAGCCTGGAGCCTGTTTCAGATTCTGTGTGTCTCTCTCTCTGGCCCTCCTCCACTCACGCTGTCTCTCTCTCTCTCTCCCTCTCTCTCAAAATGTAAACATTGAAAAAGTTTTTAATTAAAAACCTTTTTAGGGGCGCCTGGATGGCTCAGTCGGTGGAGCCACAGACTTTGGAATGTGGATTTTGGCTCAGGTCATGATCTCACTGTGCTGACATTGAGCCCTGTCTCCAGCTCCACACTGAACATGGAGCCTGCTCAAAATTTTCTCTCCCCCTCTGCCCCTCTCCCCTGCTTGCGCGCGCTCTCTTTCTAAAATAAAAGAAAATTGGGGCGCCGGGGTAGCTCAGTCAGTTAAGCTCCCAACTCTTGATTTCTGCTCATGCCATGATTTCACTGTTGAGATCGAGTCCTATGCTGACAGCAAAGAGCCTGCTTGGGATTCTCTCCCTCTTCTCTCTCTGCCTCTCCTCACCTCTTTCTCTCTCAAAATGAATGAATAAATAAAATAAAATTAAGTAATTAAAAACTTTTAAATTTATTTTGAGAGAGAGACAGTGGGTGCGTGTGGGGGAGGGGCAGAGGGAAAGAAGGGAGAGAGATTCCCAAGCAGGCTCCACACCACCAGCTAGGGGCCCCATGCCAGGCTCGAACCCACAAAGCCGCGAGATCAGGACCTGAGCCGAAGTCGGACACTTAACCAACTGAGCCACCCAGGCGCCCCTATTTTCTTTTATCTTAGAGAGAGAGCGCGGAAGAAGGCGAGAGGGGCAGAGGGGGAGAGAGAATCTTAAGCAGGCTCCATGCTCAGTGTGGAGCTGGAGACAGGGCTCGATGTCAGCACAGTGAGATCATGACCTGAGCCAAAGCCACCCGGGTGCCCCGGGGGAACATTTCCACTTTGGGTTCACTGGCTCCAGCTCGGCGCTCAGAGCTCCCCACTAGGCCCCTCCCTGGCTACAATTTTCTGACCCCTTCCAACCCTTGGGTCACGGTTTTAGCACCATCTGCCCTCCGGCTTTCACCCCTCCACCCCCATCCCAAGTGGATTCCACCGCTCATCGAACACACCCGGCCCCTCTGGAAAGAGACACTGTGAGTTCACCCACCATCCAGGCACACCCCTTCTTGGGCACACATTTCCCAGTCTCCCCACCCCTCTGCAGCGGGCAAGGACCGTGTGACTCCTTAAGTAGTCAGGAGGCTCCTGGGAGAGCCTCTCCGCTCTTGTTTCCCTTGTCTCCCACTAGTGGTGAAAGACCCAAGAGAAGCCGCTGGGGCCGCGACATGACTTCCAAGGCACCCAGGACCCTGAATCACCACCTGGTCCTTTGAGGGCCATGGAGGTTAAATACCTAGTACACCTTCCCCTTCCATGGGGACCCAGGGCGCTGGCTGCAAGGTGAAGGCAACGGCATCGCAGGAAGGATGGAGCCCGGATCCCAGAGCCAAGGAGCGGCGTCTGAGCCGCGACATCTGCAAGGGGGTTGGCGGTGCGAAGCTGTGGCCCTTTGGGGTATTGTCATAGCACTTGGCTTCCCCTTCCTTTGCCGATCCACCTGGCAAGCCGCCACCCTCGGTGAACCCAACCTACCCTTCTTGAATGCCACCGGAAGGCAGAAATTTCCTGAAGAACACCCTAAAACTGGTTTAACTGGTTTTATCTTAAATCCATGCCCTGAGCCTAACGGGGAGTCAGGAGACTCTGTCCTACTGCCTGTTTGGGGAGGTTGGTCTTTCTCATCCGAGGTGACCCACTTTACCGTCTTAAACCCTTTTAAGCGCACAGCTCAGTAGTGTTCACATAAATTCACATTGTTGAGCGAACCAGTCTCTAGCACCCTTTCCCCCTCGCAGAACTGAAGCCCTGAAGCAACCACCTCTCATCCCCCTCCGGCCCCTGGTAACCTCTCTTCTGCTTCTGTCCCTATGAATTGGTCTGCTCTAGGTGCCTCGTGGAAGGGCAGTCATGCGATATCTGTCATTTTGTGTCGGGCGTATTTCACGGAGCAGAAGGCCCTTGAGATCCATCCATGTTATAGCCTGGATCAGAATTGTATTTCCTTTTTAAGACTGACAAGGGGCGCCTGGGTGGTTCAGTCGGTTAAGTGTCCGACTTCGGCCCAGGTCATGATCTCGAAGTTCATGAGATCAAGCCCCGCATCAGGCTCTGCACTGGTGGTGGGGAGCCGGCTTGGGATTCTCTCTCTCCCTCTCTCTGTCCTTTCCCCATTTGTGCGTGCACTCTATCTCAAAATAAATAACCTTAAAAAAAATAAAATTTAAGACTGAATAACATTCCATTGTATGGATATGCTGCAGTTTTAATCCATTCATGCATCCATTGGTTGTTTCTACCTTCAAGTTATTGTGAATAAAATTGTTAGGAATATTGGGGTACAGATATCTGTTGAGGAGCGCCTGGGTGGCTCAGTCAGTTAAGTGTCCGACATCGGCTCAGGTCATGATCTCAATGGTTTGTGAGTTCGAGCCCCGCGTCAGGCTCTGTGCTGACAGCTCAGAGCCTGGAGCTGCTTCAGATTCTGTGTGTGTCTCTCTCTCTGCCCCTTCCCTGATTATGCTCTGTCTCTCAAAAATGAATAAACATTAAAAAAAACCCCACAAATATCTGTTCAAATCCCCACTTTCAGTATTATTGGGTGTATACCCCATAGTGGAATTGCTGGGTTAAATGGTAAAATGTTTAACTTTTTGAGGGGCCACCTACTGCTTTCCACAGTGGCTGCACCTTTTACATTCCCGCAGGGCACAAGGGCTCCAACTTCTGCACACTCACACCAACACTTACTGTTTTCTGTTCTACTTTTCATAATAGGCTTCCAAAGGGTGTGAAATGCTATCTCCTCGCAATTTTGATTAGCATGTGCCTAGTGATCAGTGATGTTGAGCATCTTTCTATGCGATCACTGGCCATTTGCAGTATCTATTAAAGCTTTTCATAGAAATAAACACCTAGATGCAGCACAGTACCCTGGTCCTTCCCTCCAGTACCTTCTCCCGAATTCCATTCTTCAGTGCTGTGGGTGATTCTCTCCCCTTTACTGACCACCTTTTCCCAGGTTGGGGTGGGTCTCTCTGAGCCCCTCGCTCACACCTGTTAAAGGGATCAGGAGGTTTTGGGGGGGCAGTTTGCTTCTGTTCTACCTCCTTGGTCCTTCCCACCTTTTCTTCTACCCCGGAGCTTGAGCCACACCCCCAGGACTGAGCTCTGATCCCCAGGTTCTGAAAGCCTTGGCTGGACTCAGAAACTGCCAATGGACTGCTTCTCCCAGCGACTCCTGCATCAGCTTGGGGGCCATTCTTTCTGCCCTTGGGGGACCCTGGGAACCACAAGCCTGATCTGGCAAAGCAAGAGAGGGTTTGCCCAGAATTTATGGTCTCTGGCCAACCTCCTCCCCTCTTCTTTCTCCAGCTGACAGCTGATTCTTCCCTGGCCTCCTGCTGTGTTGTAAGGGACGGGGATCTCCCTCCTTCTCCTTACCCTTTGCTTCCCTTCCCCAAAGGAAGAAATTCCAATCCTACAAAGGACAGAGCTACTTTTTTAAATTTAAATTTGTTTTAATATTTTTTTTTTTTTAATTTTTGAAAGAGAGAGAGAGCATGAGCAGGGGAGGGGGAGAGAGAGAGGGAGACACAGAATCCAGAGCAGGCTCCAGGCTCTGAGCTGGAACTCATGAACCATGAGATCATGCCCTGAGCCAAAGTCGGATGTTTAACAGACTGAGCCACCCAGGCGCCCCCCCCTTTTTTTTTTTAAATTTAAAATGGATTTTTGGGGGGCATCTGGGTGGCTCAGTAGGTTAAGTGTTCAACTTGTGATTTTGGCTCAGGTCATGATCTCACGGCTTACGAGTTCGAGCCCTGCATAGGACTCGGCACTGACATCCCCAAGCTTGCTTGGGATTCTCTCTTCCTTTCTCTTTGCCCCTCCTCCACGTGTGCTCTCTCTTTCTCTCTCTCTCTCAATAAATAACTACACTTTAAGGAAAAAATAAAATGGATTTTTCTTGATCACAAAAAGGAATAGGTGCTTACTGCGGAAAACGTGGGAAACACTAAAAGAAAAAAAATATCCTACCAGGCAAAGGTCAACATGGCCGCTGGGGGTTGGCTAAATGTCTTCCCAGTCCCTCTGAGTCAATGGCTTTTGAATAATTTTGTATCCTGCTTTTTTCCCCCCTTAAAATTATATTGTTGCCTCAGCAACAGTCTAGAGATTAATGAATGGACCGAGGAGTGGGCAGATGGAGAGAGATATGGTAAGACAGCTACAGTAGAATGTGAGTCATGGCGTCTAGGTGGAGTACATATGGATCCACTGAACGATTCTTTCAAATCTTCTGTAGGTTTGAAATTTCTCATAACGACGCGTGAGCACACACATGTCTTAAGGACCAGGAATTGCACTCTTGGATAAAGGTCTGTACTTGACAGAAGTGAGTGCTTATGTCCATCAACAGAAACGTGTGAACGACGCCTAACAGAAGTAGAATGCACTAACGGGTTGTGCTGTGTCCCACAAGTGAGTCCCACCACAGCGATGAAGAGCACACTCCGCACTACGAAGGAATCTCACAGATGTAACGTGGAGCGCAAGAAGGTAGAGCAAAGGGGACACACTGACCCCGTTTGTATGAAGTTCTAGAACACCAGAAGTGATCACCGGAGGTAGATAGACATCAAGGTCATGGTTTCCTTTTAGGCAGTACTGCTCGGGAAGGAGTACTTGGGAGCCTTTGGGAGGCTGGAAATGTCCTATGTCTTGAGCCGTGGTGTATATCACGTCCAAAATTATCGAGTTGTGTATTAAAACTCGTGAACTTTGTGTAAATTATTCTTCAGCTGAAGCGTCCATCAGGAGCATTTTCCCAAGTCATTTGAAAGATTCTTTGAAGGGGGCACCTGGGTGGCTTAGTCGGTTAAGCGTCCAACTTTCGCTTAGGTCATGATCTCGCGGTTCGCGGGTTCGAGCCCCGCGTCGGGCTCTGTGCTGACTGCCAGCTCAGAGCCTGGAGCCTGTTTCAGTCTGTGACTCCCTCTCTCTCTGACCCTCCCCTGCTCACGCTGTCTCTCTCTCTCCTAAGAAATAAATAAAACATTAAAAAAAAAAAAAAGAAAGGTTCTTTGAAGACTACATTTTCCCAGCTGTGGACAAGACCCATTCATCCCCACAGGCCTCACATCTTTCCCCAGGACTGATGTGGGGGCCACAGCCCCACGGCCACCCACCGCTCTGGTTGGGTCTGTTGGTTTCAATCAACAGATACCACTTCAGATTAACTTGAGAAGGAAAATAATTTGGGGCGCCTGGTTGGCTTAGCCAGTGGAGCAAGCAACTCTTGATCTCTGGGTTGTGAGTTGAGCCCTATGTTGGATGTAAAGATTACTTTAAAAAATCTTGGGGCACCTGGGTGGCTCAGTTGGTTGAACATCCAACTTCAGCTCAGGTCATGATCTCGCAGTTCAAGAGTTCAAGCCCTGCTTTGGGCTCTGTGCTGACAGCTTGGAGCCTGGAGCCTGCTTCAGATTCTGTGTCTCTCCCTCTCTCTGCCTGTCTCCACTTTTGCTCTGTCTCTCTCTCTCTCTCTCAAAAACAAATAAACATTTAAAAAATCTTCAAAAAAAAAAAGAAGAGGGAAAATAATTTATTGTGAGACTCTTGGGAAAGCCCTTCCCAGACCCCCCAGGAAAGGGGTAAACCTGGTTTGGAAAGATAGAAAAGCTGCCCCAGAGCCTGGGCTTCTAGGGACAGGCTGCTCTAGGAGCCACTGAGGCCCCCACTGTCACCATGGATGCCTGTGCCACCAGGGACAGTGTCACTGTGGGATCCTAAAGACACAGCCACCAGAGAGAACTCCCAGTGGCCCCGGTTCTTTGTGGAGGAAGGCACAGGTCTGAGCCCAGAGGCTAGCGAGTGGGAGACAAGGCTCTGGCCCCACCCCAAGGCCCCCACAGTGGGAAGTCCACACCGCAGAAGCCCGTCTGATGTGGGCCAGTGGCTCCTACCTAAAGAAATGTCATGTGGTGCAGGGGCCTCTGGGGGGCTCAGTCGGCTGAGGGTCCGACTTCAGCTCAGGTCATGATCTCATGATCTGTGAGTTCGAGCCCCACATCAGGCCCTGTGCTGACAGCACAGAGCCCACTTCGGATCCTCTGTCTCCCTCTCTCTCTGCCCCTCCCCTGAACTCTCTCTCTCTCTCTCTCTCAAAAATAAGCAAAAATTTTCTAAAAGTCTAAAAAAAGGAAATCTCATCTGATGCCAACAGCAGCTAGTGTTGCACTGAATGCTCCCTGGGTACCAGGCTCCCCCCACCCCCCATGCCAAGCATTCTGCACGGGCTATTGTCCAAGACGGTCACATGGCCTGTGGGACCAGCGGTGAGGACACGGGATGGGGGAAGTTTGGTGACGGGCCCAGGACCACGCAGGGTGGGGCGGCACGCTCTGCCACACCGGGGGCACCAGTGTGCCAGGGCCGCGAACGGTCTCCCAGCCTGTGGCTGCCCCGTACTGCAGAGGCCAGAAGCCCAAGGACTACGTTCCCCGGAGGCCCCTGCAGCAGGGTTCGGGGTACTTTCTGCCCGTCCCAGGCATTTGCATGAGGTCTGGGAGGCCAGAGGGAAACGATGGTGGTGGCGTATTCTTCGCCAGATGTGACACTTGGCCAGGGACTTCTGGGGGGTCTTCCCAGGGCTCAGCCCCTTGTGGCGCGGGGTCCCGCAATTCCGGCGTCTCCCGATTTCCAAACCCCCAGGGTCAGGGGAAGTGCCTGCCCTTGGCTCCCCAGCTCTCCCGGCGCTAAGCCCCCCCACGCCAGGGCTCCCTCCCGCCCTGTGCTCCTGGCCGAGCGCGGCTTGAGGCAGGGCCTGGGAGGGAAGACAGTAAAGGGAGTAGTCAGGCCTCTGGCTTGTGAACAGAAAAACGGGGGTTTTAAGCCAGTTCTGTGGATCTGTGTCTCATCTTCCTCCGCGTCCTTGTTAAAAAACAGAGCGAGGTCTGCCCCACAGCCTTGCGGGAGAGAAAGCAAGGTCACACGTGGAGAATCCAAGCCCCAAGTTCTACGGTGAGGTGACAACAGACAATCGGCTGTTATAATCATCATCCTTCGCACCTAACATAGGGGAAGAGTGAGGCTCGAAGAAGGGGCGCCGTTGGGCTCAGACCACGCAGCCAGGAGGCAGCAGGGCCTGCGTCCAAACCTGGGAGCAGGAGCCCCACTCCTCCCCGAATCCTGTTTCTCTTTTGTAATTTTTAAAGATTTTTAATTAATTAATTAATTTATTTTTGAGAGAGAGACAGAGTGAGAGCAGGGGAGGGGCAGAGAGAGAGGGAGACTCAGAATCCGAAGCAGCTCCAGGCTCCGAGCTGTCAGCACAGAGCCCGACGCGGGGCTCGAACCACAAGATCATGACCTGAGCCGAAGTCGGACGCTTAACCCACTGAGCCACTCAGGCGCCCCAGCGACCCCTGTTTCTTTAGCCGTGCTTCAGGCCCTACAGCACCCAGAAAGGCTGGAGCAGCTCCGTGTCCCAGGGACGGGGCTGCGGGATGGGGGGGTGGGGGGGAGCGTCAACCTGCCTCCAAGTGGGGCCGTGGGCGGCCGTGGCCCAGGCCCGTCGCCTTGTGCCACCCTGTGTGCTTTACAAGGCAGGGGCCAAAGCCTACTGTTGACAGAAGCTCAGAGAAGGGCCGTGCGTGGCCTGGCCACGGAGCAAATCAGTGACCAGGCTGGCCTCTGGCCTCACCACCAGGCTCCCGCGCCACCGCGAGGCCTGGCCGGCCCAGCGCCGCGGACCGTGTCGCAGGCCCGAGGATGTAACCAAGCTGCGGGCTGAGGTGTCTGGAGTTGCGAATGCTCTTCCCGTCCCACCTCCTCCCTCCGTGGCCTCGCTCCCGATGGCGAGAAGGTGGGCGCCCCTCCGATCACGCAGCTGCAGGGACGAGAGAGTCCCTCTTGCCTCCAGGTCCCAGCTGAAGTCCCAAAGTTGCATTGCATCGACTCAGCTTGGCCACGTATCCATTCCTAGACTGGTGGCCGGGCCCCGGGGGGGGTGGGGTGGGGGGGGGCAGGGACACACAGTCTGACTGGCCAGCCCTGGGCTCAGGCTGAGGTGGCTGGGAGGCTGAGCCACAGGGACTGAGAACCAGGAAGTGACCTTTCCCAAAGGGGGGGACGGCGCCCAGGACGGACACAGGGAATGAGCACAGCGGGGGGCCCAAGGGCCCAAGCCCATTGCTGGTCCGGCCCTGCTGAGAGCGACAGGACTCGCTTCTCCGTCTGCTTGGCCGCAGGGCCTGGGGGTCCCGGAGGAGGCAGCAGGGACGGGTCCAGGAAGTTGTGGAGGACGGAGCGCTCTCTGGGGACAGGGGAGTATTCAGTCTCCCCGCCCCCCACAGACGGGGTGCTGGCCTCCGTCTCGGGGGCCTCCCCCGGCTGCTGAGGTCTGGGGCTCGTCCACAGCTGGTCAGGGGCCCGGCATCGTCTCGTTTAATCCCGCCAGAGCTCCAGGAGCGCCCATTTCACAGGTGAGGAGATGGCGGGGAAGGACGCAGGCCGCGCGCAGCCCGCCTGACCCCCCACCACGCACCCCGCTTTCTTGTCTTTTGCTGTGTCACTGACACGTGGTGAAAGCAGTGCGGCCTGAGTATGAAGTGAGGCTGTGCAAGGTCAAGGGCCGCATCTGAGGCCTTGGCTCTCAGCCCGGGGAAGAGGCCACTCCGGACGAATGAGTGAGGGTGTCACGAAAGGGCGGGTGAGGCCTTGGCCACGGGGTAGACAAGGCCCTTCCCCACCTCCACACCCAAAACCAAGCCCCACGGACGCTGCCTCCGAGAAGCCTTCCCTGCCGTGCCTATCACCCTCCCCGGAGGCCTCCCCTGTGTCCCCTGGGCCGCTCTCATCAGGTCCAGCTGACGTGTGCGTCTCCCTCTCAGTGGACACCCTGAGGGCAGGAAGTGGGAATTCCCTGGGGGCCAGGGTGTACCCCGTGAACGTCGTGGTGCAGAGCAGCTGTTCAGCAAACACCCCTCAAATGAATGAATGAATGAATGAATGAATGAATGGGGTTGTTGAGTGAATGCCCCTGCAGATGGCCCCAGGGAGCTGGGCACTCAGGTGACAGGGAGAGAGTCCAATCGTTTGCACTCCCGATGGCTGGAGTCCAAGTTCAACTCATCTTGACCCTTAGACCCAGCTCGCACTGAGGCCTCTAAAAGCCACGTGGCAGGTAAGACGCTGCCACGCGACTGCGGCCTGTTTGCGGGACCCAGTGCCNCCAGTGCCTGGCAGGCTGCCAGGCGGGTGGGGGGGGGGGCCTTGCTCACACCCCGGCTCTGCCTCCTCTGACCGAGGGCCCGATGCCAGCCTGGCCGCCCCACCGCATCGCACTGTGCCCACGATCCACGGGGTGCTGGGTGGCAGAGGGGGCGGCTTCAGAATCCGGTAGCACTGGGCCCAGGTAGGCTGGCAGGTGCGGGCGGGGCTGTTCCCGGGGCCCCTCCCCTGTGACCGGGCACCCTGCGACCTCACCCCTTCTTGCTCCTTCCCCAGGTGCCCTGTTACCTCCCCGGCCTCCAGCCTCGGCCCATGTCAGACGCGCCTTCCCTTCCCGCCAGCAGGGGAAGCGGTCAGCCTGCAGGAGACACGTGGCGCCCCGCCCGCTCTGCCCCTGCGCGATGCTGCCTCCTGCACTTCCTGGCAGCCCGCAAGGGCCCAATCCTTGGGGTGCGTGGGAACACCCCAAAGTGGCAGTGTCTGTGCTCACGGGGGGCCCAGGGGCCGCCAGGGGACAGCGCATCCCCCCCACCCCCCCGGCCGGTCCAGCGTGCTCCCCGGGCAGGAAGGCTGTGACGACAGCAGGTGCCCATCCCACGTTCCCCTTGGCCATCAGCCCTTCCCTCTCAGACCTTGGCCCCAACACGGAGCGGAGCAAGTGCTCTGCTCCCCACTTCCGGGCCTTTCTGCGCTGGGAGTCCCTGGGCAGGACACAGCTGTTCTGCCCAGCGTGGCCTCCTGGGCTCCCCACTTTACTGGGAAGAGGAGAGGCTGGCCCAGGGCCCCCCGTGGCTGGTGGCCCCTGACGCTTAGGCTTCAGGCTCTGGCGGACCTGAGCCCTGCCCAGCTGCCCAAAGGGGGCTCCAGAGGCTGGAGTGCTCCCAGCGTTTCTCTGGGGAGGAAGCCCCTTCCCCATCAGCTGGCGGTGGAGGGGGGGAGGGGGCCGTGGGGCTAGAGGAATGGAGGCTGAGCAGAGAGAAGAGCAGGCACCTTCGAGGATTCAGGGGGTGACCTCTGCCAGAGAAGTGGCTCTTCAGGTAGGGGTGGGGCTGCGAGAGGGCCCGGGGGAGGGAACAGCCAAGACCTCCTAACCCAAGTGAGCGCCAGGGCTCCCCACCAGCTCATCCCCCCTACTTGAAGCCACAACCCACCGGGGCCTCCCAGGGTCCCCAGGGTGGTTGAGTCCTGGGGACTCTGTGACATTGGTGATGCTGCCCCACTCTGAGCCTCAGGCTCGTCCTCCCTCCCAGGAACGGCCATGAGGATCCCAGCCTGGCAGCCTTCAGGGCTCCCAAAGATCCAAGAGAGATGCTTGGGGCCTTCACCCAGCCTCTGCCGCGCCCGATGGGCTCCTGTCCCTGGGCGCAGGAGGGGCGGACCCGACCGGCGGTGGCCTCCTTGCTGGCAAAGCCCTGCTCCCTGCGCAGCCCCAGGGGCCGGAGCAAGTTGAACATTGAACTCCTTGGTGAGTGGCTCCACAGCTGAACAAACACGTGTTAACCCGGGTCACCAGCGGCTTCTCCCTCCCCGGCCCTNTATGCTAAAGAGAATCCAGCTGCATTTGTTTAGTAAGTAAACATGGCTACTTTTTTTTTTTTTTTTTTTTTTTTTTAATCATAAGCAATTCGAAGCGACTATCATCAAGGCCTCTGTTAAAAAGTTTTCCATGGGTGGAGGGCGCCTGGGTGGCTCAGTCCCTTAAGCACCAACTTTGGCTCAGGTCACGATTTCATAGTTCATGGGTTCGAGCCCCACATCGGATTATGTGCTGACAGAGCCTAGAGCCTGCTTCGGATTCTGTGTCTCCCTCTCTCTCTGTACCCCCACCCCCAACTCGCACTCTGTCTCTCTCTCTCAAAAATAAATAAACATTAAAAAAAATTTTTTTTCCCCCATGGGGCACCTGGCTGGTGACTCTTGATCTCGGGGTCATGAGTTCGAGCTCCACGTGGGTGTAGAGATTACTGAAATAAATAAAACTTAAACAAAATTATTTGGGGCGTCTGGGTGGGCTCAGTCGGTTAAGTGACCGACTCTTGGTTTCAGCTCAGGTCATAATCTCATAGTTTGTGAGTTCAAGTCCCACTTTGGGCTCCATGCTGACAGTGCGGAGCCTGCTTGGGCTTCTCTCTCTGCCCTCCCGTGTTCTCTCTCTCTTTCTCAAAATAAGTAAAATAAACTTTTTTTAAAAAGGCCATTATTCAACTTTCTCTCATGGACCTCAACTGTCTGAGAGCTTAACTACCATGCCTCGAGAAACTAAAAAAAAAAAAAGATTATCTAGCAAAACTGCCCCAGTTTTTTTTGTTTTGTTTTTTTTTACAAATAGTTTATTGTCAAGTTAGTTTCCACATAACACTCAGTGCTCATCCCCACAAGTGTCCTCCTCAAAACTGCCCCAGTTTTAAGAGTAAACAATACTACCCTTTCAAAATGAACTCCAAAGTTTCTCCAAAGACAAAAAATATTGGCTTCCATCGGTGCTTTTCTCGGACTGAAAGCATCTGCAGAAAACGCTACTTTAAAAATGGATACTGCGGGGCACAGTAGCGTGGTCAGGTACCTGCTTTCTTCTTCTTTTCTTTAGCTAAGACAGTAGAAGAGATGACATATCGCGCACGCACCACGGTCCAGCCACACCCGTGAACAGAACCATAAAGGTGACAGGTTCAGGGCAAAGGACCGAAGGGGACAGCTTTCTCTCGACGGCGGTGGCTCTGATCCGATGGCAACGGATGTCCTACATCCGTTGGGTGAATTCTAGGCAGGGGGCATGTTCTCCAACAACTTGGAGAGCNATAGTTTATTGTCAAATTAGTTTCCACATAACACTCAGTGCTCATCCCCACAAGTGTCCTCCTCAAAAACAAGCCGCACTTCTGCCTCGCCTTTCTTCTTTCTCTCTTCGGCCTTCTCTCCTGGCGCTGAGGCCCCGGAGCGGTAGCCGCTACGGGGGAACCCAGGCCGGGGGCCCGGCGCGGCCGGCCGGGGCACTGAGGCTGTCAGTGCTGCCCGGGGGCCGGGTCCCCCTCTCTGGCCGGGAGGAGGACTGGGGAGCCCAGGGGGCGCCGAGTGGGGGAAGACAGAGAAACTGCACAGCGTCTGGAATTAGATTCCAGGAAATGAAAGTGATCAGTAGTTGCTGACCACCCGCCGCGTGCCACGCGGGTGCCCACGCATCCTTTTGCTGAATCTGCCGCCGGGGTGCCTGCCCGGAGCCCTTGCTCCTGACCCCAGCGGTCCCCCATCTCCCTCTCTCTCCCGGCTCCTCAGGCAGCCCGGGACCCTGCCCGGCCCCTTACAGCCTTCTGGACTGGCCACGTCGAACTTCTCACCATCCTTCCTGGGGACCATCCCGGCCCTCCTCATCCCCGGGACTCCCAGCCCGCTGCTGCGTCTCCGCCCCTGGGGCTTATGAACGAACTCCTCTGGGTCCTGCCTAATCTCACCTCCTCTGTGCCTCTGTCACGTCCACCCAGGAAGGTATCACACTCTCTGCTCTTTGTGCGCTTGCGAGGGAGGGAGCAGGGCCGAGTGCTCCTGCGGCTGCCGGCACCTATTGGGTGACGTTGAGAAGGTTGTCAAGGGGGCAAGTGAACCCGGAAGAGGGGTAGGGATGGAGGAGGG
>NW_027530380.1:1908361-1910754 GCF_008692635.1 Crocuta crocuta | reverse complement strand
AACAGAGGCATCCGCCAGAGGAAGACAGAGCTAGAATCAGGGCCACGGAGACCAGTTCCGTGGCCCAGAGTTTTGAGGTTGGAATGGAGATCGTTGTGATTAAGGCTGTTGGAGGGGACGTTAACCAGGGAGGGCAAAGGTCGGAGGCCGAGAGGAGGCCCACGAGGCGGCCCTGACTGCCGACCTGGGGACCAGGCCCCAGGGAAGGGCTCACGCCGCTCTCTCTCACTCCTCAACGACCCCCAAGTTAGTGGCGGGGTTACCCCTGTTTGGCCAGAGAGAAGCAGCGCTTCGTTCATGCTCACGGAGCCGGGGGACGGCCACAGGACGGCCAGCCTCTGCCCGCCGTGTCCCGCCACCGGGAGGCTGGACAGGCCGCCTTCGCTCCTCCTCCTCCGAGAAGANGGCTTTACAGCCGCTTCCCATCAGCGCCCAGCAGCAGGTGCACGGAAATCAGAGCACATGCCGGCTCCTGGGAGGTGAGCTACGCCAAGGGGGCATGAACTCCCCACCCGTGGGATCCTAATGCGTCCCCTCAGCAAACAAGTGCCCGCGGGTCCACACTTCTGCCCTAGGAGATGACACCGGTGGCCTCCTGGCCACGTAGGCTTCCTCCCGTGTGCCTGGGTCACGCGTGTGGGAAGTCACGGTGGAGCCGGAGCCAGCAGCTCACCAGGCTGGAGCAAACCTTGGAGTTTTTCCTTTGCTGTCATGCAGCAACCTTGTGATTGACTCACTCTTTCAGATAAAGATGAGGCCACCCCTCTCCGGGCCCGGCAAACACACAGGGCACCTCGTAGTCTTGGCAGGTCCCCTGAGTCTATTTGACTAATGGGGTTAGGTCACCACGCTTATCTGCATGATAACCTTTGGACAAATTTTTCCTGGCCCCACATGGCTGCCCGGAAAGGGGAGCACAGAGCAGTGATTGCTGTGTGTCATCCATGGGAACTTTTAGGAGACAGAGCTTTCTAGAACTAACCCGGTGAAGGCGGGGCCTTGTGACTCAGGGTGGCCCCAGTCACCCTCGGCTCCGTGACTCTCCAGGCCTGGCTCCCAGCACAGCCGACGCCTTGGGAGCTGGATCTGGGCTTGAAGCACGACCTCAGAGCATTTACTCACCTCCCCGGGAGGCTCAGCAAGGTGCCCCCACACCCGAGTGTCTCCCGCGTTTGTCCCCTACGGGCTCTTTCTGTCGTGTTTGCCTGGTCCCAGGACTCACGGTGAAGGCTGTCTGCCACCATCTTGAGTGACCCCAGTTCTGTCCGGCGTCTGCGTCTCTCAGAACCAGGACCCTCTCCCCGCCAGGTGCCATCAGGGCCCTTGTCATCATTTAAGTTTTCCTTTGTTTTAAATACTTATTTTTGAGAGATAGAGACGGAGGGTGAGCAGGGGAGGGCAGAGAGGGAGGGAGACACAGAATCTGCAGCAGCTCCAGGCTCTGAGCTGTCAGCACAGAGCCTGAATCAGGGCTTGAACTCAAGAACCGTGAGATCATGACCTGAGCCGAGGTCAGAGGCTTACCCGACAGAGCCACCCAGGCGCCCCATTTTTTTTTGAAACCTTGTCATCATTTAAACGCGACACTTCCCAAGTTCCGAGAATCACCTCTGACCTCAACCTCCTATCCTCTCCCCGTGCTTGTCTGACTCCTGCTGGACTGTTCCCTGACCACAGGGGCGCCTCCAGGCCAGGGGTCCACTCGGGCCATGGACGCATCTTCTGTTCCCTCATACCCTCTCCTGCCCACCCGAGCCCCGTCCTGTCCTGCTACCTTCTGTGACCCCCACCTGGCTGAGAGCCTCACACCCGGGCTGAGACGTGCTGCCATTGGCCTGGGCTCCGGTGGGTGCCTAGGACATCGACTGGCACCTAGAAGGTGACTGGTGAAGACTTCTGTGAAGAAGTTTACAGGTTTCTGTCATGATCTCATGGTTCGTGGGTTCTAGCCCCGCGTCGGGCTCTGCTGACAGCTCAGAGCCTGGAGCTGCTTCAGATTCTGTGTCTCCCCCTCTCTCTGACCCTCCCCTGCTCATGCTGTCTCTCTCTCTCTGAAATAAATAAAACATTAAAAAAAATTTTTTTTTAATAAAAAAAGAATTGTACAGGTTTCTATAGTCAGCTTGCTCTTCCTTTCTCAATTTCGCCTCCCCTTCGTGCTCCGTAAGCTTTGGGGCTCTCACCTCCTCCTCATTCCCAGGCAACCTCGCCTCCTGTTTGCGGACCGAAGAGAAAGCCTCGTGCTGGGGCTGGCTCCCCTGCTTGTTACCAAGGAGGGGGACCCCCACTAAGACCAGACTCTGCGTAAACTCTCCCCGTCCCTTTTGGGAGCCCGTCCCCTACAGAAGCTTCTCACCTCCCTGTGTGTCCTTCATTAATAAGAAGAATCACCT
>NW_027530380.1:1908130-1908283 GCF_008692635.1 Crocuta crocuta | reverse complement strand
TACCCCCCCCACACACTGAGGCCTCTCACCCCCGCCTCCCCACCCCTAGCGCCAGTACAAGTATTAAAGAAACGTAACCTCACTGCTGTCACTTCGGATGGTGCTGCTCAGGGGCTCGGGCTGGGCGCCCATCGGCACGGTCCCCGCCGGCCT
>NW_027530380.1:1903770-1908013 GCF_008692635.1 Crocuta crocuta | reverse complement strand
CGAGCAGACCCGGCAGTGCCATGTTCCCCAGGGCAGAGCGCACCCCGCGGGGTGGGTTACCCCCGACAGATGGAAGTCATTATCTGCCGAGCTTGGCAGAAAGACTCCCAAGTCGGACAAGGAGAACACAGGATCTGGTAACAGACACTTTCCTTTTAAAGACCATCGGCCAAGTCACAGCGTCCAGGGCTGCGGGCCGTGTGCCACCCTCCAGATTGGAAAGTCCCCAGCTGTTCCCACGAACAGAAGCTTCATCCCTGGGAGGTGCGTCCGGCACAGGTGCAGCAAGAGGGGGCGGGGGCGGCCCTGGTGGGAGGCCCCCTTCCCAATTCTGCCCATCCGCACACCCTGCCCTTTCCTGAGGAATCAAAACCCGCTTCCCCCCCCCCTCCCCGGGCCTCACCCCTAGCGAATGCCCACACTCCCATGACATCGGGGAGGGAGAAGCTGCAGATTGTGTCACCCTCCATCACATGCCAGGCCCACGCTTACCAGAACCCCGGGGCTACAAAACCCCATCGGCCTCTGTAGCTGGCGCGACAGGGCGCGTGCCGGGGACGGAGCTGGCACCCGAGGAACAGAAATCACTCAAGGGCTCCGGGCAGCGCCCGCACGCCGGCTGCCACTGGGCAGCAGAAGGGACTCAGTTCAGAGAGAAAACCCGCGGGCAGAGTCAGGCCCGAGCACCCGCCCTGCCTGCCTGGCCGGGAGACGGGACGCAGCTCCCGCTGGCGCCCACGGTGACCTGCGGGCACTACGGAGAGATCGGGGCCCCGCGGCTCGGTCAGGGCCTCTCGGACGCCGCCAGCTGCGCCAACTCCGGCTCCCTGACTCCTGAGCCCGTCGGTCCTGCGTCCTCCAACCAGGTTTTGCTACAGTACCTGGGAGGAGGGACCCACGCCAGTCCTGCGTTTGTCAGTTTGGTCCAATTCGGTGAGCGGAGCAACTAAGTCCTCAGAAGCAGAGTCTTGGGTTCAAGGGCCACGTGGTTCATCCCACCAAGATGAGGAGCCCTTTCCCCTCATTTTTATTATTATTTATTTTGAGAGAGAGAGAGAGAGAGAGAGCACAATTGGGAAAGGGAAAGGGAGAGAGGGAGAGAGAATCCCAGGCAGGCTCTCACACGGCCAGCGCAGAGCCCGACACGGGGCTCAAACCCACAAACGGCAAGATCACAACCTGGGCTCAAACCAGGAGTCAGGTGCCCAACAGACCGAGCCCCCCCCCCCATCCTGTACACCGAGGGGCGTCAGAAGCAAATGGAGACCAGGGCTCAGAAAACGCCACGCTCGCAGATACTGAAAAGCTTTAACATGTTTGATTTTACAAGTTCTACTTTACGTGAGAACCTTCCGGAGGAAGTCACCCCTTTGACCTTCTCTGTTCCGATACAGTGAACACTGGCCAAATTGTTTTAATTTCCGAATTTATTAAAATGATTAACCTCAATACTGCAAGTGCATGTACAAAATATTTGTAAAAAATGTCTTTAATGAAACGTTAAAGAACTTACCTCAAATGCTGAAAAAGTCCTTTTTTTTTCAATTCTTTCAGTACAAGGAATACATTGTATCTCAAAAGTATTACAACTCAGCAAAACAATTTAAGACAGTAATTTGAAAAATGATTGAAAATTGAAAACTTTACATGTATTTTTCTGATCGCTTCCTAATTCGTACACAATGCCAAAATCTTTTACGAATCATTGCATAAGCTCAAGCTAAAAGTTGTATTGAATGCAGCCCTCTTCCAAGTGGTCACCAGTGTGTGGACCTCGCCAGTCCCCACAGCGAGGCTCTACAGCGGAGCCAGAGCGGCCCGAGGCCCCGAACTTTAGAAACGGAAATGGGGTCTCCTGGCGCGGGGAGGTGGCGGCAGCCAGCGCTGGTGCACACGGACCCTGTGCACAAGGCTCCCGGCCACTGCGCGGACCCACGGGGAGGTCGGCCTCCGAAGACGAGGCCACAATCAAGTTCCTACAAACATAAATAAGTTACTAAAGTTAAGCTGAGATGTGGAGAAGAGTGGGAAATGTGGTATTTTGTGACTTTTTCCTGAAGATCGAAATTCCTGAAATGGCTGTTGTTGGTATTTCAAGAGACTTCGTCTCCTAGCCTCTTCGCGACACTCCACACTAAGGCAGGAGTGCCAGAGGTGGCCCACCATGGTACTTTCCAGACGCAGGGTCCACGCCTGCCCTGCCTTAGTGGCGCGAGCCGCATGCTTCTCCCATGAGGGACAGCGTGAGGCCCGGACGTGGTCCCTGACATGCTCCGCGTGCCTCGGGACAGGCCCTGGGGGGCTGCCCTGCAAGGCGAGGTGCAGGACGGCACCCGGTGCGGAGGGGGTGTGAGCGCGGGCCAGCGGGTCTGCACACGTGCTCGCGGGATACCTGAGGGGCTGAGCTGCACACGACAAAGGGGAACGAGACGATGTGAGACCACGCACGGAGGGAGGCCTTAGAGAACCTAAGGAGAAACCCGATTCTAAGTCTCAAACACTTTTATGACTTGTTAATTTCTACTTGGAATCTATTAGCAGTTGTTTTCGGGAACTCAACTTAAACGATGTCCCCAGAACCTGGAAATCGGTAGGAATCCACTAGAAACAACATGTGCGCACTGAGGTTTTCTCCACCGGACTTTTCGTTATGGGCAGATTTTAATGTTTTAAGACAGGGGCTACTTTTCTACAGATACTACACGAATCGCCTAAATTGATTTTACTTCGGAACACTGTGTATCTGAAAGTACACGTTTCCCAGAAATAAAGAGACCCACTGGCGTCAAACACCTGCGACAGATTTATATTCCCAGATTCTCTGCCCAATCATCTGTAAAATAATCCACGGAAATGCAAGGTTGGTTTTGAACATAAAGCAGGAATCAAAAATTTGCTCATTAAGTTACTTAAAATTAATTTCTCTTCTCAAAGTGCTTCAAAAAAAAAAACAAATTAAATCTGACTCCTCTTTTTGTTTAACTGATAAGAGTCAAAAAGAAATCTTTGATATTTTCATACATAAACAACATTAAGCCGAGAACTCTCACTGATGCAGTGCTTAAAACTATATATTTTATAATTTCCTATTTTATTGGCATGAATATTTCTAAACTTAAAAACCTTCCTGGTAAGTTCTTTGAATTTCTTACGACAAAAGTTTCTCACAACACACAAGTATTTACAACATGTACATTGTTTTCGGTTCTTTACATTGAATTTTCAGAGACAAACATTTGTATAGGTTACCACAGAACAAAAGCTGTGACTCATGTTTTTATTTCATAAACTATTATAAGTTAAAGTGAATAGAGTTTTTAATATTCCTTGTAGCATTTTACAAGTGCAACAGAAATCTCGAAGACCCAAATGAAGAGAGCTGTAGTTCATCAGATAAACGCTGCTTCTGGTCGTCACATTGTTCACAGCAAAGTTTTGAAAAAATAAGCACCAATCATTCTTGCAAAGAACAATTTTATCTAAAAGGATCGAAAAGTGTTAAATACAAGGTCTTTAATTTACATGTCAAGCAATAAATACGCCGTGTCGAAACCCACCCCTCACACTGCTCCCTCATCCACACGCCGGACTGAAAAGTGAGCTGTCACGCATGGGACTGTACTTTTTTTTTTTCCCCTTTGTTTTTTAAAGAAACCAACTCGACTCCCAACCGACGGTTTGCTACGTTAACCAAGGCCACGACCAGTACACCCGGGCCCGCAAACAGTGTGAAACTGACAAAACTCCAGGGGGGAAACATCTAGCAAATAAATCAGAAAGCCAAAAGATCATTGCTGGTGATATTAGCATATACTAGAAAACCTTAATATGCTGCTACTATGATTTGTTTTAAATTATTGTTTAGTCATATATTAAAGAGCCACTCGATGCTCTTGGTTAAAAAAGAGAGAGAGGGAGAGAGAGAGAGGGGGAGAGAGAGAGAGGGAGGGAGGGAGAGAGAGAGAGAGGAAGGAGGGAAGGAAGGAAGGAAGGAAACAAAAGAATTGTGTAGCCACATTATTGTTTTCAATGTCCCGTGTGGAAAGTTGCTATCGCTGTACATTTTTGCTTGAGCCTTTATTTTACAACAGGGCTTTTACCTCTAACTCAGAATTGCACGTAAGAAGGCTATTTAAAAAGTACAATAAAAATCTGCACAAATCAGGCTTCGGGAGGGTCCGGACGCTGTACACTTTCTACAGTACGCCGCCGGGGGGAGAAGGGGAAGGAGGTGCCGCCTCCA
>NW_027530380.1:1902851-1903715 GCF_008692635.1 Crocuta crocuta | reverse complement strand
TTACGCGTTGAGCCTCAAGGACTGATCCTCCCTCCGCCGGGAGGAGATGTCAATGTCTATGGAATCCTTCCCGACGATGAGCCGCAGGCGCTTGGCGGGAGGAAGGGGGATGAAGTCGTCGTCCTCGTAGTCCTCCTCCTCCTCCTCGGCCTCCGAGGACGAGGGCTCGTCCGTGCTCTCGGCGTCGTACTGGCCGTAGCCGCCCACCTCCATGCGGGACTCGAGCAGGGAGAGCGGGTCGCCGCAGCACAGCCCGCTGTCGCGGAGCCCGTCCGCGCACGGCGCCCGCCCCTCCTCGTCCCGCTTCAGCTGGATCTTCAGCTTCGTGGAGCTGCCGCCCGGCCCTGAGTTGAAGCCGTTATTGAGCTTTGCTACATAGAGATTGTTGTCGTTGTCGTGGTCTTTACTTAACTTGATGCTGATTTTCGAAGAACTCATCCCGTCGCTCTCTTGGTCGCTGGGCTTGCTGCTGCTATCGTGACGCCTGCGGAGAGTCAACTTGGGAATCCCGGAGTTGTTTTCCAGGATCAGCTGGGCGTCATACCGTGTGATGCGCCTCTTCTTTTTACTTTTCGCAGTTCTGAAGCCGTCTCTGGTCTTGAAGCTCTCGGACGTCACGAGGGAGGCGTCGCCGGGCGAGGGGGCCCAGTCCGGGTAGGTCCCGGCCGTGGCCTCCGAGCCACCGCGCTCGCCCTGCTCCGGGCCGGAGCCCAGCACCTCCGGCGCCGCGCTGGCCTCCCCGGGGGAGCCCTGGCCCGGAGCCGGCTCCTCGGCCTTGGCCAGCGGTTTCACAAGCTTTCCTTGTCGCGATTTCTTCTTGGACGTGCCGCCGTCGCTCCGGGGACACCCGGCTTCCCCGTTGTG
>NW_027530380.1:1820514-1902532 GCF_008692635.1 Crocuta crocuta | reverse complement strand
CCCCCCGCCGCGTCCGGCTCCAGCTGGACGGCGGAGGCCTCCTTGGGATTCGGCCTCGTCCTCGCCGACCGCCTGGTGGTGTAGGCGCCGGGGGCGTCGTCCCCGGGCGGGGGGGCGCCTCGCCCCGAGCTCGCTCTGTGCTCCCTGGCCGCGTGTCTGGTTAAGCACCCGCCAGCTGCTGTGGCCTGGACTGGTCCCTCTGGCTCCTTATCTTTCTTAATGGGTAAGTTTTTGTACAGAACTACTTTGGGCTCCTTCAGTACCAAGTTTCCCATCTCGAGTTTCCTTGAAGCACTCTTTTGCTCCAGCCGTTTGCAGTGATTTCGTAATTTTATCTTTGAAAGTAAAGGCTTTGCAGGCTTTTTCAGTTTCTTTGGTACCCTGGAATTATTTATATGAGTTAGCTTAGATGAGGTAGAGTTGGAAGAAGCTGGAATCCTTGACATGGACTGCCTTGTCAATGCTCTGCTCTTGCTGTTCTTTTTCACACCAACTGAAGATTTCCGGTTAGGAGCTGCAAGGGTAAAAACAAACAAAAAAAAAAACAAAAAAAAACCAGGATGAAAACCAGGCTTCGTAACGCAGGGGAGCTCAACAGAACGATGCCCAACCCTGTCAGCTATGAAGGGTCGGGCTCACCCCGGCACGTGCCAGACAAACCCCCCCTTTGGTCTCTGCCAGGCCCCCGGGCACCCCCTCTCCGCTCCCCTTCTGCTCCTCGACTGTGGCCTCTGATTCGTGGAGCGTCCGTGCATTTCGCACAGCAAGGACCCGGGTCTCACTCTGGGCTCGTCCCTAATCTATCACGACGCCTGTCCGTCTAAGTACTTCTTCTCCTGAGTTGGAAGTAAACTAAAAGAAAAATCTGTTTTTCTTTCACAAATTCTTAACATCCTCATTCGAAATAGGTTTCTAAAATCCATCGCTCAGGAACTCAAAGTAAGCTTGTCACTTACTCTGTGACACGTGATACAGAACAGAAGCAGGTCGTCAACGGGCCCTGACGGACGCCCTCCATCCCCGTGGCTCCAAACAGGCAAGAGGGACCCTGAGGACCAGGTGCTGTCACTCCCGGCCGACGCCCGCCCACGAAGAACTGCACCGCGCACTCTCCCCCCACCTCCGCGAGGGCCAGCAGGCTTCTGAGGCTGAAGAACTACCTCGGCCCCGTCCGTCCAGGGACCGCCCGCTGCCAACAACCAAACTCGGGAGGGAAAGCAGCTCGCAGTGAGTTACCCTCTCGGGACCAAGGGGGAGCCAACTTTCCCCAGACAAGAACACGAAGGCCGCGACACCCCTGCTGGGAACAGCCACCTGAGGACTGACAGGTAGTTGATCAGATTCTCAAAAGGCTCACATGTGCTCAAGCTGACGCTGCTTCCAGGGGGAGTTTCTTCCTGACGGACTTCTGCTCACCTTTGTTTCTCTTTCCATTTACACTCTGGACCTGTGTGTACCGTGTTTTATACGAGTCAATTGCTCAATTCTTTAGCGCTCCTACCCCCCACCTGAAACCTTTTCCCCATCAATCTACACTTTTCAATCCTTCACTAAGGAACCGAGATGACCAAACTACTAATCCCCACTTCTTCCCAGGAAACAGGGAGGGTAAAAACAACTGTGGGTCACCCCAGCACACTGCCCAACACACACTGTCGCCCAGCACACACCCAAGGGCTGCCAGGGCGACCGTCCTTCCTTCTACGTGGCCACGCAAGTCACCATTAGTTTTCACTGAGACAGAAGAGCAGGAATGCATTACGAGCATTCCCAAAGCACATCAAACCACTAAGAATAAAAGGCTCTGTACCCAAGAAGGGGTGTAAACGGCTCTGGGGCACCCAAACCAGCAGAATGCCCAGGGAGGGGACCCTCTGGTCAGAACAAGGATGTGCTCGCCCCAGGGCCACCGCCAGGGCAGCCCCTGAGTTTCAGACTTAGTAGGAGGAGTGCTTTGGATGCCAGCCAGCGGGAGACCCATGGAGGCAGCACGAACTGGAATTCTACAGAACGAGCTACAAACTGCTGAAGGAGGGTGCCCAGGGCTCCTTTAGTTAAGGGGCTTCTCCTACAAGGTGGATGTAGATGTGCTGGTGGAAGTAAATGCGTGGGAGCGTCCGCCACATGGCGGTCTCGAATGTGCCGGGAGTCTTGTGCTCAGCCCGTGACCCTTCAAGGACCATTCTATGACCAAGCTCAGTGGTTCTCAGCCTTAGCTTTCCTTTCCCGCCCCGTGCTCTCTGTGCCGCACTCAGCCCTTCACAGTGCACACACGCACCACGTGCTGGGCGGCAGTCCCCTACAACCTGGGTCCAGCCTGTCCCTCTAAGAGACAGCCTCTGTCACTCTTGGAAAACCCTCCTGTCAAGTCCAGTCCAGCGAACACTTTTCAGCCCTTTCCCCCTCTTCCTTCCTCAGAACGTAACCCTGTGCACCGTTTTTCTTCCTGAAAACTCCTGTCCCGCTGTCTGTCCCCAAGAGCACCCTCTCCTGGCCTCGCATCTGCCCCTTCAACTGCGCCCCTCGGGCCTGCTGTCCTAGACCCTTTGGAAACTACATGCATCCTCTGGGTGAGAAGCACCCCCCCACCGCCAGGGCTCTTACACCGAGGCAGGGGCAGCTCCTGAACCACCTTCTCCAGCCTCTCTCCTAGATTACGGAACCGGATCATCAAACACCCACTGGCGTCTAGATCTTCCCGCAAGGACGGGCTCCCCACAGTCACAGGCCCAAACTGAACTCACCATCAAGCTTCACGGCTGCTTCTCCTTAACTGTCCACCCGCTGCCCGAGCAGCCCCCGGGGGGTCGCCCCAGACTCCTGCCTTCCCCGGCCGCCCCACCTGCTGGGCCGCCACGTCCGTCCTGAGGAGCCACCCCCGCAGCGCCCCCGAGTCATCTGTTTCTCTCTGCTCACAATCAACCCGCTGCCTGAGCTGCGGCGACGGCCTCCTACCTCTTCTCATCTCTCCCACTGCTTCCCCGACATTCCAGTCCCCACTGTGGGCCCAGACTGATCTTCCCAGTAGAACAGGTCACTTCTGGGCTTTCAACCCTTCAGTGACCTAGCGCCCCAGGAATAACCCCAAGTTTTAAGTGATGGTCAGATCCGTTCCTCCCGCCTTCTACTCCAGCCATGATACACCCGGCTTGCCGGGGTCCTACACTTACCCCTGTACCTCCATTTATGAATTCCCTCCGCTCTGTACCTGCCTCACTTGGCCAGCCCCTCACCCCCTTTATGACTCGGCTTAGGGAATGCTTCGCTCGGGGGGGGGGGCTTTCCGGACTTTCTACAAAGGCCAGGTCACTCTCCCCGCGTATCGTCAAAGCACTGAGATTCTCCTGAGTCTCGCTCTGATTTTAATCCATTAGAGGAGCCTCGTTCTGTGACGATTCTGAACCCACCCCCGCTTCCAACAGATTCTCTGCTTTGCTGATGGCAGTGAATCACCTGACAGAGGGGACGTTATTGTTTTCATGTCCTAAACGGCACACAGCAGACTGTATGTGATGCTATGAGCTCTCACTGCCACGTTCACGTACGCAGCAGCCTGGTCTTTTGTTTCAAAAGCCTTCTCTCATCAACAGCCAAGCTAAAAGGGAGGCTCATCAAGCCAAAGGTCAGAAAAGACACAGACAAGCTGGGCAGGGGGATGTGAGCAACAGACTGAGAGGACAGCCCCACGGGCACCAAGGGCTCTTCACTCTCCCAAGCGGGTCCACCCTGTCCTCGGGGATGCGGGGACGACAGCGGCGCAGGCGGGAGAGACAGTCGGCACAATGCAAACTAATGGGAGCGGGCGGGTGTGAGGCATCCCCCCCCACTACCCCCCACCCTGGGCACCCTGCTCTCAGCACCACGGAGGACTCTCTTGCCTGGAGGCGGGGACAAATCCCAAATGCGCAAACCTAGGATGGTGATTTTAGGTGGAGATGCACTTTCTCAGCAATCACTACACACTAGGTGCTGTGCAAAGTGGCCAAATTAGTATGACCTCAATCCTAACAGGCATGCTCTGTAATAAGTGCTACTACAGCCATGGGAATAGCACACAGGGACTGCGTGCCTGACGCCGTCCACCTGGTAAGCGGAGGAGACGGGATCTGGACTAGGGTCTGGGCTCCAGCTCCTGGAAAACGGCCGTCACAGCTATTTCAGGGGGTCCTCAAAACCGTCAGGTAAGCCCTGTGTGGGCATCAACCATTACAGCCAGATATGAGAACAGCAAGACGACGGCCAAGCCTCCGGCGCGCTGGGGCCGGGCTCGTACTGGGAGAGCCCCTGCGAGGGGCACCGCCACCGTGAACCACGGGCCATCCACAGCCTGGCATCTTCAGCACTTGAAGATCCAGAAAGCCCTGAGTAAGACTTTAAAGGCTTCCGTTCCAGCCTGTCAGGCACAAGCATCTTCCACCTTATGTGACTGACACAGGCTGGCGTGGCTGCCTGGAAAAGGGTGCTGGAAGGGACAGGCTTAGCAGCAAGGAGCGTTCGGACCAGCAGCGAAGTCTGTGCCGGTGGATAGTGAGAAGTGGGCCTGGCCCACTGCCTCTGGGCCAGGCGCTCTGGAGTCAGGGCAAGCTCAGGGCCCCGGCCTGGCCTTCTGGAGCGCACCCCGCGTCGTGGCAAGACTGACATCCCACACGTCACAGCACTGACTGCGGGGGTGGGGGGCATGGCCTAGCCACCGATGCCCAAGAGGCCTGAAAAACCAGAATCTTCTAATACTGGTGTTACCATTCAGGCTCGTGGACTGAACTGGTGAAAATGGACGATTGTCATCTCCTCTCTCCGGACGCCACAGCCAACGGTCAACTCGTGGCTCTTGAGACGCCTTTCAGATAAAGCTCTGCACAGAAGATGGTAATCTTTCTCCCCACTGGGCAGGAACGTTTTCTTAGAGAACACAGAGCCGTTCTCTGCCACCCGGATTCCCGGCAGCCGCGCGCGGAGAGGCCCCCGGGGCCACACGCCGCAAGCATGCCCGCCTTCCCCGGGAGAGGCCTGGGCGGCTCTGGCTCTGCCACTGGCTGCCACTTCAGAAAGTCTTTCTTTCAAACGGGGAGGAGGGCACGGTCGAGACACACACGCCAAAAGANAGGAACGCTGCTGGAAACGTGACCTCGGGGAGGGTGGCCTCAGGAGCGATGGCGCTACGGAGCCACACCTGTCACAACTGTCAACTCTAACACGCGGCCCTCCACGTTTGCCACACTGACCCTCCGAGTCCTCGAAACGATCATTCTGCCGAAAGGTAACTTACACCAAGTGAGCCCCCTGTGATAAGCAGTCACTGGAAAGTGCCACACTTCTACTCGGAAACGCTGGGACCATGGCTCAAAGGGATTACTTGTCCACTCGGAACTTGAGCCATGGCATTTCTAGTCTGCGCTGCATGTACACCTGTGTACCTGTTGTATCCCGGAGCTAAGGCGTAAGCTCCGCGGAGGAGGGCCCGAGTCCCATACGTCTCTGTAACTCTTCAACCGCTAGTAGGCTTTTAAGAAGTATTCAGTTTACTAATAACTATTCCCTAGATGGTCACACAGTAGTCAGTACGTTTCCAGAAGCCATCTATATTATGCTCTTTTAGATTCTGTGGTGTACTGAGTTCAGTATGTATACAGTCGGCATAGAGCTACCCCCTCCCCCACAGTGTCACAGGGCCATCCGGTGTGGGCAGCGTGGTGGCCGTGTCCGCACTCTTTAGTGTCTCATGCACGTATTTCTAAACCGGGCTTCACAAGTCTCCAGTTTCACCAAGGAACCAGACTCCGAAAACAAAACATTGGTTATGTTCCATTTATTATCAGAACCAACAGTCAACAGTGAATGACGGGCTAACTGCTTGCTCTCTTTCTGTTCCCTGGGACAGTAAAGGCTGGAGTAGGAACGCGCCACGGCTGTCCCACTACCAGGCTGGCCCCGGGCCCCGGGCCCCCGGCGGCAGGCGGATGCGGGATTCATGGCAGTGACATTCACCATCATGGGAGAGGCCTTCCCTTTGCTCCAGGATTTTCTGCAGGGAAGGGGTGCCCCTGTGCTGGGCTGAAAACATCTGCAGACAGGGAGAGGAGCCTAAGACAGCCAGACTTAAGGAGGCACGGAGGCGCCACCAAGTACCCGTGGACACTTGGCGCGCCGAAACGGGCGTCCCTAGGGAGCACGGAGTCAAAACTCTGAAAGTTTATTCCTGTCAGAAACAAGCAGACTAAAGAGCCTACAGCTTTAGTGGCAAGGAGAGGAAACTGGTGTTACCCAGAGGAGACCGGCAGCCATGAAAATGGTTCCAGGACTTCAAAGCTCCGTGAACACGATGCGTTTCCTTTTGCCCGGCTAGGCCTTCTTCGCTTTCTTTTCGTTATTCTCCATTCTCTCTTTTTCCAGTTTCCGTACGGTCTTGCCCCCTCGTACAACTGGTATCTTAAGGTTTGCTTCTTCTTCTCACCTCCCGCTGGTGTCAAAAGCGGCTAACACGACACGCCCTAGCATAGCAACCTTCCAGAGGCTCCTCTCTCCCAGTTTGGAGTCTGGGAACTGGCAGTTTGGTGAATTGGCTTAGTTCATTTTGAAAAGGGCAAGCAAGCAGTAAAAAGGTGGAAGCCTTGAGGCCGGAAGCTACAAACTGCCCAAGTTCGCGTCACGGGTGCCTACGGACTGGCCTGGCGTGAGGACACGTGCGCCTCCACGCCTCTACCCAGTCCTTCGTCTTCCCGGAGGACCTAACGCCATCATGACAGTCAAACTACCACCTTGGAACTGTGTCTCTCAAACACAGGACGGCCCTGGAACACACGATGAAGAACGTAACATCCAGTTACCAGGTGTTCAGGAAAAGCAGGCACTTCCGTCCAGAGCAGAGGGCCGAGTCTGGAGGCGGGACACAGACTGCCTTTGTGCTCAGATCATTTCTAGAACCTGCAGTGCAGCTGAGGCACACGAGTCCCAGGGCCTCTCTCAATATTTAAAAGGTCGAAACTACTGAAGTGAAGCATACTTTAGAAAGATAATTGTGTGAAAATACTTTTTAAAAAAAGAAAAAAGAAGATATATATGCTTATCAAATCTCCCTTACTTACTTGCATTGTTTTTTTCCTGAGTGGTATCTGCATCAGTGTTAGAGCTGACAGATTGACTGTCTGAGTTTTTGCTGCTGTCACCTAACTTTTTAAGCCTATTTAAGCGTTTGTCTGTCTCTCTGAGTCCGTATTTGCTATTGATAACAGGAGCAGGTGCAGGCAGTCCCGCTCTGGATTTAAAAGCACCGGTTCCCCGTCTGAAAGAGAAAACAGCACAGGTTAAACAGCGTCCCGCCAACAAGTGCAACTGTTGCGGGCTCAAGGCCGCGTCAGGTCAACAAATGTGGTGTGCGGATGGGGACTCGGTCATCCCTGGAAACGTGCCAGGTCTAGGACTCGCGGAGGAACTAAAAATGTATAGAAAATCAACACAAAAACCCTCTAGATTTAAAATAACAAATCGTTAGGACTGCTGGCAGCTCATTACTAACTGCCCTTGGGAAACCGCGAGACTGGGCAGAAGTCCTGCGTAGGTGACAAGAACGGATTCTTTGATTTCAAAACTGGTTAGTGCAACAGGCAGGTCTGCGTTGTGGCTTAAATAACATACCAGCTAGTGAGATTCCAGCTCTGTTCTACACGATTTAACACTACTATACTGACAGCAAGAGTTAAGGGGTTAAAAAAAAGCAAGCAGAGAATTTCCATAAATTAAGCCATTACTTAACAACTCAACATTAGACACAAAGAAACCTTAACTGACATCCTGTACAAGGTGGCTACACTACGTCAAGGAAAATCTGACTTCTGGAATAACAGAAACGGTTTAATTCCTTTTGAGTTCCTGAGATGACCACAATTAACAAAATGTTACCAAATCAAAGACATCAACGCTTGCTTTTACCACAGGGCAAGAATGATTTGCAGTCTGCTGTAACGAATAATTTATATTTTTATGTAAATTCTTCTGAAGTGAAGGTGCACGCAGAGGCTCTAATCATCCTCAAAAGTAAGTAAATGTTAAAAAAAATTTAAATCTTTAATCCATCTTGAATTTAGCTGGGTTTTCTTCCAGATGCATAATGAATTATACTAACATTACTTGTTAAAGCATCATCGTTTCCCCACATGTGACGGAAGATCTCATACACACTTACCCCTCTTTTAGGCCCCTGTTCATGTCCTGTTACCCATCTGTCCATTTCTGGGCCGAAGCGAGTGGTGGACACTATTTCCTACTAACTGTTAGCACATGTTAAAACAAGTCTCCTCAGGGGCACCGGGGTGGCTTAGTCGGTTAAGCATCCGACTTTCGCTTAGGTCATGATCTCGCGGTTCGTGGGTTCGAGCCCCGCATCGGGCTCTGTGCTGACTGCCAGCTCAGAGCCTGGAGCCTGTTTCAGAGTCTGTCACTCCCTCTCTCTCTGACCCCCCCCTGCTCATGCTGTCTCTCTCTCTCTCTCTCCTAGAAATAAATAAAACATTAAAAAAAAAAAAAGTCTCCTCAAACTATAGAAATTCTTTTTTAGCTTCCTCAGATACATTTTCATAGAAGCATGAAAACAGCCTAATCCTTCATGTTTTGTGGTCCTTCATTAGACTTTACACCCAAGTGTTGTACAGCAGAATCCACAGCACTTGAGAATACATACTGATCGCTACTATGTCAGGACGGTCATGGCCAGAAACACGCATTGAACGGATCCTGGAGGCTTTACCCGCAATCTTGGAACCTCCATAAACCTTCTCCTCACAGAGCCAGCTCCTCTCATCCTGCAGCTCTTGACAGGGCACGCGGGCGCCCCCGAGACCTAACGCCATTAGCTGCCCTGCTGATGTACGATGAAGAGCTGAGTGAGTCCCCTGAACGAGTCTCACCTTCTCAGGCGTTCCTGAGAACTTCAGGAGTATTTGCAATCAACCTTGAAATCAAACCGCTCAAATGGTGTGAAGGCAGCCACGGCTACAGTTTGACATGAAGCCTTTCCATTAAAAAAGGAACCGCAGTACCTGTGTGGAGCAGGCAGGCCCAGTGCCCCCGACCAGGGAGGGACTGAGGCTCACAGGGGAGACGCATCTGCTTGAGGAGCAGGACGATGCGTGCAATTCCAGACTAGTCAGAGAGCTGTTTCGGGGTTGGTGCGGAATCCCGAGTCCGTCGTTACCTTTCTCAGGATAGCCTCCAAAAGCTTATTTAGCACACTGTATGTCCGTCTGTCCATCCATCCACTCGTCCATCCGTCCATCCATCCATCCACCCACCCACCCAGAACCTATTACATGCCAGGTGCCGTTCTGGATGCTGGTAGTGAGTGGGAAAGATAAACGCCTCCATGGAGCTTCTATCCTAAAGGACAAATAACCAGAAACCACAAGGTAATTCTACAGCTAACACCTATTAACTCTGTGTTCTACACACTTCACACAAAATACAAATGTAATCCTCACTGCGACCCTGTGAGATTGCTTCTAACATTCTCTCCCATCTTACAGATGGGGTAATTAAGGCACAAAAAGCAGTTACACTGCCCAGGATCACGTAGCTAACGAAGAGCAGTCACAGGATTTCACCTGAGCAGGTTCCTCAGGCAACTTAACTGCTGCCCTATGTTGTCTCTGGAAAAATAATTTTGAAGCATTATTCAAGTGTAATTAAATTATTTCATGGATTAAAGGTCTTTTCCTGTATGGGTCTAAGATTTAACCAATGTTCAAACCATTTTTTATGTAGAAAATGATAGATTTTTTATTATCCCTCCCAAAAGCGGGGCAAAAGCACGGCAGCCTCAGGAAGAGGTTTCCTGCCGTCCCTTATGGCGAGGATCCCAGGGAGGGAAGAGAGACAGCTGCGGAAGCACAGGACTCCACGCTCCTGCTCTCGCATGACGCAGGGGGCACTTCCCACTACTTGGAAAGAAGGGAAGTGGGGCCCTCGGGCTGGCCAGCGGCTGGCTGGCTGCAGTGGGAGAAGTGGCGCTTCGGGACCGCCATCCTTGTTCCCACGGGAACGGCAGGAAGTGGCAAGAACGAGGGCTGAAGTTCGGCTGCCCCAGGCTCAGACACTTCAGTTTCTGTACTTACAGTGTGGACATGTTTCTATTTACTCTCTCTCAGGATGGCTGTGGAGACTGAGTCAGGGTCAGTAAAGTGCCCGGCACAGTACAAGGTAAGAAAAGTGGGCTCGGGGCGCCTGGGTGGCTCAGGGAGCTAAATGGCCAGCTCTCTGTTTTGGCTTGGGTCATGAACTTAGAGTCTGTGAGTTCAAGCCCTACATGGAGCTCTGCACTGATGGTGTGGAGCCTGCTTAGGTTTCTCTCTCCCTTTCTCTCTGTCCCTCCCCTGCTTGTGCTCGTACTCTCGCTCTCCCTGCCACCCAAAATAAATAAACTTAGAAAAAAAGCAAAATGGGCTCAACAAGCCCAGGTCTGTTCCACTGGGTCTGCGCTGCCTGGTAACAGGCTTTCCTGCAGCTCTAGCAAGTCGAGTGTGTGTGGCTGCCTCCGGGAGCCTGCGATGCCCAAATCGCTCCTGTGAGTGGTGTGGCCCGGCGGTCCGGCTAAGTCAGACCTGGGGGATTTCGTCACAGACTCCAGAATCTTGATGGGTCACAAGAGAAGCTTCCTTATTAAGAGATAGAATTTAGGAATTATGAAGAGTATGTGCATCAAAACAGAAATTCCTGTGGTGAGGAGAGCGTAACGTAAGGAGATGTTGAATCACTAAGTTGTACATATGAAACTATTGTAACCCTGTGTGTCAACTAGGCTCAAATAAAAAAATTTGAAACAAAAATTCCAGGGGTGCCCTGGTGGCTCAGCTGGCTAAGCGACCGACCCTTGATTTTGGCTCAGGTCATGGTCTTGTGGTTGGCGATCGAGCCCCATGTTGGGTTCTGCGCTGCCAGCGCACAGCCTGCTTGGGTTTCTCTCTCCCTCTCTCCCTGCCCAAGTCCCCACACGCGCACGCTCTCAAAAATAAACTAAAAACAAAACAAAACAAAACACCAAAAAAAACCTCTCCAGAAGCCACAGCTTGGTAGTGCCCAGGACAACACTGGTGTTTTTACATGACTGTCAGAAGCAAATGTCACCTGCCGTATTTTGGGCAACGCCCCCCCGGCACTGTGTGTGTCCATGCGCGCATGCGTGGACACACACGGGTACCCACGTGTACAGGGCTTCCCGCTCTCTCTTTAGGCACACTGGTATTCTACCCACTCAGAAGAAGAAGGAGCTGGTGATAAGATTTTAAAGGCTCAGGTGCCAAGGCCCCTAACGAGCTCCGTGTCCTGTGACTGTTTATGCACCCCGTACCCGCCGCGGAGCTACGGAACATGGGACCGTCCCTGTGTTTAAAGGAGGAAGTGATGCTGTTTAACGGCCATCGTCATCAGGCCATCACAAGGACAGAAAAGCTGGACGCTGTATTTGATGCCTACCTTTCGCAAGTATAACACTCGCAGAACTCGTTGTTTTCTCCAAAAAACCCGTCTCCGTAATAACAAGAAATCTCTTCTCCAGGTTCAATGTCTCTCAGAGCCTTCACACACGCTGTATCTCGACCAGTCGACACAAACTGAAATACAATGAGCTCATTAAGAAACTCCTACCTGAAGCAGAAACAAAGTACTTGCAGTAAAAAAATGTTTACACTTACCTTACAGTTAGGTCTGCAATCTGAAAAATGTCCAAAAGATAAAGTCAATTAACTGTAGATAAGATCTGAAACACGAACAATTACAGAAATCTGAAATAAGCTTTCCACATCATTTTACAACTTTCGATAGAAGTTTAGGCCTCAGGTTAAATGACAGGATTATTTGTTTAATATGTTGGTGGGGAAAATAAAGAAGCCCTATGTCCAACCCCCTCCAAAGGGAGATGAGGTTCCACGCAGCCTGACAAGGTCACGCTAAGTCTTAGCAGTACTGCCCGCCACTCGCACGGCCACCCGAGGAGCACAGCTTACCGTGGTTTATAAAGGCGGCGGGACCAAGCCAGAGCTGGGCACAGTTTTTCCTTGTGGAATACATGACACTGAAGTCGTTTTCTCCGTGTCTAAGCAGCATGTTCTCCTCAATTTCTGAAAGTTCGGCAATACAACCCACCAGTAATTCTATTTTGTCATTTCGTTTCCTATTTAAAATATGTCATGTTAAAAATTACTAGTAATTATAAATAACAAGGCTTCTTTTAATAAAATAAGCCTGTCCAATAAATCCCAGGAATCGAGAAGAGCTAGTGGTGTGTGTTTTAGCTGACCCCCTGGGACCTGCACTGGGCTATGTTCTCATCCTCCCTGGAGGCCCCACAGCCTCGGGTCCCTGCGAGAGACTGGAACGTGCTCCAGGCCGGAAGCCGTGCCGCCCAGGTCTCCGGAACCCCTAGGGCACCCGGTGGCGCGTTCTGCAGGCAGGAGGACTCGAATATCTGCTACACTAGATTCAACTTGCTGCCAGCAGGGACACCACCCTCTAGAACAGCACTATCCAAGGAAAATGTAATGGAAGCCCAACATGGGATCTTCAGTGTTCTACTAATTACATTAAGAAAATAAAGAAAAAACAAGTGAAATTACTTTTAGTAATATATTTCAACCCAACAGGCTCCCACTACTATTTCAGCAGGTATTCAGTAGAAGAAATATTAACAGGAAATATAGTTTGCCATAAAACCTGGCATGTAAATCACATTTATGGTACTTCTCGGTACAGACTAGCCACCTTTCAAGGGCCCCATAGCTACAAGTGGCTGGTGGCTGCTGTGCTGGATGGTGCAGCTCTAGAATACAAGACCATAAAACACCATGTCTACCAACAGCACAGGGAGCTAGCGGAGTGGGTCAGATGACTCAATACACTATGATATTCACTTGCGTATGCGTAACTATCTCTAATCCGATGTACGCTCACGCACCTATCCAATCAGATGTACACTTGCGCATGCGCACCTATCTCCAATCGGATGGACGCACACGCACCCATCCAAGAGACCTGGTAGTGTACTGTTCTTTGCCCATTCCGTTTTCAGGTACCTGATCCTAACATTTTTGTTGTAAAAAATACTGACAATAGCTTATAAGAAGGGCAGCATGTTCCTTCTTCTGGGAGATGAGGTAGGAACAGGCATTAGATGAAAAATATAATCAAATATTTTCTCACTAACGGCTTTTACCCCTCCTAGCTGGGCTCAACTTCACTACCCTTACTTAAGTCGGCACACAGATGTACACGTACATATTTAAGCAGGCAATTCAGCAGGAAATTTCCACCTGTGAAGCTCCTAGGATCATTAAGATTTCACACCTAACCCTTTGCTAGGCCAGCGGGAGACGACTCTGGAAGCCAGGTTCTGCCGCCCAGGCACCTGTAACCCGTTGGCAGTCTCACCACCCAGCAGCATTCAGACTCAGGGAAAGTGTGCTGGCTGGGAGATAGGATCTGGTTCAACTCAGATTCCTAATTTCACTGTCCTGACCCAGGGCACTGGGCCTAGACTCTGGCCCCGCACTGGTCCTTTAGGGTGCGCTCTGGCTTCAAATGTTCCCGCCACCTTCTTAGCTCTTCCAGGGAAACTTAAAAGAGAACGTTAGCTGACGTTGTGTTACGGGTTTATACTAGTATAATAGTTACCACTCTTTTGTTGCAACTATTTTGGCTCCATTTTGTTCTGATGAGTATCTATTACAAGGCAATATTTCAAATCCACTGTCAGTTGCAAACATTCGCAAGTAAATAAATACCTAAAACAGAAGGAAAAAATGGTATTTGTATTAAATTGTTTATCCTGTTAGACTTGTTCAGAATTATAAAAGCAAATGATCACCAAAATGTAAAACATTAAAGGTCATTAAGTAACAAACTCTGTTATTTTAAAAGTTCACGTTATCTACGTTATCAGAGCACCTAATGGGTTGGCCAAGTTCCTCTAAAAGCTCACCGTGAATTTTACTTCCAAATGACCAAGCTGTCTCTCTGGAGAGTTATACAAATGATCTTATGTGTTATTAGATCTTCACACTGATCAGCTTTATGAAAAATTCTTTTAAAGTTTCAGTGTTCACTAAAATTTAAGTTTTAGTTTACTCTACTCTTATCCAAACAGATAAACAGTAATTATCTTATCAAGAAACCTACATGCTCCTTGAATAATTTCTCCTGCATTTTGTTCTTGTTGAGAAAATAGTGCCGTGCCCATTCGCCTGAAGTCAAGCATTTGAAGGCTTTCTCCAAGTGTTCATCTTTCTTAAAACGTTCAATGACTTCCTTTAGTTCTTCTTGCCTTCCCTTAATAGGCCGAAACCTGAACGAAATCAAAACATTTACTTTAGTTGTCCGCCATCATCCCTGGGCCACTGTAGAGAAATCCTGAGATAAGAAATAACCTGAAAACAGCCAGACCTAATAAAAGAGATAATCAACAATCCCGATAATGATTATTGCTCAAGCAACAGTGATCACCGGGAAACAGAACTTCTCTATCTTCCGACTGTATTTTGATTGTTTCCATTTCACTGTTACCTCGTTAACTGAGAAATGACCAGATGACTCAAACGAAGCGGTCTGACTCCGGCTCACACTGGATGACGGTACAAAATGAAAGGTCTACAACAGAGCTGGTCTGGCTGAGAGCCAGAGGGACAAGAACTTCTCCAGAGCATGCACGATCCAGCCAGAGGAGGGCAAGGCAACGAGCTTCGGAAGGGTGAAGCAAACAAAATCACGCCATAGACAGAACACTCTCCACGTGCACAGTTAGAAACCCCCCAAATCAAGTACCCCACAAGGTCCTGAAATACACCTCGATGTCCAATATCCATGTCAACTTAATCGCTGAGAAGTGCGCTCAGGAAACAAAGAGGGCAAAAAGTACAACTTTTTTTTTTTTTTAAATGTTTTATTTATTTCTAGGAGAGAGAGAGAGACAGCGTGAGCACGGGAGGGTCAGAAAGAGAGGGAGACACAAACTCCGAAACAGGCTCCAGGCTCTGAGCTGGCAGTCAGCACTGAGCCTGACGCGGGGCTCGAACCCACGAACCATGAGATCATGACCCAAGCGAAAGTCGGACGCTTAACCGACTAAGCCACACAGGCGCCCCAAAAAGTACAACTCTTAATGGTGATGTTGCTAATTGGCGATGTCAGAGCTGAAAGGCTTCGGTTACAAAACCAGCCAGAACGCTTCAGAATGCTGTTCGTACGGGTGGCAGGAGTAACACAATGACGCGATCAAGGCCCAAGAAAGACTGATGTCTGTAAAGCCCTTATTCTAAAGTTGTGTTCCCAGTACAACATATTCTGTGATAAAGGTACCTGGACCTAAATTTCAAAATTTCTTCTCATATCAATTTCCTTTGGTTTATTTTCCCAAATAAAGTTTTGTTGTTGTAGTTTTTAAATCTAACAACAACAAAAGGAATAGACTGCTATTCAAATTGGATGCTAAGAAAAAGCTATTAGTGGCTGAGGAGAAAATGTATTTGAGCTATGCATCTTATTCTGACATTTAAAACCGCACATCTCATAAACCTGAAAATGCTAACATGGCAGGAAGATCTGGCCCAAATGCCAGCACGGGAAGCATTTAAGTGGGAGTCTTTTTTAGGTGAACGATTACAAATGTATTCGTAACATTTCGGTGAAATTTCAAGCCACAGTGTTTCACATAGGATTCTTTACTAGGTGCTATGTGCACGGCTGCTGTGGTGAAAAATAGGAGAGAAGACCTGACTGCTGTTCTGGAATGGAGACTCCACTGGAACTAAAAGACACATATGTGCATCCAACAGTTAAGCAAGGCATCGCTAAGCTAATGCAAGTTAGCAGGGTAAAAACCACACGCTACCGCACTTTAAAGTACAGAAACTCTCGCTAAGGCGTGAGATCTGCTCGGGAAGGGGTTTTGGAGTTGACAACGATGTGGGCAATGAGGAATGTGGTGATTTCAGCCTTCTCAAGAAAAAGCAGAACATTACCATTGGCAGGAAAGAATCAAAAGAAGGAAGGCAAAGTGAGAGGAAGCCTACGCAGGGGATCTTAATGAGGCTGGTTTCAAAGAGATGAACAGCGAGTTGGCTGGCCAGGAATAGGGAGGGAAAGTACTAGAACAAGGAAGAGGGAAGACGTGAGATCCTGGATGGGTAAAATACTGTTTACTGGACAGGACCTCTAGAGGACTTCTGGATCTAGGAACGCAGGCTGACACTTTGAGAACGAACTACCCACAGGCGCTAGTTTTGGTAAAGCTTCTCACAACCAGTAAGCAGGACTATCAGGAAGACTTCAAACCCATCCTGGAGATCTCATATGGACAAATGGACAACGCCCCGTATTTAATTTTCCATTTTGACCAATCAGCATACCAGCCAGCCCTCACAGGCAGACGAGCCAAGTCCTTCCAACATTTCTGAAGGTCTCTGCCCAGGAGGTCAGAATACGGTGTCAGAGAACCACCACTAACAGGATCGAAAAATCACCTGCAGAACCCTGGGAGCAGCCACACTTCCACGCAGACAGACTACGCAGCCAGCTACTTGTGGCCACCACGGGTGAGCTTCTCCAGACTGGGTTCCTCAGGACGCCCAGTCCTTCTTGCGGCAGCCCTGCACGGGGGAGCTGTGCGCACGCGCAGGACACACCAGACAAGCAAGCAGCTGCTGCCCGAGGGCCCCTTTCAAACAACACAGAACGTGCCGTGGCGGGACAGAGAGGAGCAGTGGCTCACGTGGGGTGCAAGGGGCAGCTCGTGGCAGCAAGCGGCAGGGCTACAGAGCCCAGAAAGGGCCCAGCCACCTCCAGGCTTAATGCGGAGCTAACCAACAGGGACACGCCGGTTTAAAATGATCACGTGGCTCGACGCATCAGAAAGCGGACCAAAGTCAGGGCTGAATTCACCTAAAGCTCTTAACCTGTCAGAAAAATAAGTTACGGACCTGGAACGGATGCCGGCTCTTCCTGCCAGGTCTTCTGGGTCCCCCCGCCAAACCGCCCACCAGCTAGCCTTTGTTATGTTCGTGATGCCAAACTATTTATCTGCTGAAACCAACACAAAATTATCAACTCCTGATGGAGTAACAGTCTGCCTGCTAGGTTTCCTGTGCTGACTTGTTTCTGCTTTCCCGCCTTCTATTGCCTCGAACACAAACAAACAAAACCCCCAAAACCGTCCCTTGGGACTACTCACCAGCAAGAACCTCCATTTCACCTAAAATGTAATTTACTGTCACACTCTCTGTCCCAGTTGGCTGCTATAAGGCAGGAGGAAGGAAGGTTCTGGGGGGGCAGACAGGAAAGGGAGACACTTGTTTTGGATAATCCTATAGAAGTACCTCAAGTTCACCTGGCTGACAGTTCAAGTCAAATCCCATTGTAACAAATACCACAGGGAGATACAAATTTCTTGATAACCTAAGACTGACAGAGCTAACAGGGCCAGAGCAAAAGGCACTCAAGACCCTTTAAAGAAATGAACTGGGTTTGTATTACTGACTAGAAAACACCCTCGGTCCTCTCCTGAACCACAGCCGTCTAGACCTCCCACAAGAACCGTTCAAAGCTATCCTCACACCATGGTTCTTAAAGCTATAAGAAAATTTAGGTTCTCTAAAACAACCCTCTTGTTCCATAAATTAGGAAAACAAGGTGTAGTGAGGGCCGTTAACAGAGGGACCATTATTACCCAGTCCTACTCGCTCGTGGGAGCTCTGGGGGCCCTTCTGGTGTGGTTTGATCAGAACAGGATTTGACTTGTGTTCACCACTGAGCACAGCACGGAGCCCGGCCGAAGACAGTGAGAGGGGTGGACACAAATACATACTTTTGAATTTAGTATTTGGGGGATGGGGGGCGGGTGATGGGGATGGCATGGGGAGGGGGGCAAAAGACAGGTACGTGACATTTCCCAATCAGTACATCCCTCCTCCCTCTCTTCACACAAAATTTACACCTTTAAATAAACCAGACATTTATTTTTCTCTTCCCACACCTCTGATCAATGGCTGGTATATGAAACACAAAAATACGTCACTTAAATCCATTTATAATTACAAAGGGCAGAAAGAAACATGAACTCACACTCCCACACACCTGTTCCCCACTCTTTCCAGAGACTGACTTCCCAGGTTTCCTTGCTATTTGGCTTTTCTGTTTCCAAACCCGAGTGAGCAGTGGGGCAGCGAAGGGCAGCTGCGGGTGTGAGTTAGCTGCACTACTGTGCCCCTCCATGAGCCTGTGCAACCAAGAGCTGACTGCAGGGAGGGGACGAGGCGGGGGACAGAAAACAGGGAGCGAGGGAAGGAGAGAGGAAGAGAGAGAAAATGCTCAAATATTTAAGATAAAAAAGACGACCGTGAGGCAGCATCGTGAACACATCCGCCCTGTGGAGAACGCTCAGCTGCACACGGCCGGGGGTGGGCGCGCAGGGGCCGTGCCCGAACCATGGCTCTTTGTTCCTCTTGACCCGAAAGCAGATCCCCACCAGGGACGCCGGCTGGGTCCTGCCAACAGTGCTCGGCTAACCCCTGGGAAAGGCTCCCCATCTTTTGATGAATGCTTGTGCTTAAAATCACCCCGTTACGGAATACCAGCGGTTCTTTAAATACAGCTATCACTAAGCCCAAGCGATTTTCAAAGGTTTGCAAAACATTCTAAAAGTCGTGGTTATGCAGACCCCTCCAATTACGCAACAGGAAAGAACATCATAAAGGCTGAAACAGGTTAGTTGGGGTCTTATTATTGTTTGTAAGGCACACTCTACCTACCTCACAGGGTTGTTGTGAGGAAAACTGTCAGATTTTGAAAAATGCCTTGAGCTCCTCGAAGGAAAGGCGCTATATAAATGCAAAAACAAACAACAATAAAAAAACCACTTGTATAATTTGTACTTGTCATTTCTAAACAGTCTTACAATACTGGTCATCGCAGAAGTCTTTAAAACGCTGTGACACTCGACTCTTCCCATTTGTCACGTTCCCTCCTGCTCAGCCCGCCAGTGAGCCTCCCCAACTCCTCAGGAGACTCAAATCTCTGGGTCACGTGGCCTAAACAAGGGGGCAGGATGGAAAGCACCCGCCCCAACTTTACAATATCCCAGGTTTTTTTTTTTTTTTAACTCAGAGGCCTAACAACTCTATTCTCTGGTTAAAGGGAAGAATTTAATTTTCATAATCGACAAAAGTCAATGAAATCTAAATATTTCCCAGTAAACAAATTACTATTTTGTTTACACCATTTCCAGATATTCCTGCTACAACTCTGACTTGCTTCTTTGTAAATGTAGGGATATAGCAAGAGTTCAACATAAGCATTCAGAAGCGAGCCAAGCCAGCCAGGGCATTTCTTCAATTGTGAAGTATCTGCTGCATCCGAACGTCGTCTGTGGCACACTGAGAGGAGTAGAGGGAGGGGAAAAGGCACAAAACAGAAACTAAGAAACGACAATCAAATCACAGATGTACAAACACGGGAACAAAAGGACCCCTCACACAAGGGACAGACGACAGCTTGGGCAGTGAGAATCCAAGCTCCAGTCATGTCTTCCAGTCACATCTTTCATACCCCAAGGAAAGAGAGGTCCATAAACTAACAATTTCTAAGAAATATTTACAATTATTCTAATATAGCACTACAGAGTTTCCTTACTTTCTATGAAATGGTATATTTGAGAATGACACTAAGTCAACATTCTGATAAATTCTTGCTCAAAAGATTAAGAACAGAAAAGACAGTCTTATTTTCAAGTAAGTGTACGAAGATTAAATGAAAATGTGTGCCTTTCACTACGATTAACAAACCTCATTAATGAAATCTCTGTGTACTTCCCAAATGTCAGCTTACTAAAGAGTCTGTTAAAATACCTTTGAAGTGAACGCCTCTGGTAAAAGGCGCCCAGGGACGGGGACGCAGCCACACTCCCGGCTGAGGATGCCAGCGCCGCAGGTGGCTGACCTGCCCTACCCAGGGCGCACCACTACTCTCCATCTACACCGATGGCTACTCCAGAAACCCCAGGAGCAGGATTACATGTTGTAGTGGAAAACATGAATAAACGTTTTCTCCTGAATGTTTAATGTGGTTAACCAGCTTTATAAATATATATTACATTTTTTAAAATCTTTATTTTTGAGAGAGAGAGAGAGAGAGAGAGAGAGAGACTGAGCAGGGGAGGGGTAGAGAGAGAGGGAACCACAGAATCCAAAGCAGACTCTAGGCTCCGAGCTGTCAGCACAGAGCTTGATGTGGGGCTTGAACTCACAAACTGTGAGATCGTGACCCGAGCCAAAATCAGGCACTCAACCAACTGAGCCACCCAGGTGCCTCTAAATATATATTTAGATTAAAAAAACTTTTTTTTAATGTTTATTCATTTTTGAGAGACACAGCACAAGTGAGGGTGGGGCAGAGAGAGTGAGAGAGAGACAGAATCCGAAGCAGCTCCAGGCTCTGAGCTGTCAGCACAGAGCCCGACGTGGGGGCTCAGACTCATGAAACCTGAGATCATGACCTGAGCCAAAATCAAGAATCAGACACTTAACCGACTGAGCCACCCAGGTGCCCCCAAACAGCTTTAATTTTAGATCCTGCATTTTAATTTAGGGGTACTTGGATACAGTAATGTCTTGGGTTTTAATAATATTTGGGTAACCCTAAACTTCACATTTTAGGACTGCACGAGCCTAGGAAAATGAGCCTTGGAAACTAGTGATAAGGAAGGTTATTTATGTGAGAGAGAGACACAGCACTAGCTGGGGAGGGGCAGGCAGAGGGGGAGAGAGGAGAACCCCAGGCAGGCCTCCCGCTGTCAGCGCAGAGCCTGAGGTGGGGCTCAAACTCACAAACTGCGAGATCACGACCTGAGCCAAGATCCAGAGTCGGACCCTTAACTGACTGAGCCACCCAGGCGCCCCCGATAAGGAACTTTTTACCTACTTACTACATCACAAAAAGCTCAGTGGGACGGGTGGCCAAGGACCTTGCTGTTCCAAGTACGGGCAGTTGGGAGCTTGTTAGAAATGCAGCAGCTCGGGCCCCAGCCCACGGCTACTGAATCAGAACCTGCCTCTTCACAAGAACACCCCAAGTGACTCAGATGTAAAACTAATTATAGGACACAGTTGTCAAGGACTTTTATTAAGAAACGGGAGTAATTTCCTATTGTCGAAGCCAGTGACAGGTACACCGCGCATCCTCTGGAACAAGACCACTGCCCCCCTGCTGTTTCCTGGGGTGCGGCGCCTTCTAGGAAGGTTCATGTGCCTCCACAAGGCCGTGTGCAGAGCACAGTGACCATGGCCCAGCTCCTTTCTCTTTCTTCATGACTCCAGGTCATCATTACGGGCCTTTGCGCTAAAACCCTGAGCCTCTCTAAGCTTGTTATGTGAAAGTGATTCTTATTTCCTAAACGTCACCAGGACCTTCCAGGAGAAGGAGCGCCGGCCTCACTGGGGAAAAGAAGGGAAACAGACCTAAAGTAACGCAAACCAGGGGCACCCGGCTGGCTCAGTCGGAAGGACGTGGGACTCTGGATCTTGGGGATGTGAGTATGAGCCCCATGTTGGGTACAGAGAGTACTAAAGCAATAAATAGACTGGAAAAAATTCCTTGAGAAAATAATTTAAAAAAAAAGAATGAGAACCAGATTTTAGCTGGATACTGGGGCACCTAGCCCTGCTGTACCCCAACCAACAGCTCTCCACCCGTCCACTTACAAAACTCGGGGATCTGCCCCTCTGAGGTCAGGGAGCTATTTAAGTAAGTTCTCGAGTCCACTCCAACTTGTCACTTCATTTTAGCAAGGAAAGATCTAAGGTGACAGGAGTCACATGGAAATGCCAAAGGCTCATTTTTATCTGAATTACTTCTTTCTGGATTTAGAATATAATTGATAAATCAATCACACAGTCCGTTTTCATCTTAGTAAGGGACACAATTAAAAGGGGGAAATGGCACAAGATTTCCCTCTAATCACCTTTAGTCCCCGACCTCTCCCTCCCTAGCTACTGGAGGCTGGTCCCCTGGTGACCAAGTCCCTCTGGGGTCGTCACTGGCCCTGGAGCTACAAACCACTGCCCCAAGCGTGAGGAAGGCAGGAGGGGCCCGTGGCCCGGAGCTCAACCTCACCAGACTTGAAAGGCCCCTGCCACTCAAGTTAAGAGGCAAAGGAAATTGTAAAGTTCCAAGTTAGTGTTTGGTGCCAACTGTGAAATTATCAAAGCGCCTTTTTTGGGGGAGAGATATTTAAGAAAACGTGAATTAAAAAATTTAAAGGATAACAGATTTCAAAAGCAGTGTAATAATATTTTATATAGATGGCATGTGATCCTCAATAAAGCACTTCCGGGTCTACTTTCTTATCTGCAGACTGGACAGATGCATGTCTTTGAAAATATTCTCTTCTTTCCAATGACAAGGTGCATCTCAAAGATTAAATATGATGCCAACATTCCCTATATATGGCTGCAATTATTTAGAAGAAAAAACTCTGTAATAAAATCATGAAAAAAAACCCCTGATGTAACCTACTTTAAGTAGAAAAAAAATATACATTTTCAAGGCTTCACAGGATGCTTGTAAGATTTTTCTTTCAGCTAAGATAATTATCATAACATTTAAAATAGACTAAGAGATGCTCCCCCAGCTTTATATTTTAATAGAAATAGCCTGAGATAAAATAAGAACACAGAATTAAAACTGACAAGACTCCTAGAAGCTTTTGTTGCTTTTCTCGCCTCAGATATAAAATCTTCTACAGTGAAGACCTTTCCTTTAATGTCATCTTAAATACTGATGAAAAGTAAAATGAGCATCTATTTTTTTCATCAAACTCAACATCATCATCTGCTCCACCTCAGGATACAGACTGGCAATTACCTGGTGTTCATTTTGTGTGTTTGGAAACCTAGATAGGGGTCAAGAACCAGACTGGTGGCCAGGTCGTCGTTCTCACAGAGCTCCTTGGCAGACATTCCAGAAGACGGCACATACCGACTCTGGCCTTCGAACCCTGAATTACCATTACCTGTGAGGAGAAAGAGAAGGAGAAGTCACTCAGGTGAAAACTACTTAAATCCACCTTTAAAACCTTTAGCTTTGCTGCCCTCTCAAGCTAGTAAATAAGAGCGGAGAGCCTTCTGCACAAGCAGAAAGCCAAACACGAAGCGAATGACTGTGAGCGTTTTGCTTAGCAGATAATGTTACCAGGTTTCCCAAGAACAGGGTCTGGGTGGTCGTGAGAATCTTGGGCTCAAATGCCTTCCTCACCCCTTGAGGAAGACGAAAAAACAGGGTGAGTGGACGCTCACCACCGTGGCAAGATGGCATAGAGAGCCACTGCAGACGGGGGCGGGGGAGAGAGGAAACAAGAACACAAGCAACTGTCTGCAGTAAGTGCCAGAAGGGTGGATGTCAAGTACCAGGAGGAGTCCCCCCACCCCCCGGAGGCATTAACTTCACCTTCCTCCTTCCGGGCCGGTGAATGCTCACTATCCCCACTCTGCTGGTAACTGAGGCCCACGGGTGAAGAAATGTGCCTGTGATTACAGTTAGGTAGCGGAAGCGGGAAAGAAGTACAGAGGGAATGACAGGTCTATTTCTAACCTGTTTGAAACAGATTTTGAATGAATAGATAAAAATAGGGAGTGACAGAAATACCAGCCGAAGTAATTGGGTTTAATGATGGTGTAAAGAGAGTGAAGAAAAGCCAAACCTAAATGGGTGAAGTTCCATCCGTGCTGATTTAAGCCTGACACGCATGTCACAGACCATCTTTTCAGCAATGTAATTATACCAACAGTATGACTTGAAGCCGCTCAAAATTAAGATGTGGAAGAATGAAAGACACGGTAAGAGGTGTAACTTTCTTTTCCACACTCTTTCAGAAAGCAAATTAAACACTTAATATGTAAGTCCCTGTCAAAAGGTAAGTAGATACGTTTTGCAATCAAATTATTTGCATGTAGGTGTATAAAAGCTATCAAAGTCGTTATGTATTCTTTTTCTTTATTGAGATGTAATTCACATATCATACAATTCACCCATTTAAAGCGTACAGTTCAATGGTTGTTAATGTTTTCACAGAACTGTGTGGCCATCACCACGATCAATTCTGGAACATTTTCATCACCCCCGAAAGAAATCCCATACCCATAAGCAGTCACTATCAATTTTTCCCTTCCCCCGGCCCCTGACAGCCACGAATCTACTTTCTGTCTCTATGGATTTGTCTGGTCTGAAAATCTCATACTGATGAAATCATACAATACGAGAGGGCTTCTTTCAATTAGCAGAACGTTTTCAAGGTTCATCCGTGTTGCAGCAAATAGCAGTATTTCGCTCATTATGGCCAAATAACACTCCATTATGTTGACAGATCACATTTTGTTAGTTCATTCATCAGTTGATGGACATCAGGCTGTTTGTTTGCACTTTTTGGCTATTATGAGCAATGTTTCTATGAGCAATCATGTAAAAGTTTCAGTGTATACCTGTGTTTTTGATCCTCTTAGCGCTGGGTCATATGGTAACTCTATATTTAACCTTTCAAGAAACTGCCAGACTGTTTTCCAAAGTGGCTGCACCAATTTACATTCCCACCAACAGTACATGATTATTTCTAAATTCTCCCCATCACGATGCCCCAACATTTGCTACTATCTGTCCTTTTATTTATTTATTTTTTAAGTAGGCTTCACACGGGGCGCCTGGGTGGCTCAGCTGGATAAATGTCCAACTTTGGCTCAGGTTATGGTCTTAACACCTCATGGGTTCCAGCCCCACGTTGGACTCTGACAGCTCAGGGCCTGGAGCCTGCTTCTGATTCTGTCTTCCCCCCTTTCTCCGCCCTCCCTCACTCGTGCTCTATCTCTATCTCTCAAAAATAAATAAATGTAAAAAAAAAAACCACCACCACAACCTTTTTTTAAGTAGCTTCACGCTCAGCATGGAGCCCAATGCAGGGCTTGAACTCACAACTCTGAGATCAACACCTGAGTGGAGATCAAGAGTCAGATGCTTAACTAACTGAGTCACCCAGGAGCCCCATCTGTCTTTTTTTTTTTTTTTAATGTTTTATTTTTGAGAGAGAGACTGACAGACAGACAGACAGCATGAGCAGGGGAGGGGCAGAGAGAGAGAGGGAGACACAGAATCTGAAGACAGGCTCCAGGCTCTGAGCTGTCAGCACAGAGCCCGATGCAGGGCTCGAACCCACGAACCGTGAGATCGTGACCTAAGCCAAACAAAGTCAGAAGCTTAACCGACTGAGCCACCCAGGGCTCCCCCGCCACCATCTGTCCTTTCAGTTTGACACATTTCAGGGGTTGTGAAGTGGTATCTTGTGGTTTTGACTTGCATTTCCCGGATGACTAATGATTTCAAGCATCTTTTCATGTACTGGCCATTTGTGTGTCTTTGGAGAAATGTCTGTCTATTCAGATTCCCTTGCTCATTTTAAATCAGAGTTTGTGGTATGCCTGCGTGGCTCAGCTAGTTAAGAATCCAACTTCAGCTCAGGTCATGATCTCGGGGTTTCTGAGTTCGAGCCCTGCATCGGGCTCTACGCTGGCAGCATGGGGCCTGCTTGAGATTCTGTCTCCCTCTCTCTCTGCCCCTTCCCTGTGTACACACACTCTCTCTCCCTCTCATAAAGAAACAGAGCCGGGAGGGAGGAAGGGAGGGAGGAAGGGAGGGAGGAAGAGAAAGAAAGAAATTAGAGTCTGTCTTTTACTGCTGACTAATAACAGTTCTGTATATATTCTAGATATGTAATTTTATTTTATTTTGACATTTGAGGTTTGCAGTTTTATTACAAAAACAAAAACAAAACCTATACAAAAAGGAAATCCCGGTCCGGTGGCAGCACTTAAGGCGGGAGGGGCAGCTCTGAGTTGCCGGGGGGCTGTGTCCCAGGCCCTCGAGCCCACTAGGCGTCCTGCTGCTGGACGCAGGGGTTGGGCCTGGCCTCCATGCCGTCCTGCGGGCAGATGCGCAGCACGGAGGTGCCCTGCACCCCACCAGGCCCGGCTGCCGCGTATCCTCTGTGAGCCTGTACCGGTGGTCAGGGTCTCTCACGTGTTCAACGGTGCCGTCAAGTACGAGACTGAGGAGAGGGCCGAACCCTCCAGGACGCCACTGGCTTCGCGGCCTCCCTGATACTTCATCCGGGTCACCTTGTCGATGTACTTAGCTGAGTCCAAGATGCTCTCTTTTTTCTCCTTCTCTTTGTCCGCCATCTTGCCACACCACGCTCTAGATACGTGATTTTACAGTATTCTCCCCACTTCTGGGAGTTGTCGTTTCATGTTCTGGATGTTAATCCCTTCCAGCACAAAAGTTTGTAAGTTTGATACATTTCAATTTACCTTATTTCTTGTGGTTTTAGTGTCATATCTAAGAAACCTCTGCCTGATCTAAAGTCATGAAAATGTATGCTTAGGTTTTCTTCTCAAGTTTTATAATTAAGGTCCTTTGATCCATTTTGAATTAACTTTTTCACACATACTATGAGGTCGGACCCAACTTCATTCTTTTGCATGTGGATATCCAGTTTTCCCAGCACCATTTACTGAAAGACTATTCTTTCCCCACTTAATTTCTTTGCATGCCTGTCAAAAATCAGTCAACTACAAACACAAAGATTTCTAGACTCTCGATTCTATTCCCTAGATCTATGTCTACCCAAATATAACACTGCAGTTTTGGGGTAAGTTTTGAAACTGAGAAGTGTCGGTGTGCCATCTTTGTTCTTTCTCCACAGTTTTGGCTGCTCTGGGTTCCTTGAATTTCCACAAGAATTTTAGGATCCGTTTGTCCATTTCTGCAAAGCAGCCAATTGGGATTTTGATAGGGACTGCATTCAGTCTGTAGATCATTTGGGGAGTGCTGCCATCATAACAATATTAAGTCTTCTAATCAACGAACATGGGATGTCTTTCCATTTATTTAGGTCTTCTTTAATTTCTTTCAGTAATGTCTTGCAGGGGCGCCTGGGTGGCTCAGTCAGTTAAGCGTCCGACTTCAGCTCAGGTCATGATCTCACAGTTCATGGGTTTGAGCCCTGTGTCGGGCTCTGGGCTGACACCGAGCTCAGAGCCTGGAGCCTGTTTCAGATTCTGTGTCTCCCTCTCTCTCTGACTCTCCCCTGCTCATGCTGTCTCTCTCTCTCCCTCTCTCTCAGAAATAAATAAATAAATAAATAAATGCATTAAAAAAATAATGTCTTTCAGTTTTCAAAGTGTAAGTTTTAGAGTTTTATTGTTTGGATGCTGATCTCTACTGCTGAACTCATTTATCAGTTTTAATGGTTTTTTTAGCGGATTCCTCAATCATGTCATCTGCAAACAAGGATGGTTTGACTTCTCCCTTTCCAATCTGAACGCCTTTTAGTTAATTTTCTTGCCTAGCTGCTGTGGTTAGACCTCTGGCACAATACTGAATATAAGTGGTGAGAACAGACATTCTTGTCTTGTTCCTGATCTTAGGGGAAAAGCATTTAATGGTCTTTCAACATTAAATGGGGAGTCAGCTGTGGGTTTTTGTAGATGTCCTTTATCAGGGTGAAGAATTTCCTTCTATTCCTAGTTTGTCAAGTGTTTTTACCCTGAAAAGGGCCGAATTCTGTCAAATGCTTTTTCTGCTTCTAATGGAATGATCGTATGGTTTTTCTCCATCATGCTAGTGATGTGGTAGCATTATATTAATTTTCAGGTATTGAGCCAACTTTGCATTCCTGGGATGAACACCAATTGCTTAGGCTACACAATCATTCTCACTTGTTGCTGAATTTGGTTTGTATCTTGTTGAGGATTTTGTGTCCATACTGAATAGAGATCTATTGTAGTTTTGAGGGTATTTTTTCTTTGGTTTTGGTAGCAGAATTAATACTGATCTAATAGTAAGAGGAAGTGCTCCCTTCCCTTCTACTTTTTGGAACAGTCTGTGAAGAACTGGTGTTAACTGTTCTTTAAATATCTGCCAGTATTCACCAACAAAGCCATCCAGGCCTGAGATTTCCTTAGTAGTGTTTTTTAAAAATTACAGAATCAATCTCTTTACACGCTACCGATTTATTTGGATTTTTGTATTTCATCTTGAATCTATTTTGGTAGTTTGTTACTTTCTAGGAATTTTTTCATTTGAGTTCTCTAATTTATTGGCATCCAAGTGTTCAGAGTAGTCTGTTGTAATCTTTTTTGTTTCTGTAAGGCAGCAGTAATGTCCCCTCTTTCATTCTTGACTCTGCTTTTTCTTGGGGAGTCTTGGAGTAAAGGTTTGCTAATTTTGTTGATCTCTTCAAAGAGTCAACTTTTGTGATTTTTCTCAAATTTCCATTATTCATGTCTAATTTTACTCCATTGTGCTCAGAGAACACACAGTGTATGGTTCCAATCCTTTTAAGTCTGTTGAGACTCACTGCATGGCCCAGCCTATGGCCTATCCTGAAGCACATTCCACACGCCCCTGAGAACGTGCATTATTGGGCGCAGTGTTCCCCAGATGTCTGTCAGGAAGCACTGGTCTAGGGCATTGGCTAAGTCTTCGTTCATCTGCCCATTCACCTTCTGCCTCTTTGTTGCAGTCATTATTCAAAGTGGGGAACTGAAGTCTCCAAACTACTGAACTGTCTGTTTCTCCCTTCATTCCGTCAGTGTCTGCTTCATGTATTCCGCGGCTCTGCTGCTGCATGAAATCACTGTCGTTTACCTAAGGCAGAGCACTGCTTTGCTTCACCGCTGGCTCTCTTTTTGTACCATTCTTATCCGATAACACTCAACGTGATGCTGTCCGTCTTCAGGCTCTTTGGATTTTTCCAGCCTATGCTCTAAATCTGTTTACACATGGCAAAATGTAGCACATCTTATGATCATTTTTCTAAATTATCACGTACCTCCAAAAATTCAGACCTTCTGCTCTATGATGCTCGAAAAGAAGGCCAACAGCAATTTGGTAAAATAAAAAAATAAAAATAAAAAGTCACCTAATTTACTGACCAGAGGCAATACCACTGCTACAGACACTACATTTCTCAGTTCCTTCAGGTTCCCATCACATGCTACAGGGTGAGCAGGTGTCCATGAACAGGAGAATCCATCCGGCCTTGGCCTCTCCCCTGACCTCCCACCCCAAGCAGGGGTTTCTGCCTAGTTTGTAACAGAAGCAGTGACCTGCTCTGCTACGGAAAGGCTAAGGGCAGCCAGGGCCCAATAAACTGCATACACCTCGGAAAGTTATGAGGGCCACCACTGCAACTGTGCAATCCATCCGAAACTGCCCCAGGTCCCGGGCAGACCCAACCCCACCCAAAGCGGGCCAATTCCAACACGAAGTAAGGCTATTCCGTAGGAGCTAAATCAACCTCAGGAAAAACCAGAAGAGAAAAAGCTGTCCTCCCGCACATGGCCGTATGCCACTGGTTATCTTCACATGGCTGCCCACCTAAGGTTCGACACGTATCCCGCGGCACTTTTCTGCTCTTAAAGTAACTATTTCTTGAACTCTCAACTAGCAGCCTCACTGTCGCCAAGAAGGAGCAAAGGTAGAAAAGTAGCGCATTAGCCACAGGGCTCTACTGTCGGGCCATGCGCCGCTCGCCCCACAGGAATAGGAGGAATGGCAGCAATTTGTGAAGCTGCCCTAAATTCCGTTTACCTCGTAAATTAGAATTGAATTGATTATTCATAGGTCTAACTTTTCAAAGAGATATATACTTATACTTACATCAAATACAAAAATACAGTTTGAACGTAAAAAATTCAGCAGTAGCGCTTTAATATAGTTTATAATGCAGATTAACCATTCAGATGTAAATGCTACAAAATATAACAAGGTTATGGATACAAAATCATAATTATAGTTATCATACTAAGCACTAAACTAGAGCTGTACAAGTCAGATGAGAATACGAATTGTCAAATCTTTGAAAGGGTTTAAAGAAAAAAGACTGTACTGTTAACTGGGAGAACATGAAAAATTGTTCTAGAAACAGCAGACCCAGAACACACGTTACAAACTGCAAAGAATCCCTGCCCACACGACACTGAAAATGACAGTCGCGCTGTGTACATACATCTGCTCGACCTCCTCTCAACCGCGTGTCTGCCGGCCTTCGCGGCCTCCTTTCCCGCGTGCTGCAATTTCGACGGGCTCTGCGCATGGTCATTAGACAACTTGCCTCCACTCCTCCTGCCATTCACCACCATGTTCTTGGATTCTCCCAACCACTTCATGCCCACAGAGCGCCTGGCCCAGGTGCATTGAGTCGCTCTCTCCGGATAGCTCAGGGGGTAAGTCCGACGTCCTCTCCTAACAAAACAAAACATGAAAAACAGAACTGGGAGGTAAATACACGAGAGACCATCCACCCGGACCCTTGACCCTTGAGAAAGCTACAAAGTATTAAAGGTGATTCACTCTTGTGGCCGGGGAAGGGGGTGGGGGGGCGGTGCTCAGCAAGGGCCACCTGGGGGAAGGATGAGGAGCAAGCGGAGGCCCGGCGGAGGCCCGGCGGTGGCCTCCTCCCCAAGCACCCTGAGTTCGTGCAGGGTGCCACCCGAGGTGTGCCATGGTGCTGCTCAACGTCCCCAGGGACAAGCGCACCGCAAGTTCATGGAGAGCAGGGAGGCGACATGCATCCATGCCAAAGCAACGTGCTGGCCGCCGGGAAGAGAGCGGCCGCCCAGGACTGAACCCCTCCCTCTGTGTGTAATACACAATGAAGCCTTTTTTGGAGGGAAAAAAAGGTAATTTAGTAGCTAATGTCGCCACTCTTTAAAGACCACTTGGCTCCCCCAAGCCATCCAGTGTCATCTGCGCTGTCATCAGCACCCCGAGACTCTGGGGAGGTACTCACTCCGGCTTGCTCACTGCTCGTGCTGTGAACAGCCACCGATTACTACTAACAAGTGCTCGTAAGTATCTCTCAGTTACCAGTAAGAATCATTTTGCACCTTGTTATGCTGACATTTAGGTACAGCTCAATGATCTGCTCAAATTATACATTCTGGTAGGGGGGCTTGGGTGGCTCAGTCGGGTAAGCATCCAGCTCTTGATTTCGGCTCAGGTGACAATCTCAGGGTTCCTGAGTTCAAGCCCCGCATCGGGCCCTGTGCTGGCAGTGTGGAACCCGCTTAGGACTCTCTCTCTCCACCCCCAACCCCTGCTTGCGCATGTGTCCCCTCCCCAAATAAACAAACATTAAAAATTACATGTTTTGGTAACAGTGTATTAACTGTGTCCCAGGGAGCTCTCTCTTCTGTTATGAGAAGAGCCTAAGAAGAGGCGTTAAGCTTTGTCCACACAGCTTTGTCTTTCTGTTGTTAGTTTGAAGTCAACGTTCAAGGTACTTCAGGGACTGGCCCTCAAATAGTCTTGCCCATGATGAAATGTCTGTTACAATAGCGACAAGAACTGAGTAATTCTAATATTTGCTAATATAGAGCTATCCCTCACCATCTGAACTTTAATTAGCTGAATTTGGGAACTGAATGATTTGGCTAGTGAGGGATGCTTATAATATGTAAGGACCTTTGGAAATAAGAGTATAACAGATTATGTTTCATTGGTAGTGGAATGAGGAAAGGGATGTCCATGGCATCACCTCATTATGGAATTATACTCTAATATAAATCAGACTAAAAAGGCTCCAGGATAAGAAAGTGCAAAAACACAAAACTTTAGAGCTAAAGGTACTTTAAGATCCTAGTACAGCTCCTTCCAATCTACAGATGGAAGCGATGCCAGAGAGGCCGATTTCCCTTAGTTTTTTACGCACACACAGAAAAACACAAATGATATATTATTTTGAGGTACTTCCAGAAATGTATACTTGGTCCTGCCGTTAATGATACCCAATAAAAATACAAAACGTTAATTTTTAGTTGACCTCAGGTCTCCTCCACGGTCACAGGACCTCTGTGTGAATTCACAGTGGAGTAAAATGGGTGTGAGCCACATGCTTCCGTACGAAGGTAAAGAAAGTCTGATCCATACTGAGGACACCATTTATAGCTGGTCTCCGCCACGTATTCTCCTGCCTCTTTCACTTAGATTCAATTAACACTCAACTTTTATTTGCCTATCTTTTCATTCTTCTTGTCCGCCTCACTAAACCCAAAAAACACTGCACAAACAATAGGAAAGGCAGGCATGGGGCGCCTGGGTGGCTCAGCTAGTTAAGTGTCCGACTCAGGTCACGATCTCCCAGTTCTTGAGTTTGAGCCCCATGTCACGCTCCACGCTGACAGCTCAGAGCCTGGAGCCTGCCTCGGGTTCTGTGTCTCCCTCTCTCTGTCCCTCCCCCTGCTTGTACTCTCTGTCTCAAAAATAAACAAAAAATTTTAAATATTAAAAAAAAAAAGGAAAGGCAGGTAAAACTACAGATATATTGGTTAGAAGCTAAAGATTTTTCAATTATTACATTTTATCAGATTAAATACAGGACCTACTGATGATCGAACATCCTGTACGTGTACTCAGAAGAAAAGGCAGAGAACTCAGGAGCAGTAAGCTTCTGAAGCACAGAGGCAAAGAAAGCTTGGACAAAAGGCAATACCCGTGACACTCTTCCTTTGCCTGTGCCTGTAACAAACAGTGTGACCCATCTTTTTCATCTGGCTAAACTCTTCACACTCCAGGGTCTTCCTTGACCCTCACTGCCAAGTTCATGTGGACACCCCCCCTATGAAACTTAGGTGAAAACCCCCATGTCACTACATTGCAATGGTTTGCCTGCCTCCTTCACTGCTGGAGTTCCTGCGGCCAAGAACTCATTTTCCTTTTCTCCAGCACAGCACAAAGTAGATTGTGGCACTCAAGTGACGAAAGAATAAATAAATGAAGTTGTGGCCTAAGCCTCCTAGCGGGTACTATTTCTTTATGTTTTTTAAGCTGTAAAATAGCAGTTATAACCGGGCCTCAAGTCTTCTTCTTTCTTAAGGTGAGTGTGCTGGGGCGTCTGGGCGGCTCAGTTGGTTAAGCATCTGACTTCAGCTCAGGTCATGATCTCACAGTTCATGGGGTGGATCCCCGTGGCTGGCTCTGTGCTGACAGCTTAGAGCCTGGAGCCTGCTCTGGATTCTGTGTCTCCCTCTCTCTCTGCCCCTCCTCTGTTCACACTCTGGCTGTGGCTCTGTCTCTCTAAGATAAACAAACATTTTTTAAAAATTAAAAAAAAAAAAAAGATGTGAGTGCTGGGCCACAGGCACCTCCCTACGACCCAACCTCCGGCCTCCGCCCCCTGGTCTGCACCTTCGCAGGACAAGGAAGGGGCAAGGCGAAGTGCGTCTGGTCCTCCAGGAAGTCCGTCTCAAGCACGCCCTCATGGGACACACAACTCGGGGAGAATGACTGAAGACCGTTTTTAGGACTCAGGAGCCCTGATACTCCTGGATGATGGGACGTAAACGATAACTACACATGTTCACGTGGAACAGAAAAGAGCAACGTAGCTTTACAGAGATATGAGAGATAAAAAGATAATCTCTCCACAGGGAAATCTTAAGTCCCAACTAAGGTTCTCACTCAGAGAGAAAAAGCAGAAAACCTGGGGTGAAACACAGCGACTCGTGTGTAATAAGCCCTCCAGGTGCCTGTGGGTGTGAACACTTGCTCTCAGGTACTTCCTCAGTCACCTGACCATCTGATAGGGCAAAGAACTCAGGCCAAAACTTTAATCTGAGGAAATCAGACCTGTCAGCCTATTTCTCCCTGAGAAGAAAAGTGACAAGAAATGACCAAAAAGTCATTTTAGCAGCACACTTCAGCCCAGTGCGTGGAACACAGAAATTATACATAATTTCAATGAGATGAGGATGAGGATTAATGATCCATCCAAACTGAAGCGAATTCATAACCTCAAGTCTCTTTTTTTTTTGTATTTAAAAAAAATTTCTTATTGTTTATTCATATTCATTTTTGAGAGAGAGAGAGAGAGAGAGAGCGGGAGAGAGGGACAGAGAGAGAGGGAGACACAGACTCCAAAGCAGGCTCCAGGCTCTGAGCTGTCAGCACAGAGCCTGACGCGGGGCTCAAACCCACAAACTGTGAGAACGAACCTGAGCCGAAGTTGGATGCTTAACCAACTGAGCCACCCTGGTGCCCCTCAAGTCTCATTTTTTAAAAGTTTATTTTTGGTTTTTTTTGTTGTGTTTGTGTTTGCTTTTGCTTTGTTTTTTGAAGAGAAGAGTGAGTATGTGTGAACAGGAGAGGGGCAGAGAGAATCTTAGGCATGCCCCACACCCAGCACGGAGCCTGATTTGGGGACTGGACCGTGAGATCACGACCTGAGCCAAAATCTAGAGTGCATCTCCCAGGCGGCCCTCCAGTCTCACTTACATTGCAGTCAACTGATACTACTTAGTCTGAGCTGTTAAGATACTAAGATACTTAGTATCACTAAGATACTAAGGTGTCACTCCATCAGTCACAGAACANCTGGACCGTGAGATCACGACCTGAGCCAAAATCTAGAGTGCATCTCCCAGGCGGCCCTCCAGTCTCACTTACATTGCAGTCAACTGATACTACTTAGTCTGAGCTGTTAAGATACTAAGGTGTCACTCCATCAGTCACAGAACGTGGCTGAGTTCCACCGGTGTGACTGCACGTGTGGATACATTCTAGCTGAGGCTCCCACACACTCCAGTAGTCCGGACAGTAACCATGAAGGCAAAAAACATTACTTAAGCTCACAAATGAATTTTGCAAAACCAGGTCTAGTGAAACTATCAGAAATTTGGGAGCTATTTATAAATTTCTAGCTCACAATGAATATATACTCTACTGATTACGAGGTCATCGTCTGTGGGCTCTGGCCTCCTGAGGGCGGGCACTGTTCCTGCTGGGCCCATCTCTCCCACAGACCACAAGCTGAAAGAACACTTACGTATTAAAGGTGGAGATGGAATTTCAAAAGCTTACACAGCTGACACTGTAGCAGACTGTGGAGAACCAGAGGCTGGGGACGCGGGAGGCTAGCAGAGCCCAAAGCCTTTCACGGCTCCCACAGAGGCCCCACGCCCAACACGGGCAAGGGCGCGGTCGCTCTGGCCTGGGACACAGCTGGCTTACATACAGATGCCACCATGGACTTGGCTTGGTTGGCACTGTCTGAACTAACCGGCCACTATATTCAGAAGTAAAAATTACCTGAAATGTATCCCAAAATTGGCAGAAAAAAAATTTCAAAGAGTAGTGGTCACTCCTTAAATGGAGTAACGATGACAAATCTTGCTCTGTTCCGATTCCCAAGCACAGCCGACCCTGAACAACATGGGTCCACTTCTATGCCCACTTTCTCCGATAAACGTAGTCCAGCACTGTGTGTGTCTCCTCTTTCTTAGGATTTCTGGAGCTTTCCTGTAGAATACAGTGTATCATACATGTAATATACAAAACTTGTGTTAACCACTTATTTCGGAGACATGGTTTCCTGTCAACAGTGGACTTGAGAGTAGCTAAGGTTTCGGGTAGTCAAAAGTTGTACGTGGAATTTTGACTGCACGGGGGTTCAAGGGTCAAGTGTGTAAAACTATCAGGAAAATGATTAGACATCTATTCTACTCCAGTTCCAGGCCCGGAGGATAGAGCAAAGAACAAAAGCAGGTGTCTGCCCTTACTTGTGCTTATATTCTAATGAAAAAGTCACTAGGAAATGACAAATTGGCGATGAAATGCCAGCACCTTGGAGAAAATAAAGCGGTTTCTAAGTGGCAAGGGGTGTTTCAGGTGATGCAGGGGTGGGAGGGGAAAGGGGAGGCCGCAGAGGGGACAGTGCACTAGGCAGAGGGCAAGCACCCGCCGAGGGAGAGAAGCAGTGGGTGTGCAGAGGCCTGGCGGGGTGAGCAGGGAAGCGGCGGGAGGGAGAGCAGAAGGGGTGCTAGAACAAGTAATGGGGGGTGTCAAAGCCGCTGCTGGGACCTGGGTGTGGACTCGCAGGGACGCGGAACGCAGGACTGACGGGCCTACGTCACGACTGTAAAGGCCTGCGCGGGCCGCTTGCTATGTGGAGGGAAGCTCACAAACAGACGCTTGCGAAAGCAGACCTAACGAAGCCACTGCGAGAAGGCACCAGTTAAGAGGCTACTGCAATGAACCAGTGGCCTCGGGCAGCGCAGATGGGAAGAAGATACCGGTTTGCGGATCCTTCCTGAAGGTTCGCAGACAGGCTCTGCGAGCAGACTGTGGGAAAGAGGACTGACAGGCCTCCCAATGGAGGCGCAGAGCTTGGGGAGGCGGCGAAGCCTAGAGGCAGCCCGGGCTCTGGCGGGGGTGGGGGTGCAGACGCTGGGTTTCGGTCACGTTTGAGATGCCCAGGAGAGACCAAGCAGAGAGGCCAGATGGGCCGCTGGGGCCCGGGGCCCGGAGTACAGGTGCAGACCGGCCAGCGCACTAACGGACGAGACGCAATCGCCCAGGGGGTGAGTGCAGGCGAAAGAAGTCTCCGGACAGAGGGAGCAGCCCGCGGACTGGGAACCAGCAGCAGAGGCTGAGAGGAGCAGCTAGTGAGGGGGAGAAGCAAGCGCAAACAGGGGCCGGCGCTTCAGGAAGGGCGGGAGCGGCTCACAAGGCAAAGCTCTCTTAGGCATCAAAACTCAGGACAGGATGGGCCGCTGGTGATCTGAGAATGGACTGAGGTCTTCAAACAGGGGCTCGTGGGGAGAGGGTTAGACGGCAGAGGGGAACATAGGGAACAATGAAGAGAAAGAGTCCTAAGTCCTATGCCATTTGTTTCAAATGAGAGAAAGCTGCACACAACCGAAAGAACACACAGAAACTCAACTCAGGGGAGGGAGATGGGGGGAAGGTTGGTCTGAGCTCAGCAAGCCTTCAGGGTATAGAAGGCTCTTTCTTCAACAAGTTTTTAAACAACCAGACTCATTCTCTGCAGGAGTAATGAAGAGCACCTGATCGTAACGGGTGGTGGTCCTGAGGGTGCCGCGGGGGGCCCTGTGCCCTCTACTTTTACGGGTGCTCACAAGAACAGTGCAAGCAGGCTCCACTGAAACACAGTTGAGACAGCACTCGGGGACAGCCAGTTCCCGTCCCGAGAGGGTCATCCACTCTGAAGTCAACAGGAGGGGAAGGAAGCACCTACTTCAGATTCTACCACCAACCACGAAGTGAAAACAAGGGTGGGCGGGTGCCTAGGGGCTCAGTCAGTTAAGAGTCTGACTTTGGCTCAGGTCATTGTCTCGCGGTTCATGAGCTCGAGCCCTGCCCAAGCCCGACAGCTCAGAGCCTGGAGCCTGCTTCGGATTCTGCCTCTGTCTCTCTCTGCCCCTCCCCCACTCGTGCTCTGTCTCTCTCAAAAATAAAAAATGTTAATAATAAAAAAGTTTAAAAAAAAGAGCTGCACTTAAAGAGGACGATATTTAAAGATTTACAGTTGTGTTTAAAGAGAAACTTTTTAGGGGCGCCTGGCTGCCTCAGTTGGTGGAGTACCGACTTGATCTCAGGGTCGTGGTTCGAGGCGTGTAGAGGTTACTTAAAAATAAAAAATGTTACAGCGCCTGGGTGGCTCAGTTGGTGAAGTGTCCAACTCTTGGTTTTGGCTCAGGTCATGATCTCAGTTTCTTGAGTTGGAGCCTCCCACTGGGCTGTGTGCTGATGGCGCAGAGTCTGCTTGGGATCCCCTCTCTCTGCTTCACTCCCCCGCCTCCACTCACACTGTTTCTCTCTCAAAAATAAATAAATAAACATAAATAAGAATTTAAAAAGATGTTTATTAAAAAAGAGGAAACTTTTTATGATAACACCACTAAGAGGCACACCCCCCCATTCCAAATCACCCACAGCATTCCCAACCTAAAATTTACCCTCCAAACGTTTACAGTAAGTCTATTTATAATTGGAAAAAAAATTACACAAAAAATCCCCCCAATACTTGAAAAGTTTTCAAAGGAAAGCAGAGCCGTTTCACAGACAATGCGCTTGGTTCCCATCAAGGGCCTGCAATGCTCGCAGCAGTAACGGAGCATCAACAAACGTCAGTGTCCTGTCTTTCCACACTGTCCCTGTACAGACACATGGGCTATAAACTGTTCGGGGACTCCTGACTCAGGTGCTCAGGCCCAATTTGAAAACTCTGGTTCCAATCCTTTCCTACTTTAAGGTTTTGGACGTTTCTTCTTGAATGTCTTAAACACAAACGAGAATTTTAAAAACTGTGTCAGAAAAATGAAAACAATGATTTTGAATAATCAAGAATTTTCAATATAATTCCTATGACACTATCAAGAATTTTCTAACCAGGTGAGCCTGGGTGGCACAGTCGGGCGAGCATCCAACTCTTGATTTCGGCTCAGGTGGTGATCTCAGTTTGTGAGATCAGTCCCCAAGTTGAGCTCTGTGCTGGCAGCATGGGGCTTGCTTGGGATCCTTTCTCTTCCTCTCTCTCTTCCCCTCCCCACTCATGCAGTCTCCCTCCCTCTCTCTCAAAATAAATAAACCTTAAAAAAAAAAAAAGAAAAAGCATTCTCTAGCCAGATTACATGTTGAACTGGTCTCAGATAGCTTATCTTAGAGAAATTATCCTACGGCAAAGAAACAAGTCCCATGTGGTTGAAAAGGTAGCACACATTTTTAGTGTTTATTATTTATTCTGAAAAAGAGAGAGAGAGAGTGCTAGCAGGGGAGAGGGGCAGAGAGAGAGGGAGAGAGAATCTTAATCTTAAGCAGGCTCCGTGTTCAGTGTGGAGCCTGATGTGGGGCTCAATCCCACGACCGTGAGATCACGACCTGAGATGAAATCAAAAGTCTGATGCTTAATCACTGAGCCACTCAAGTGCCCCTACAAATAGTTTTAAAAAGCAGGTTTAAAAAAAAAAAAAAAAAAAGCCTGCCGAGGACTTTTCGAAAACTTTACTAAGAACAGAGCAAACAACTTTCAAGTGATTCAGCTATAGTATAGTAAGAAAACAATTCAAAACACCAAATAGTTAAGAGAATTATCTCTGGAGAATGAGATCACAAGCAATTTTTTTGTTTCACGATTATTTTTCACAAGGTACAGCCTTTTAAAATCAGCATGTATTACTTTTATAACAAAAATTTGAACACAAGAGATGTTAAAAGGAAAATAAGACCGACATCACAAAAATCCTTCTGCATCATTTTTATACATGTTGTTAAAGCCAATTTCTAAAACCTTAAATACAGCAATTCAAACATGAGGGAAGTCTAACATGTCACTGAAATACTTCCACAAGTTTCTGACGCCTTTGCTTAGGGACTCTGTGACATTCAAGGGCCACAGTCCCAGACTTCCTGGAATTTTATTGTTAAAATAAGCACAAGGAAGACAAGCACAAATAAAAAGCATAAAAATGAAAGAAAGCACTGTCCAGAGAGAACACAAAACACCCGCCCTCGCAGCAAAGAACAAAAGCGCCCTCACTGGGCCAGGAGGGACTTCGCAGGCTGGGGTAGGTGCCAACGAGGTCCCACCAGTGAAGCATAAATCCAGTTTCCCTTCTGGGGCCTCCGTGCAATGGCGGAAACAAAAATAACACTTGGAAATTGTTAAGAACTACCAGTAACACAACTCACCTTGCTGGTCCCAGAAGGCCCTGCCGCTCTGTCCCCTCGCTCCAGCTAAACCCGCAGGCCCGGCCCGGGTCTCATCCCGCTAGTGTGCCAGGCGTGTACGCAGCCTCTGTGCCTGGGATGCTGTCACGCTGCCCAGCGGTCCCCCCAACCCCCAGTCCCTGAGCCCACGGGCTTCCCTGTTCGAAGGTTTCTCTTCCATGGTGCCTGTCACAACTGTCCTCACTTCTTTGTGTCATTACTTGACAACACTTGGCTTCCCCACTGCACGCAGGCTGAGGGGCACGCTGCGATCGCTGGGACCTAGCACAAGGCCCGACAAACCACAGGTCCGTTCATATCACATCTCCCTTTCCAGGCTCAAACCTAACTGCTACGTATAGGCCCAATGGGTGATTAGTGCTCTCTTCTGAATCTAAAGTTACAAAAGGAACTTTAGATTCAATATACAATAATATATCAAGGAATTGCAAATCAGTCTTTATCAAATTATGCCAAATCCATCTATAATCAATACATATCCAAAGTTCTACGGAATTCTAAAATAATAATTTATACTATCAGGCCAAAAGAAGAAGCCCCCGTAAAGCTCTCAGAAGCACGTGATCAACAACACCCCATATTGCAATGCAGTAAGACTGTAATACGCTTTGACAAGACAGTTACTCACTTGCAATTTGTTAGAAAACTATCATGAATTTATGATCAGACCTGTAAGCTTACAACTTGCCCTAAGAAATACTGTCAGAAAGAAGTGTCATTTGGGAAGTTACACGACTACGTATCATTTCTGCTCTTTTTCCAGCTTTTGTAGGGTCAAACCTATCAAGAATTTTGCTCCAGCCACAACTTAACAGTGTCCTCAGGCAGCCTCAGGTGGTGAAGCCCCTTCTGAGAAGAGATGGCACCTGTCTGGGAGCAATTTCCCACAATGCCTCCTAATGCTCCATCCACCCCCTTGTAGGAGAAACTGAGGCCAGAGACGGGATTAGGACTCATGCTGACCAGCTGTGCTGAGTGCTACAAGGAGACTATAGTAGGGCTGGAAAACGGTGCCCAGAGATATCAGGGCCTAATCTGGAGCCTGTGAATGTCAGTTTATAAGGAAAAGGGTCTTTGCAGAGAAGTCAAGTTATGGGTTCTGAGATGAAACAGGTTATCTGAGTGGCTCTAAACGCTATCACAAGCGACCTTACAAGGGAGCAGCGGAGGGAGATGTGACACCACGCGCCCAAGAGGAGAGGCAAGGATGTACGAGGGGGCGGAGGCGAGGGATAGACTTCTCTCCTACAGCCTCCAGGGGGAGCCCTCCCACACCTTGATTTTGGCCTTGTGAACCAGCTGGCAAACTTCTCCCCAGCTGAGAATACATTTCTGCTGTCTTAAGCCACCAACTTTATGGTAATTTGTGACAGCAGCCACAAGAAACTAATATAGAGACCGTGACAAAGGTAAACCGAAGTAAAAATGCTTCACAGTAACCAGATCCCCAAATCATATAAAATTGCAATGTATCACAGGAAAAACTTATAAACAGCTTTAAAAAGTTGTTTTAAATATATTCTTAAAAACAATTATTCTTCCCCTTCAACTGCAGTTATAAATCATGGCGACAGAAAGAGAGAGATACAGATTTCGGAGATAAAGCTAGTATCTCACACATTTTGCTGATGCACTGTGCTTTAGCCCCAGATAATCAAGACCTTCCGGAGAAGTGTTACGAACGAACATTTTTTTTATACGTACATACACATTTTACAATAAGAACGAAAATCAAAACTCACAGATGAGATTTTTCATGTAGCAGAACGTCAACAATTGCACGACACGCACTACCGGCAAGTCCAGGAGCAGACAGCACAGCACTGAAGCCTGCGTGTGGGCCGCTGATCTGCTACCGGACACATAATCCACCCTCTCTAATGGCTTCAGTACAAAACACATGGATTCACAGGCCCTTATTTAGCCACATCCAATAGGTATCACAACAAAGGATTCGTGTCTCCAATGGTCTCGGCAGGTATTTCCAAAGTAAAGGTTTTAGCTGATGCAGTTGTTGGGGAGAAATTCCACAAAAACAAAACAAAACAACCTGCTTCCCCATCTCTCCACGTCTGATCCACCTGCTTCCCTGGTAGGACCTGTAAATAAAATCAAGGTTGCTTCCTTTGTTACTCTTCCCGGAGCCCCAAACGGCATTTGACTTTTCTATAAACAGATGCCACCTAGTGTCAAAAGTCTGTAAGTACAGCCAACAATTCCTCAGAAGCGACCAGGTAAGTAGAACAAAGAACAATCCATTCTCATAGGGCAAAGACAAGGGTGAGGAAAAACTTCCAGAAGATGATTCTTGGGCCAAGTCTTAAAGGCCAAGACTAAGTCTGCAAGGGGCAGACTCTGCAGGAGGCAGAGCACAGAGAGTCAGGATGTGGCTCTAGACGGGGTCGATGCACACAGTTCCACTCCGGCCCCATTCATGACTCCCTGGTGGTACGGCCATGGACATGTCATCCAACCTCACAAATGCCTCGTGAGTACAACGAAAATACCTCCATGGTTTGGCACAAGGATTAAACAAGCAGAAATTGCTAATAAAAATAAAGACCCCCAACTGTCCCCCCTTTTCAGGTAACAAATGCAGAAATGCACTGTTCACAAAACTTACAACGATCAAGGGAAGGGGGCGCCTGGGTGGCTGAGTCGGTTATGCGTCGGACTCTTCGTTTTGGCTCAGGTCATGATCTCATGGTTTGTGAATTTGAGCCCTGCCCTGGGCTCTGTGCTAACAGCACAGGGCCCGCTTGGGTTTCTCTCTCTTAACTAACTAACTAACTAAATAACAAGCGGAAATTTCCCCTCCATCCTTTATCCTAGAGAGTTATGACTCAAGAAAAAAATCATATCACCATATCTGTTAAAAAAGAATACAAATTTTCAAGAGAATAAAAAAGGCCCAGGGTGCTCATTTATGCTGCAGAGCTGGTTACTGCTCCTAATGAGAAGGAATGTGACTCTGGCAACAATGTATAATTAAAAATCATAGCAACTACACCTCACACATCAGCATCCAGAGGGACTGCAGATTTTGTTACAGTGGAATCCCGCTTGTTGTGTTTCTGGTGAGACGTCTTCTCCCCACTGTAACTCCGCTTTTTTTTTTTTTAAAGATTTTATTTTTAAGTAATCTCTGCCCCAATGCGGGGCTTGAATTCACAGCCCCGAGATGAAAGTCACATGCTCCTCCAACTCAGCCAGCCAGGTGCCCCACAGTAACTCCACTCTTAAATCAATAAATAACACTTCCTCCGCTTATTACCATTTAATTCTCACATCCTGTGAAGTACAAACTTTTTTCGGGGCGGGGGGGGTCATACAGAGGAAAGGTTGCAGAATTTGATCAATTGTACTCCATCAAGTATCCCAGTGGTAGAAGCGCAGGTGACTGGAGGCAGAGAGAAAATTAATGCAACAGTAGCAGTGGGTAGACAGAGGAAGATAAGGCTCTGGTGTTTGCAATGGAAGGTTGGCAAGATTTGGTAACAGATCAGGCACAGGCGGGGAGACCCGGAAGGGACGCGGAGCCAGGTCAGAAGTCTCGAGCTGGGGAGACTGCAGGGCTGCCGCTAGCTGAGTCAGGGACTAAAGAAGGAACAGGTTTGCAAGAAAGATGAGAAAGTTCCCATTGAGAAGGGGTCACAACCCAGGCGAAGCGGTCACAGACATGAGAACTGAGGAGAAAAGTGGGGGATGGGAAGAGAGTAACAGTCACAGAAGGACCTTACAGGTTCCCAAGCATTTCAACATTCTCTCAATTCAAAGAATCACAGAACTTCAGAGCTTTCGGTCTTGGACTAAAAGAAACAGGCCGAGGGAGAGAACTTCCCTGCCCAAAGCAATTCACTCCTGACAAGATAATATGCTACCAATACGTGAACCAAAGAAAAACATGTCCCGAGCTTTATGATGGGCAGTTACATGGAAGGAAAGGAAGAGGGAAGAGCGAAGCAACGCCATGGGTGAGCGGCGCCCCCTCGGTCTGGGGAGACGTGCTGTTAGGTGCCTGGCTCGGGGTCCAACACGGAGCTACATAAACATCTGCTCAAGACCCGAGCGCGGAACAGAACGCGGTGGGGGTGGCCCGGCAGTCCCGGCCACGACAGAGACCCCTCTGAGCCCATCTCCCGGGCACCACTTTCACAAGACTGCGCTCACCGGCACCCGGGAACCGCGCTGGAGCACACGCACCACGTCACTGGCGCCCCGCGGCCCTTTACCACATGACACGCGCTCCACGTGTTTAATGCTCAATAAAAACATCACGCTCTCCAATGCGCACTTTACGTACAGTAAGAGTATTAAACGTGCACAATAACATACACAACACCCCCGCTGTCATCCCATTTTACAAACGAGAGTGGGCCTTAGAGAATCCGAAACAAGTTAAGCCAAGGCTGGGTTACGAGCCTGTACGCTCTTGACACCGTGAAGGAAGCGGTACAATCCTGACGCAGGCAATATCTTAAACACACTCTGCCCGTATCTGAAGAGTAAGACCCCAGAACCAAAGAGGTGCGGCTCCTAAGTTCATGGAGCTCAGAGGGCAGTGTGGGAAGAGAGCCCAGGAAGCACGGAATTACAAATTGTGGTAAGAGCTTTAAAGGGAACAAAGAGGGTGTCAGGAGAGAGAATAATGCGGGAACAGACTTTACACTGGATGACCAGAGAAAATAAAAAGCACAAAAATAGAAAAAAAAATCACCCCTCTTTTTTTGGGGGGGGAGGGGGGTCAAAAACACTCCTGGTACCTATTTACATTTACATCCACCAAATATTTTCTGAGGCAACTGGCTTTGTCTGAAACCTTTTAGACCCTGAGTAAGGTCTGTTTTTGTTCCTCTTTTGAAGGGCAGAGAGCTCTCCGCAGGGCCTCTCTAGCCCCAGACTCCACTGGTTCAGCGGCTGGAGGATCAGGCCCCCCTTTACTCCTCAGTGGGGAGAACTCCATCTTCCTAAGAGTAGGTTGGTTTTCTTGCTAAAAACACATATCCTTCCACATCACACAATATCGTAAGCATTTCCTTGAAAATGCAAACACTCCTCAGAGATCATGACCCTGTATGAGCTACTGCCACCCTGTTCTACAAATCAGACCGAGCAAGTGAATCACTCCGCAGACTCAGCCGCCACCATCTATCAAGAACCTACTGGGAGCCGCGGGGCACTGTTCGCGGTGCTGGACGGCTGCCTGTGGCCACGGAACGCTAGAGGGCGCGAGCGAGCTTCAGCCTTCGGGAAGACGGGGCACAGCTAACAGCGGAGACCACGCGAGTCCAAAGGGAAGCCTGTGAAACTGAGTATCTGAAGAACAGGGCAGATGGTGCGGAGTGGAAAGCAGGATGGCCCTTCCCTGAAGGGGCCTTCTGCCTGCGAGGCAATCCCAGTGCCATCAGCGACCTGCGGGGCAGGAGTTCTGATAAAGACGCTCAAGTTTAAAACACAGATGTTTGTTTCACCCTAACACCTGACAGGGTCACCTGTGTGGCAATCCTATGCGGTAGGTGAGACGGGCATTAACGCTACAAATGAGGTGGCAGGTCAGAAACAGAGTTGTTTTCCTAAAGCCAAACCGCTATTCAGTGGTAAGTCTGGGTCTAAAACCCTAGTGTTTGAATCGAAGTCTGGGGGTTACTCCAATACTCGAGCCACGTGCAACACCCACAAATAAAGAGGCTCATCACCAGGGAAGGCTCCCCTACGTCTATTTACCTTTTGGGGGGCCACGGATATACTCTAGTCTCCCAATTCTAAACCCAACTGATTGTAAGCTACAGATCAATTCAATAACATTTCCCAAAAAAAACATGAAAAACTATATAGCATATACAGAGAAACCAATTAGAGAGATACCAAAATAAATTTTTTTAAAGTAGGCTTCATGCCCAGCACGGACCCCAATGCATGGCTTGAACTCACGACCCTGAGATCAAGACCTGGGCTGAGATCAAGAGTCGGACACTCAACCAACTGAGCCACCGAGGTGCCCGAGAGAGGTCAAAATATTAAAATAGCTCTTAGAAGCAAGACACTAGGCTAGCAATTAAATGTAAAAGGTAAAATATAATTTAGAATTGTAAGTGATCTCGAGATTAAAGTTCAGCTGAAAAAGCTGAGGTGCAACGCCTTACACTGATGGAGCAGACTGGAGCCCAGGCACCGGTCCTGACCCCGCGGTCCCTCCTCCAGCTTCAGAACTATACTAACAGAGTCGTAACTGCGTACAACCCCAGAAGGCTGTGTAGCGTCTGAGTTTGTCTCTCACACACGTCCGAGAGCCCCAAATAAGGCTGGCACCGGCGGAAGCCAGAGGCAGTAAGTGACCAAACTGGTTCTAGGAACCCTTTAACATGATGGACACAAAACCGTGAAGCAAAACAATTTAAACCATCAATGACTAGAGAGCAGTGACTTTTTTCCTCGTCTCGTGGTAATGTTTTAGAATGCAAATCACTCACTATAATAAAAATAACACATCCACTGTAACTTACTACCTCCAAGCAATACAGGCGTCAGAAAAAAAAAGTTGTTGTGTTAAGCTAACGTTTGACATTAACGTGGCTTTACATATTTACACCTTGTTATGAGTCTTTTCTGTACGGATGGATTCTCTCCACGGCATTCCTTTAAAACAGTAAAAGTCAGGACACCTGGCTCAGTGGCTCAGTCTGTTAAATGTCTGACTCTTGGTTTTGGCTCATGTCATGATCTCACAGTCTGTGAGTTCAAGCCTCCATTGGGCTCTGTGCTGACAGCACAGACCCTGCTTGGGATTCTCAGTGTCCCTCTCTCTCTCTCTCTGCCCCTCCCCCGCTAGCGTATGCACATGCACTCTCTCTCAAAATACACTTTTAACAAATTAAAATACAAGGGCGCCTGGGTGGATCAGTTGGTTAAGCAACCAACTTCGGCTCAGCATGATCCTGCAGTTCATGAGTTCGAGCCCCTCTTCGGGCTCTGTGCTAACAGCTCAGAGCCTGAAGCCTGGTTCGAATTCTGTGTCTCCCTCTCTGCCCCTTCCCTGCACATGCTCTCTCCTCAAAAAAAAAAAAAAAAAAAAAAAAAAAAACCATTAAAAATACAGTAAAACCTTGGTTTGCGAGCCTAACTCATTCAGGACACATGCTTGTAATCCAGAGCACTTGTATATCAGAGGGAATTTCAAGAACCACTGGCTCAGTTGTGATCATGTGACATTTGGCATCACGTACTACTCATATTACAAGACACTGCTCGTTTATCAAGTTAAAATTTATTAGAAATGTTTGCTTGTCTTGCAGAACACTTGCAGAACAAGTTACTTGCAATCCAAGGTTTTACTAAAATCCTATAATGCAGTTAAATGAAGATATATGTTATTCAAATCTGGGAATATGTCCTTTGATCGAAATGTTAAGTGACAAGAGCTTTCTTTCATTTAACTAGGAAAAGATGAACTCACATCACATTAATAAATACAGGGGTAGATATTGGTCAGGAATGACCTTTCCTCTCAGCCAAGATTTCTATATTCTAGAAAACACCAAATTAGGGGGAAGAAAAAGGACTACAGTAATAACTAAAGTAAAAACAGATTTGTAGAATTTGCGGTGAGAGGCGGGGATGATGGAGAGTTGGCAGGAAGATTTTAAAAGAAAGGTGTTAAACTTTCCCTCAATAAAAATCCTTTAGGGGAGCCTGGGTGGCTCAATGGGTTAAATGTCCAGCTCTTGATTTTGGCTCAGGTAGTGATCTCATGGTTCGTGGGATCAGGCCCTGTGTCAGGCTCTTCACTGACAGTGTGGAGCCTGCTTGGAATTCTCTCTTTCTCTTGCTCTGCCCCTCCCCCATTCTCACACACCTGCACACCCACTCACTCTGGAAATAAATACACATTTAAACAAAATCCAAGGGTGCCTGGGTGGCTCACTTGGTTAAGCATCCTACTTCGGTTCGGGTCACGATCTCACTCGTTCATGGGTTCAAGCCCCATGTCAGGCTCTGTGCTAATAGCTCAGAACCTGGAGCCTACTTCAGATTCTGGGTCTCCCTCTCTCTCTGCTTCCTCCACCACTCTCTTTCTCTCTCAAAAATAGATAAAACATTAAAAAAAAAACCTTTAAATCCTTTAGACAGGGGCACCTAATTGGCTCAGTCAGTAGAGCTTCCAACTCTTGATCTAGGGGCCATGAGTTTGAGTCCCACATTGGGTGTATAGATCACTTAAATAAATTTAGGGGCACCTGGGTAGCTCAGTCGGTTAAGCGTCTGACTTCGGCTCAGGTCATGATCTTGCGGTTCGTGGGTTCGAGCCCCACGTCGGGCTCTGTGCTGACAGCTCAGGGCCTGGAGCCTGTTTCAGATTCTGTGTCTCCCTCTCTCTCTGACCCTCCACTGTGCATGCTGTCTCTCTCTCTCAGAAAAAAAAATAAAACAATAAAATTTTTAAATAAAAAAATTTAAATGTCTTTGTAAAAATTTTTGTTATGTTTTACTTATTTTTGAGAAAGAGTACAAATGGGGGAGGGGAGGAGAGAGAGGGAGACACAGAATCTGAAGCAGCTCCGAGCTCTGAGTTGTCGGCATAGAACCCGACGCGGGGCTCGAACTCAGGAACCATGAGATCATGACCTGAGCCTAAGACGGACGCTTAACCGACTCACCCATCCAGGCGCCCCTACTTAAATTAAAAAAAAATTTTTTTAAATCATCTGGACAAAGCCCTAGGGTACTCACTCCTTACTGTTTGCTAGGACCCTGTCCTTGTACAGCTCATTCAATGGAACTCAGCCATTAAAACTTCAAGGCTTAACTCACATTTCAAACTTAAGAGCTCCAAATATAAAGCTGTTTTATGAGTTCAAAGTTGGCAGTCTACCCAAGAAATTACTTTTCAAATCACTGTGTTCTAATGCTTAGAACACCCTAATGATTGCAATTTAAAGTGCATTAGCTCGTTTTAATTTTGTCTTGTAATAATTTGGGTTTGTGCTTCTTACAGCAATTAAAACCACTTCCTATACCAAGACATGTCAGTAAAATAAGTTTTTCCCCCAAAATAAAAACTAAAACTCAGACTGAAAAATTAAGTTACACCCAAATAGAAAACAGCTTTTTACTGCATCTAGTTGTACCTGAGATAAAACTAGCCCAGGCTCTCTGCCTGTTTACTCAACTTGTCTACGGACACAACGTGTCACAGGGGAGCAAAGACACTCGGTCCCCTGCGTAGAAAACTCAAAAATGACAGTGTCCTAAGGCTAACATATAACGCAGCCCTGTAACTTTGGCTCCATGGAGAAGGATTTCGGTGAGTGCAGAGAAAATAAAGCTCATGTACGGTGGCAACAATATGAAAGCAGGTAGCCCACATGGCTCATCTGACAGCATTTGTTCTCAGAAGCCATGGGAAGGACAGTCCCGTGTGGACAGGGAGCCGTTCGCACGCAATACAGGTCTCTGCGGCACAACCAGGCCGCGTCCTCACATGCTCCGTGGAGAAAAATCAGATTGAAGCCCAGGTTTATAGGACCCAGGGGAAGTGACACACAGCGGCCCATACCCACAAAACACTCTGCTCGGACACACGACCAACCTGCGACCACCTCTTTCACGTGATGCTCTGCTCTACCCCCCAACCCTCCTCCACTCGCCCCCAGGACACCCCTCAACCCTCCTCCACTTGCCTCCAGGACACCCCCCAACCTTCCTCCACTCCCCCCCAAGACACCCACTGGTATCTGGTTCAAATACAGAAAGCAGTTCAATGTGTCTGGGAAGACAGGTGAACGTACGGGCAAGAGAGAACTTGGAATGACTCTTGAAAGCATCTGGTTTCAGAGTTCACGGGTACAAGACTGGGTCCTCCCCTCATCTCCTCTTGAAGACTAAGTATCCATAATATCCCTTTCACGCGCAAACTAAGTTGCTTTGTTTTCAAGCAAACGTTTTCAAATAACATTAAAATGGACATCTTTCGAAAACTACACACAAGCTACTAAGCTCACGAACTTGGAGATTCACGTTCATCAAATGCCTACTAAGCACGTACGCCGCACCTACCCCAGGCTGAGGAAATAAATAATAACCCAACAAGTTCACAAGAAAGCCGAAGGGACGGGCAGATAACCAAAAAGAATACCAAGCAACAACTGCTCAGAGCGCCCGGAGGAAGTGTGCGGCCTCGGGAGGGGCAGTCCCGGCACTGCAGGCAAGGNGCTCCGGGCACTGGAGCCTGGGAGGGGGGCGTAGAAGGTAGAAGGTTTAGAGACTGAGAGCGGGACACGCGCCGAGCTCCCCCGCGGCCTGGGATTAAGCGTTTGTGGACTTTACTCCCGGGATACGCGGAGTCCCGACGGCGACCGGGACACACCTGGGTTTCAAGCTGCTAAACGTCCGGCTACAAAATAAGCTCGTACCTACAGCAAGTAACTCTTTGGGTACTTTTTCAACGTGTGCAAGTTGCCGGCGGTGATTTCAGGCAAAAACGTTCCCCCGCTCTGCCCTTCTCCAAATACCTGGGCTTTTACTAGCAATCTTCAAAAGTTACAGGCGTGTCCCCGACAGCCAAGACTGAAGGTAAAGTGTCTTCCACTGACGGCCCTGCGCGGCGTCTCGGGACCCGGACGCCCGCGTTCGCCGGACTCTCGGCCGCCGCGAGCAGCTCAAGTCCCGAAGCGCCCTGACGAAGCGTCCCGACCCACCGCGACCAGCGACTCCTCTGCCACGACTCTGCCCGAGACCGCCCCGCGGGACTCCAGCTCTCCCGGCGGGCTCCTGAAAACCACCTTCAAAGAACACACGGCCACCTCCTCAGCAAGCCCCAGGAACCCACCCGACGGATCGGAAGGGCGGCTCCAGAACGGGGTCAAGGGAGCCCGGAGGCAGAAAGAGGCGGCGAGCACACCTGCCCGGCTCCAACGTGCTCCCACACCACGCGCGCAAGCGGGGTCCCGCTGTCACCTTGAAATCACGTCCCCCCCCGCCCCTCACAGGTGGGAGCGACGCCGATACCCATCACCTGCGGGCTTGCAGGACGACAACCGACACTCTGCGACGACGGCCGGGGCCCGAGGGGGGCCGAGGCCGGCGCCGCTGTCAGCGGAGGGACGGGGAGGGGTGGGGGACGCGCCCCGGAGGAGCCCTGAAACGAGGCTCGAGCCCAAACAAAAACAACCCGAAGTGGAGCGCGGCAGAGGTAGCAGATTGGGCGAGCCCGATCGCGGCTGCCCATTGGAGAAGAGGGAAAACAGAGTCCCCCAATCGCGAGCGGCGGGNGGCCGAGGGGTGGTGGCCCCACGGAAGGCGAGCCTCTTTGTTGTGGGAGTGGGTGTCGCTGGAAGCGGGTACACCCTTAATGACCGTGTGGGCAGCCGGAGCATTCCAACGCGTAGTGGGGGAGGGAGCGTGCCCTCACCAGGCCCCGGGCTTCCCGGTGTCAGCCGGCCCTACTGTGTGCCTGCCGGGCCCGCCGGGAAGCCGGGCTACTTCCGCTTCTCCCCCTGCCGGAGCTGCAGGCCCCCCGCCCCCAGGACCTCCGGCAGGTGCGCGATGCTGGTCCCCTCCGGGCCCGCCCCGCCCCTCGGGTCCTGCAGGCCGGTACTAGTGGCTGCAAGACTGCGATCCTGCGAGTAACCTGTGTTCCGCCTCTACCGCGCCGCGGGCTCCGCTCTCCGCTGCCCCGGCGGTGGGGCTGGGGTGGTTCTCCCTTACACGTGTGGAAACTAAGGCACAGAGCCGGGAGGCGACCCCCAAGACAGCTAGTCAGGGCTTGAGCCAGACCCCTTCGTCCAGCACGGTGGTGACAACTGGACCTCAGGAAGGCCAGTTGTCGCAGAGGGGCCAGTGCTCGGGGGTGGCGCCTGAAGGCGGCCCCCGGGCAGCGGACACCCCACGGGAGGCTGGGAGTGTGTTGGGAAAAGGGGGCCAACAAGGCCAAGGGCTTGGTGCGGAGCGGAGAAGGGGGAAGAGGCTTTGGCGTCTTGCTGGCAGGGCAGGTGGGTAGATGGACCCCAGAAGGAGCCCCATGTCTGCCCCGGTTTCCCCAGGATCCCCAGAGCCTGGCACAGAATGGGCACACCATAAAAGATGGTCCCGTGGGTGGCCACAAGGGCTGTGGGCCAACTAACACCAACACAGGTGCTTCCCTCACTTTCCCTCCTTGACCTTGAGTAGTAGACGGGACGCCGATTAGTCCTTCCACAGACGGGAAACTGAGGCACAGTGATTTTCCAAGAGCCTGCGCGTAACAGGCAGAGGCGGGTCTGGATCTTCAAAACCAAAGCTCCTCCCACTGCCAGCACCTTCCTGCCCCACTTCCCCCTCCGGAGGCCAACTGGGCTTGGGAGGGGGAGAGCGAGCAGTCTCACCACCCCTCTAGGAAAGCAGAGCCAGGCGCACAGCCTGGCTCCTCCTGGGTCAGAATTCACCTTGCCATGTTCCCCTTTGCAGACACAGCTAACAAATGAAGACTGGTGTTGTTAGTTTCTTTTCTTTTTCTTTCTTTCTTTCTTTTTTTTTTTTTACTTTTTTAAATGTTTATTTAAGAGAGAAACAGAACGTGAGCAGGGGAGGGTCAGGGAGAAGGGGAGACACAGAATCCGAAGCAGGCTCCAGGCTCTGAGCTGTCAGCACAGAGCCTGATGCTGGGCCCGAACCCACAAGCCGTGAGACCGCGATCGGAGTCAGCCGCTTATCCGACGGAGCCACCCTGGTGCCCCAGGTTTTGTTAGTTTCTGATTCGTCATTAAACTTTCTTTCCAAGATGTTCATAGCGCTTGCCTCCAAATACTCAAATTACATCCCAGAAACCCAGAGATTGCCTTTGCCACCCCTCCCCCGTCAGATGCCCCCAGGAGGCGTGGGCCACCCTAAGCCAGTGGGTCTTGGTGCCCAGGTCCCAGGTCCAACCATGCCCAAGCAGCCCTTCACAGCCCTGAGCAGAAGTGTCCTCCCTGCGCCAAGCCTTCTGGAGTTCACCCCGACACAGACCCCCGTGGCTGCTACTCAAACCCCTATCCCTACAAAGCCCCCAGACTCCCAAGGCGCTGGCACCCACATTTCTTCATGGCCCAGGGCCAGGCCAAGTGTTCTGGGCAGTGACTTGCAAGGGAGCAGGCCGGGCTCACGGCCTGGGGGGGAGGGGCGCAGGGACAGATGTGTGGACCCAAGCACCACGTCCTCTTAGCCTCCCTGGTTCTGAATCTGTCCCTCCCTCCATCCCCTCTGCATTGCTGGCTGCTCTTCCAGCCTTAGCCGAGAGGCTCGGGGTGCGCCAGAGTTCTTGGCACAGCTTAGTTGGGGCTCAGGACCCCGATAAAGGGAGGCCAGGGCTAAGCTGGGCAGAGGGCACAGCCCGGAGCGGTCCTCCTGGGGGAGACTGGAAATGTGACTTCCCTGCAGTGAGCGTGGCCAGCTGGAGGCCTCCTGCTGCCAGCTGGCAGGGGAGGGTGGATGGGAGACAGGAAGTCGTGTGGCCAGGCACCTGCCCAGCCCCCATGTGATAGGAGCCACTGGCATTTACACTGTGAAGCTTCTGGATGCCCCAAAGTGGAAGGTGCTAAGCCACAGAGGCAGTGGGGGCCCCCACCAGGCCTGGACAGATGGAAAGATATTAACAACTCTAAAGAAAGACTGAGTTGGCGGAAGGGGCCCGGCCAGCCCCGGAAGCTCCGGGAGTGCCAGCCCGGCCCCGAGCTGACCCGGGAGCGGCACCCTTGCCGGGGCACTGGCCGAGGCCCACAGAGCCTGGTCCAGTCCTCCCAGCAGGGCCCCAGGGCACTCCAGGGACTCCGCCTGGTGCCACCACACCCTACAGCACTCTCCAATTCCCCCCTTCAAAGGCCGGGTTCCCCCAGCGACTGGCTGGCCGGGATCTGCTTGGTGGAGCCTTGTGCCCGCAGGGAGGGCCTCCGGGTCATGCTGACCCCAGAATTCCAGGCTGGGTGGCAGTGGCTTTTTGTACATTGATGTGTTGACTTTTGGACACTGCACGTGAGTGTCACCAGCCCCCGAAGACCGGGCTTTTCTGATGAGAGCAGGTGTCCAAGACTAGCAGGAGGTGGACAGGGGGCATATCCCAGGACCAGGCCGGTGCCCCTCTGGACGGCTGCTGGGTCCCCGGCCGGCTGCCTGGGCACCACTAGGCCCCTGCACCGTCCCTGCATTCCACCTGCGCCACACTGCTCACCTCTCCTTTGCCAGATGAGGAAACGGAGCCTCTGAAAGACCAGGTGACCTGCCCACAGCCACGTAGTCAACAGCAGCAAGACTTACGGCGGCACCAGTCTGACCTGGGTTTGAATCCCAGCTCTAAACTTACCAGCCATGCGATTTGGGGCAAACAATGCGGTCTGTCTACACACCATCTCTTCGCCTGTGAAACATGCCGGTCCTTGGTCTGCCCAGATCTCACTCGTATCTTTAAAATCGTCTATGAACTTCACACCCAAGTTCTGCTCTCTGGCCTGGCCCCGCCTCTGAACTTCACCAATTAGGTGTTTAACAGGCATTTCACGTATAGCTTGGCTGAAATTGAACACACACACACACACACACACACACACACACACACACAGGCCTGCAGGCACGCATGGGCACACCTGCACCTCTGAGATAGTCTTCCCATTGCTCAAGTCCAGTACCTGGCCTTCATTCTCCTTTAGGCTTTGTGGTTTTCTCTCCTTAGCACGTTTCAGTGTCTAGCATCCTGTGTATTTCACTTCTTCATGCATCTACTGGCCGTTCTCTCTTCCAGGCTATCGGCTCCAAGGCCTTGGTCTGCCTTGTTCACTGTGGCATCTCCAGCATCCAGAGCAGTGCCTGGGGAGCTGATGTGAAAGTCTCAGCACATGAAGGATGATGCTAACCTTCCAGAAGTGCTACTGGATTAAAGGAGGTGCAAGTGGTTCTCTGCCCCCTCTCCCAGCCCTGACGTCTCAGGCTTGTTCAGCCGAGGAGGCTTCTCCACCACCATGTCCGCAAAGCTCACAGCCCCTTCCCTGCCTTTCAAGTTCAGGGGCGTCTTAGGATTCATGTCCACCTGGGGCACTCAGACAGGCCCCAGGTTCAGGCTTGTGCCCCTGAGGGATGGTGCTCCTTCGGGTCCCCACCTCCAATGAAAAGAAGATCATCCGTGGCGACCTCTGTCCTCACACGCACTTAGAAGAAAATAGAAAGGAGCAATGGCCGCTGAGAAACTGGTTTCCTCAAGGGCAGGCAAAGCTTAACCTTATTATTTTTTTTAATTTTTTTTAGGTTTTTATTTATTTTTGAGAGAGAGAGGGACAGAGCATGAGCGGGGGAGGGTCAGAGAGAGAGGGAGACACAGAATCTGAAGCAGCTCCAGGCTCTGAGCTGTCAGCACAGAGCCCGACACGGGGCTCAAACCCACAAACCATAAGATCATGACCTGAGCCGAGGTCGGACGCTTAACCGACTGAGCCACCCAGGCGCCCCTTAACGTTATTATGTTTTTAATAATTTCAAATTTATAGGAAGTTTCAGAGGATAACAACAAAAACTTTATTTTTCCTGAACTGGCTATTATGTTGCTATCTGGAGGCTCCACGCCTTCAGAGCACATTAGGGTGTATTTCCTTCCAAATTGAGATGTCCTCCTACGAAACCAGACCACGGTGATCAAGGTCAGGAAGCTACATCGAGGGGCGCCTGAGTGGCTCAGTCAGTTAAGTGTCTGACTTCAGCTCAGGTCATGATCTCACAGTCTGTGGGTTTGAGCCGCGTGTCGGGCTCTGTGCTGACAGCTCAGAGCCTGGAGCTGCTTCAGATGCTGTGTCTCCTTCTCTCTGCCCCTCTCCCACTCAGGTTCGGTCTCTCTCTCTCTCTCTCTCAAAAATAAATAAAAACATTTTTAAAAAGAAACAAGTTGGGGCTCCTGGGTGGCTCAGTCAGTTAAGTGTCCGATTCGGCTCAGGTCACGATCTCACGGTTCGTGGGTTTGAGCCCCACATCGGGCTCTGTGCTGACAGCTAGCTCAGAGCCTGGAGCCTGCTTCGGATTCTGTCTCCGTCTCTCTCTGACCCTGCCCTGCTCACGCTCTCTCTCTCTCTCTCACAAATAAATAAAAACATTAAAAATAATAATAATAAAAATAAATAAATAAAAAAGAACCAAGTTTTATTTAAAAAAAAAAGAAGCTACATCGATAGGTTGCTTCCATTCAATCTTCAGCTCACATTCAAATCTTCCCAGTGACAATAATATTGTCTTTTATAGCAAGGGAACTCATCCAGAATCTGAGTTCCCTTGGTTGTCAAGTCTCTCCAACTTCCTTCTGGAACATTCCACACTTCTGTCTTTAACTTGCATGCCTTTGGCACTCCTGGAGGCTACGGACCAGTTATTTTGTAGCTTATCCTTCAGTTTAGGTCTTTCAGATGGTTCCTCATGATTTCATTAAGGTCAGGCATCCTAGCCAGGAATGATGTAGGGGCGAGGCTGTGTTTTCATCCGGTCCTATCAGGTGGTGGCGGGCTTCCATTCGCCCCGTAACTGATGATGTTCACTTGGGTCACCTGATTAAGGGATAGCTGTCAAGCTTCTCCCCGAGAGAGTCACTTGTTTTCCCTTTGAACTAAGTAAGTATTCTGTGAAGAGGTACTTTAAGGGGATGCAAAGATCCTATTTCTCATCAAACTTCCAATGTATTAATATATATCAGTATAGCCTTATGGGTTCCTGTTTTTTTCAATAGGTTATAATCTATTCCCCTCTTTCCTTTTCCATCTTCCTCCCTTCTTCAAATATTTTTGTGGATCTTAATTTATAGGAGGCCGAAACTGAAAACTACAGAAATGCTAATCAACAAGAGGATGGATAGACAAATTGTGGTCTATCTACGCGATGAAATCCTGCTGAGAAATAATAATGAGCGAGTTACCACATGGATGAATTTCAAAAACATTTATGTCAGGTAATAGAAGCCGGAAACCATAGAGTACGAATTGATGTCAAAAACGTGGTGTCCTAGAACAAAACAAAACAAAAATCCCAAATCTAGGGGGATAGAAATCTGAAGGCATTTATTTGCCTCTGGGCAGGTGGGAGAAGCTTCCGGTATGTTGGAAACATTCTATATCCAGGGCGCCTGGGTGGTGGCTCAGTCAGTGAAGTGTCTGACACCAGCTCAGGTCATGATCTTGAGGTTTGTGAATTCGAGCTCCATGTCAGGCTCTAAGCCGACAGCTCTGAGCCTGGAGCCCCCTTCAGATTCTGTGTCTCCCTCCCTTTCTGCCTCTCCCCCACTCACACTCTGTCTGTCTGTCTTTCCCTCTCTCAGAAATAAATAAACGTTTAAAAAAAACATTCTATATCTGAGGGCGGTTGCTGGGAAGGTAGGCTGTGACATCTCTCAAGCTGGACGTCTAAGTTCTGTACATTTACTACATGTAAATTATACCCTCAAAAAAGAGGGGGGAGTTCTGGGGAAGGGGGGAGTGAAGTGAGCGGGCTACTGCTCGACGAAAACTTCTCCAGGTTTTCCATGACTTGTCTTGGGACCAACCAGGTACCTTCTGCAAAATAGTTTTTCCTTGGGTGTTTCCCAGACGTTGCTTCTGGGAATGACCCGGATTCAAGGTGTAGGCTCAGGGTCCAAAGTGCAGGTGAGGAGCCGAAGATCCTCACCCCTCCCTCCGAGCACTGTCAGGGTGGCTATTGTGTTAAGTAAAGGGGGGAAGAAAACCTGCTCCTGCTCCTAATAGCCTTGCTGGAACCTTCTACAGCCAGGTGAGCTCCCTTGCTGCAGGCCCTCAGGCCATCTCCCAGCTGCGGTCTGGCCTAGACTGGCCTGGAAGCCGCCGGCCAATTTTCAGTTGACCTTGGTTTTCCTGGCCAGGATACTGTGTGCTGCATGTGGCATCAGGGTTTGCTCTATTTCATCACCCTTAATTCCCTCATGATACCTCACAGATCTGCTTTGGGCTATTGGCTTGTTCCTTGGTAAATTCCTAGGGGTGGTGTTTCGTGAGTCAAAAGTAGAGACGATTTTCCTCTAGATGGTTCTGGATGGCCTGGCAGAGAATGTGAATGGGGCCAAGGCCCCGGCATTTGGAGTGGAGACCCTGGCTTCAGAGTTGGGCGCCCCTTGGAGGTTTGAGAAAGCCTTAGGGCGGGGGAGGGAGCTAGCTCACCGAGGGGGAGAGAAAGGGCTTCCACTGTCTCACTGTGAGATCTTTTTTTTTTTAATTTTTCTTCTTTAGTAATCTTTACATCTAATGTGGGTCTTGAACTCGTGACCCTGAGATCAAGAGTCGCATGCTCTTTCGACTGAGTCAGCCAGGCGTCCCTGTGAGAACATTCTTGGTCTTTAATCAAAGAGTAAGAGAGGGACACCTGGGTGGCTCCATCGGCTCAGCGTCTGACTCTTGATTTCGGCTCAGGTCATGGATCTCGCGGTTTGCGGGATCGAGCCCCATGTCAGGCTCTGTGCTGACAGTGTGGGGCCTGCTCGGGATTCTCTCTCTCCCTTACTTGGTCCCTCTCCTGCTTGTGCTCTCTCTCTCTCTCAAAATAAATAAATAAACTTAAAAAAAAAAGAAATGTGACAAGTCCTCAGTGAGCCAACTGAAAAAAAAAGCAACAAAGAGAATCTTTCTTTGTCCCCTCAATCCACAGGCATGAAATCTACTCCCCAGTCCCCAGGCACTGGCCCCGGCACTGCCCAGGCCTTGGTGAGGACCCTCGGGAGCCTGGATCTTCTGTGGCCCAGACTAGAGCTCAGTTTGGGGCGTGAGTTGCCCTGAGCCAGCTGAGGGAAGCAGCAAGAACTTTCCGGAGAGAAGGAGTTCTCTAGGGGAAGGCCAGGTGAACATGCTGATACATCCAGGGGGTGAGGGGCAAGCGAGTCCTCAGGGCGTCAGGCGCTGTGGCTCCGCAGGCCGGGGTCAGGTCCCTCCCACGCTCCCAGTGCCACCTGCGGCCGCGGCCACACGCTGGTCCAGGCCCCTGGCATCCTGCGCCTGGGGCTCTGAGGGTAGAACTGGTTGTTCAGGATCTCGATTCAGCCCGATCTCAGGCACAGACTCTTCGTGGGGTAGACCTCCGTACAAACGGCTTTACACCAAGCAAAGGAGACTCTTTCGATCAATCCGGACAGGGCTCAGCTCAGAGGAAGGTGACTGTCTCCTCATTTGTATTTGTTTCCTGTGGCTTAAAACAACAGAAAATGATTCTCTCACAGTCTGGAGGCCAGGAAGTCCAAAATCAAGGTGTGGGCCGGGTGCTCCCTCCGGAAGCTCTAGGGGAGGATCCTTCCTGCGTCTTCCAGCTGCTGGGGACTCCTTGCCTCTACTCTGCGACCCTCCAGCCTCGGCCTCTGTCTCCGCATGGCTCCCACCCCGTGTGTCCCTCTGTGTCAAATCCCCCTTACCTTTCTCTGATGACAGTTGTCATTAGATTCAGGGCCCAATGAGAGAAATCCAGAATGATCTCCCCTGTAGATCCTTAATTAAAATTATATCTGCAAAGATGCTTTTTCCAAAGCAGGTCACATTTCCAGGTCCCAAAGAAAAGGACATGGACGTATGTTTTGGGGGGACATTAGTCAACATAACTCCATCATTATTTATTTTGATGCCCACACTGTCTCTGATTGGGCCACTGGGAACCAACTCGCACTGGCTTCTGCCCCATTTTATATGCCTCTGTGCTTCTTTGAGCCTCGGCCCCAGGAGCAGTCATTTCTTCAAGGAGCAGCCGAGGTCTGGGTGCCAGGTGCTCCAGGGGCCACGTGCCGTTGCTACTCCCTGACCCCGTCAAGGGACCCAGCCAGAGAACGCGTATGTCTGTGTGTACGCGCATCCATAAACATAACATACACACGTTGGTATATGCGTAATTTGTACACACATTTACATCTCTATTTCTGTGTCTGAATACACATGAACACAGATTTCAATCTAATTCCAATACCGAACTATAGGTTCATTTTCATTTTTCTCCCTTCTCATGTGTCTGGGTCCCGTCAACCAAGAGTTGTGATCCATGACTAGTGTCCTTGTCTAGACTAAAACGCAACACCACAGGCTGAGAGGCTTAAACATCAGGCATTTATTTCCCGTGATTCTAGAAGCTGGGAAGTCCAAATCAAGGTGCGAGCAGACTGTGTGACCGGTGAGGGTCCGCTTCTTGGTTCACAAATGACTGTCTTCTCGCTGTGTCCTCACTTGGCAGAAGGGACGAGGGAGCTCTCTCATGTCTCTCTTATGCGGGCGCTGATTCCACTCATGAGGGCTCCACCTCCATGTCCTGGCCCCCTCCCCAAAGCCACCCCCCCATACCATCACACTGGATATGAGGCTTCTGTATAGGAATTCGGGGAGGGTCACAAGTGTTCAGTCTACAGCACTACCATTGCTTGCTTTGATTGCCCCAGATTTGGCCAGTGGACACCCCTTCAGGATGGCGCCTTGTCCCTTTGGACACGTTCCTGTGATTCTTAGAATACTTCCTTACTTTGTGAAGTCATGAGAAATCTTAGGATCCACTCGTACTTTCCCTGCCCCAGCCCTTGAACCAGTCGTTTCTCTAAGGAGAGTTGCTTCCTGTTGGTGGAGAATGGATTTAGAAAGGAAGACCTTGGTAGGCACATTTCCACGGTGTATTGTTGCTTCTTGGCTATCTTAGCAGACATGGTAGAAAATATATGGAATCTACATAACACACACACACACACACACGTAATTATTTTATATATAACTATTATTGATTCTATATAGTCTGTCAATCAAAAACGATGGGTGGCTCAGCCGGGTAAGTGTCTGCCTTTGGCTCAGGTCATGACCTCAAAGTTCATGGGTTCGAGTCCTGTGTTGGTCTCTGTGCTGACCGCTCAGAGCCTGGAGCCTGCTTTAGATTCTGTGTCTCCCTCTCTCTGCCCCTCCCCTGCTTGTGCTCTGTATCTGTCTTTCAAAAAACGAAACAAAACAAAACAAAAACCCATGAGTTCATTTCCATATTCGTAACTCCTTCCCCAACAGTGAGAGATCTGACTCCCGTCCACCTCAATAGATGTGCTCATTCTCAAGTCTGAAATGCATAGAAGGTAGCTTCAAAATTACCAATGCATTCCACCATAAAAAGCAATCTTCTTAACAGGAGTTCAAGATTTGTTTCTGTGATTCACTCAGCCTGTTGGACGTATCAGGGGTTTGTCCGGTTTTTAAAAAGTTTATTTAAGTAAATTCTACACCCAGCTTGGGGCTCCAACTCGGGACCTGAGATCAAGAGCCACTTGCATCACCGATCGAGCCAGCCAGGTGCCCCAGGAATCTGCTCGTTTCTGTAGCTGAGAGGTGATTCCGGGCCAGGCCTACAGCGGGTACATACCATGACCTGTCTGCCTCTTCCCCTGTGGTGGATTTTTGGGTTGCTTCCAGTTTGGGGTATTATGAATACAACTACCAGCAACATTCACGTACAAGTCTTTTTGCAGGGAAATATTTTCACTTCTCTTGGGTAAATATCTTGGAGTACAATGGCTATGTCAAAGGGTAGGTGTGTGTTTAATTATAAGAAAGCGCCACACCTTTCCCAAAGCGACCGCTCTGTCTTCCATCTAACCCACCATCGGAGTGCGAGGGTCTATTGTTTCACATCCTCACCAGCAGTTGATACTGTCAGTCTTTTTAGGGAGGCCACGTTAGGGTGTGTGTAATAGTCGTTCATTGTGGTCGTAATTTGCATCTCTCTGATGACTAAGGATGTTGAGCATTTTTTTTAACGAGCTTATTGTCCATTGTATGTCTTCCTTTGGCAAAGTGTTCAAATCTTTGGCCAACTTTTTAATTGGATGTTTGTCTTATTATTACTGAGTTATCAGCATTCTTTATTTATTTGGATACAAGTTTGTGTGTGTGTGTGTATATACACAAATGTATTTTAAAAATTGGACAAGTTAGATAAGATGGGTGTATTTCTGGAAAGATAAAAAAGTACTATGAATTACAAAGAAGAACTAAAAATTAAAATAGCCCAATACCTATACCTATCAAAGTAATTGAATTCATTATGAAAAACTTTGTCGGGGAGCCTTGGTGGCTCAGTCTGTTAAGTGTCCAACTCTGGCTCAGGTCATGGTCTCACGGGATCGTGAGTTTGAGCCCCACGTCAGGCTCTGTGCTGACAGCTCGGAGCCTGGCGCCTGCTTCGGATTCTGTGTCTCCCTCTCTCTGACCTTCCCCCCTCAACTAGTACACTCTGTCTCTGTCTCTCTTAAAAATAAAACAAACATTAAAAAAAAACCAACTTTCTCTCTCTCTCTCACTCTCTCTCTCTCTCACCCACACACACAGTCCCTCTTTCTGTCTCTCTCTCTCTCCAGGCTTAGATGTCCTCACCAGTCATTTGAGTACTTATTTAAGGAAGAAATAGCAAACTCTTTCAGACAACAGCAGAGAGGAGAATACCTTCCAGCTCATTCTGTAAATCTAGCTCCATCCTAAAGCCGTATCTGACAAAGACATCACAAGAAAATGAAACAGCACATCTTTCGTGACACACGTGCAAATATTCTTTTTATTTAGAAAATGAATGTATTTAAATATAAGGCCAGAGTGTTTGAAGCCCTCGACAGGAAAATGGGCACCATTCCTGGCAGGGAAAGAGGCGGATTTAGTGGGAGCAGCCCACCATCGCTGATGCTTGGAACGGGTCGCCAGAAATTCCACGCTGTGGCCCCGCCCCCAGGCCAGCGATGGTGGGGGGAGGGGCGTGGACCCAGTGAGGACCAGGAAGGGGGAAGAGGCCTGGCTTTGAACCTCTCACCCCCAGTCACTCCAGTAAGGAAGAGATGTCTCTCGCCCTCATGCCTTCATTCCACAAATATTTATGTACTGTCTCCTTTCTTTTTTTTTTTTATATTTTTATTTATTTCTAGGAGACAGAGAGAGAGAGAGACAGCGTGAGCAGGGGAGGGTCAGAGAGAGAGGGAGATACAGACTCTGAAACAGGCTCCAGGCTCTGAGCTGGCAGTTAGCACAGAGCCCGACACGGGGCTCGAACCCGCGAACCGCGTGATAATGACCTAACTGAAAGTCGGACGCTTAACCGACTAAGCCACCCAGGCGCCCCCTTTCTTTCTTTTTAACACAATTTTTTAAATGTTTATTTATTTTTGAGAGAGAAACAGAGTGTGAGCAGGGAAGGGACAGAGAGAGAGAGAGAGGGGGAGACACAAAAGAGAGAGAGGGAGGCACAGAATCCGAAGCAGCTCCAGGTTCTGAGCTGTCAGCACAGAGGCCGACGCGGGGCTCAAACCCACGAATGGTGAGATTGTGACCTGAGCCGATGTCAGATGCTCAACCGACTGAGCCACCCAGGCATCCCAGTCTGCCTGCTTTCTGCCGGGACCCATGCTAAGGGCCAGGGACAGAGGAATTCTTGCTGTCATGGTACTTCCAGTCTCCTGGGTAAGACAGAGCCAAAGCAAAAAGACCCATCAGGAGAAGGAGGGAGGCAGGGCTCCCCTGAGGAGGGTGGAGGCGTGGAGGCAGAAGCAGCCACAGCCCAGCCCTACATGGGGCCTCCTGGGACCTCGGGGAACACAGGTGTGGCCACTCCTCCTCCTCCAGGAAGCCGTCCTCGATCCCTCTGGGAGAGTCCAGAGCTGGCATTGAAGAAACCTGGTCGGTAGCGCCCTGCAGGGACCTGGGAGGGGAGGTCTTGGAAAGAAGCGCCAGCTTCACGCCCTGGGTGCCGGCCACCACGGTGCTCAGGGGGACGAGAGGGCTTCAGGGAGGCAGAGTCAGCTCATCTCCTGGCCTGGAGGGAGGGCCCGTCCGTGCAAATATTCCTAATAATACATATCAGCAAAATAAACCCAGTGATGTGCATGGAAGATAAAAATACATGATGGCAGGGCCCCCTGGGGGCTTCATCTGTTAAGCATCCAGCTCTTGATTTCAGCTCAGGTCACGAACTCATGGTTGTGAGATCGAGCCCTGAGTGGGGCTCCTCGCTGGGTGAGGAGTCTGCCTGAGAATCTCCTCTCTCTCCCTCTATCCACCCCCACCCTGTCTCAGATTAAAACAAAACAAAACAAAACGAAACCCACAGCTGATATCACACTTCATGGTTAAAGAGCATCAGGCCGTCTGCCTAGGTCAGGATCACAGTGGCCACATGTACGCCCACCACTCCTGCTCAACACGTGCAGAAGGGCCTGGCCAGTGCAACAAGGAAAGAGAAAAACTTAAGAAAATTTTTTTCTAACATCTATTTGCTTTTGAGAGACAGAGAGAGACAGAGCACGAGCAGGGGGAATGGCAGAGAGAGAGGGAGACACAGAATCTGAAGCAGCTCCAGGCTCTGAGCTGCGAGCACAGAGCCCAACGCGGGGCTCGAACTCCCAAACTGTGAGATCATGACCTGATCCGAAGTCGGATGCTCAACCGACTGAGCCACCCAGACGCCCCAAAAGAAAAACTTTAGGGCATAAAGATTAGAAAGGAAGAAGTAACTGCCCCTCTTAGTAGATAGTATGATTATTTACATAGTATACTACGTAATAACAGCTCGTTAGTAGAACTAATACATGAATTTAGAGAAGCCACAGAATACAAGGTCGGTATAAAAAAATCAAGCGTGTTTCTCTAAACCAACAATGAATTGGAAAAAGAAACTTTAAAGACAATTTCATTTACAATAGCACTTAATATTTAGGGCTAAGCTTCACAAATATTATGCAAGACCTCTATGTTAAAAATTGCCAAACATGTTTTAGAGAAACGAAAGAAGACCCAGTTAAGTGGAGAGAGGTATCCTATCTATGGATTAGAAGAAAACAAGAACTCGGTTTAAAAAATGGGCAACAGGGGCGTTTGGGTGGCTCAGGCGGTTAAGCGTCCGACTTCGGCTCAGGTCATGATCTCATGGTCTGTGGGTTCGAGTCCCATGTCGGGCTCTGTGCTGACAGCTCAGAGCCTGGAGCCTGTTTCAGATTCTGTATCTCCCCCTCTCTCTGACCCTCCTCTGCTCACACTGTCTCTCTCTCTCTCTCTCTCTCTCAGAAATAAATAAAACATTAAAAATTTTTTTAAAAAATGGGCAGCAAATCTGGGCGCCTCACCAAAGCAGATACACAGATGGAAAGCTGGTCAACATACCATGTCATCAGGAAATTCCAACTAAAACAACAATGAGAAACCACTACCCACCTACTAGAATGGCTAAAATCCAAAAAGCTGATGATGCTGTTGAAGATGTGGGGCAACAGGAATTTTCAGTCATGACTGATGGGAATACAGAGTGATACAGCCAGTTTGGTAGATAGTTTGGTAGTTTCTTACAAAACCAAACATGGTTTTAGAGTACAATCCAGCAGTCAAGTTCATGGGTATCTACCCGACTGAGCTGAAAACTTATGGCTGCATGAAAACCTGCACAGGAATGCTTATAGCAACTTTATTCAATCACCAAAAACAGAAATGACCAAGGGGCGCCTGGGTGGCTCAGTCGGTTAAGCGTCCAACTGCAACTCAGATCATGATCTGAGTTCATGAGTTCGAGCCCTGAGTCCAGGCTGTGTGCTGACAGCTCGGAACCTGGAGCCTATTTCAGATTCTGGGCCTCCCTCTCTCTCTGCCCCTTCCCTGCTTGCTTGTGCTCGCTCGCTCTCTCTGTCAAAAATAAATAAAACAAGGGCACCTGGGTGGCTCAGTCAGTTGAGCGTCCTACTTCAGCTCAGGTCATGATCTCATGGTTCGTGGGTTCGAGCCCCGCGTTGGGCTCTGTGCTGACAGCTAGCTCAGAGCCTGGAGCCTGCTTCAGACTCTGTGTCCCCTCTCTCTCTGACCCTCCCCTGCTCATGCTGTCTCTATCTCTCTCTCAAAAAATAAATTAAAAACATTAAAAATTTTTAAAAATTAAAAAAATAAATAAAACATTTTTAAAATTTTTAAAAAAGAAACCACCAAGGTGTCATGCAGCAGGTGTAAGGATAAAGAGACAGTGGTACGTCCAGAAAATGGAATATTCTTCAGTGATCAAAAGAAATAAGGGGCTCCTGGGTGACTCAGTCAGTTAAGTGTCTGACTTCAGCTTAAGTCAAAGTCTTGTGGTTTGTAAATTCAGGCCCTCTGTTGGGCTCCGTGCTGACAGCTCGGAGCCTGGAGCCTGCTTTGGATTCTGCCTCCCTCTCTCTCTGCCCCTCCCTCCTTGCGCTCTGGCTCTCTCTCTCTCTCTCTCTCAAAAATAAATAAACATTTAAAAAAAGAGAGAAAGAAATGAGCTATTAAGCCACAAAAGGATGTGGAGGAACTCTAAATGCATATTGCAAAGTGAAAGAAGCCAGTGAGCAAAGGCCACATGCTATGAGATTCCAACTGTAAGACATTCTAGAAAAGATTAAATGGTAGAGACAGTAAAAATCTCAGTGGTTTCCAGGGATTTGGGGGAGGGGGCGAGGATGTAGGTGGAGCAAGGGGCTCAGCCCTTCTGCATATCACAGCATAGAGCGCACCACCCCGGTGCGGAAACTGCATGTGCGTGTGGGCTTCAGGTGACAATAATATATCAATGTTGGTTGGTTGAGTGCAACTAATGTGCCAGACTGACACAGGATGCTCGCAATCCGGAAACTCTGGGGGTGGGGTGGGGGGGTACACGGGAGCTTTCGTATAATCACTCAAGTTTTCTGCAGATCTAAAACTGTTCTAAAAGAAGTCGAGGGATGCGTGGGTGGCTCAGTCGGTTAAGCGCCCGACTTCGGCTCAGGTCATGATCTCACAGTTCGTGGGTTCGAGCCCCGCATTGGGCTCGAGAGGCTGGAGCTGCTTCAGATTCTGTGTCTGTCTCTCTCTGCCCACCCCCCCATGCTCTCTCTCTCTTTCAAAAATAAATAAAATATTAAAAATTAAAAAAAAAAAAGAAAGTCGATTAATTTAAAAAACCAGCCAAAGAGAAGATTTGAGTTTGCTGATCAGAAATGCCATTTGTACCCTGCTGGTCTCCCGAATTAGGGTCATGTAAGCTGGGCAGGCCTCGGCTGCTACCTGATGCTGTGTTCCCGGGCAAGTGGGACTACGGTGAGAGAAGAGAGAGCAGCTCCGCAGGGGAAGGCGGAAAGTGGAGATGGGGGAGGGGGAGTGTCCAGACAGAGCGTGGAGAACAGTCACCTTCGTTGCTTTGTCTTTCCAGTCTCCTGTTCCCCACTCTGGGGCGGGCTGGCGGCCCTTCCTGCCTGTGGGTTCCATAGGACAACATGGTAACGACCTGAGAGGGAGACTGTGGAGATGAGGGGAGGGGGGAGTGGTGTCGGCGTTCCGTGAATATCAGCTCTGACCCAGCCAACGCTGTCCCACCTTAGAGTTGTTCCAATAAAGTTCCTCCCTTGGACCCTACCTGTTTTTACTTTTAATTTTTTAAAATTTATTATTGAGAGACAGAGAGAGACAGAGCGTGAGCAGGGGAGGGGCAGAGAGAGAGGGAGACACAGAATCCCAAAGAGGCTCCAGGCTCTGAGCTGTCAGCACAGAGCCCGACGTGGGACTTGAACTCACAAACTGCGAGCCGAAGTTGGACGCGTAACCGTCTGAGCCACCCAGGCGCCCCATGAATTGTTTTAAATTTCTTATAAATAAAAGAGTCTTGCCTAAATGAGGATGCTCAGGAAGGCGGGGCTGCACTGGTTGGCCCTGGGCTACAAGCCCCGGAAACTGGATAGAAGACCCGATCGAGGGGTTCTGGGTCCCGCCGAAAAGGCTTCGGGGGAGTCTATGCAGGCTCCGCAGGGCCGCTCAGTCTTGGCTCTCTTGACACCGGCAGCCAAACAATTCATTGTCACAGGGTCTGTCCTGCAACATCCCAGCCACCGCTGTCCCTGGTCGTGACAAAAATGTCTCCAGACGTGGCCCAACGTCCTCTGGGGACAGCAGGACTCCCATGGAAGGGCCCCTGGCTTAGAGAGGGGCTGGAGTCGCCGCCTGTGGCAGAGACAAAGCAGTTCCCGGGGCCGGACCAGAGGCAGGGAGAGGACCCGTGAGATAAAGCGGTCAAAGTATCAGGCAGTGGCCCAGTTCTGGCAAGAAGGTGGCTGAGATCACCTGAAAAGGCCTCTGCTCACACACCCGGAAATGCTGGGTTAAATGCATCCAAGATCATTTCTAATGATTCGCTGAGTTTGCCTGGTTTTAATTAAACCTCGTTTTGTTGGGGTTGGTGTTGGCTTAGGCTCTGTGAGATCTCACACGTGTGTAGGTCTGGGCCTACACCCCCCAGGGAGCGTGTGGGGCGATCTGCCCCCCCCCCCGAGTTCCTCATGCTGCCTCTTTGGAGTTAAGCCGCCCCCAGCCCCTGGCGACCACTGGCCTGTTCTCCATCCTTCTCTAGAACGTCCTGTAAATGGAGTTCTTCAGTGCGTAACCTTTGGAGACTGGCTTGTTTCACTCAGCACAATGCTTTTGAGTCTTTCATGTTCCCGGTGCATTAACAGTTGGTTTCTTTATGTTGCTGGGTGGTGTTCCGGCGTGTGGCTGTTTGTCCGTTTGTCTGTCTGTTCTCCAGTCGAAGGCTGTTTGGGTTGTTTCCAGTTTGCTACGATGCATACTGCTGCTGTAAACATTCACAGCCAGGTTTTGGTGTGGATGGAAGTTTCCGTTTCCTTGGGTAAGCAACCGGAAGTGGCACTGCCGGGCCAAAGGGCATATGTTTGAAGAAACTGCCAAACCATTTTCCAGAGGCTGCGCCATGTTGCATTCCAGCCGTGTGAGCAGCCTAGGCCCCGCCTCCTTGTCCACGCTTGGTACAGCGGTCTTTTTATGTAACCATTCAAAAGGTCTGGGGTGGACTGTCGTGTGTGTGTGTGTGTGTGTGTGTGTTTTAATGTTTATTTATTTTTGAGAGAGAGAACACAAGGGTGGGGGTCAGAGAGAGCTGGGGGCAGGGGAAGTGTCTGCTCAAACCTTTGACCCATTTTTATATTTATTTATTCATTTATTTAATGTTTATATATTTATTTGAGAGACAGCTCTTGCATCCAAGCGAGTGAGGGAGGGACAGAGAAGGAGAGGGGGAGAGGGAATCAGAAGCATGCTCTGCACTGCCAGTACAGAGCCTGACGCAGGACTTGATCTCATGAACTATGAGATCATGATCTGAGTTGAAATCAAGAGTCAGACACTTGACCGACTGAGCCACCCAGGCACGTCCAACCTTTTACCCATTTTAATTTTTTTATTATTAAAAAAAGTTGTAAGTTCATTCATTTATTTTGAGAGAGAGAGAAAGCACATGCATGAGTGGAGGAGGGGCAGAGAGAGAAGGAGAGAGAGAGAGTCCCAAGCAGCCTCCCCACTGTGACAGTGAAGACACAAAAGAGCCATGACAAAGTAAAATTATTTTTAAAACTAGCATAAAGGGTATATGGCATCCCAGAAAAGTTGCCAGGTATGCGAACAAACGATCAATTATGAAAATGGCAGTGAGGAGGGACGTGCAATCGATTGGAACGGAACCGGAAATAACACAGGTGAGAGAATGGGCAGAGGACAGCAAAGTGGTTGTTATGACTGTATCCGATATGCTAGAGATGGGGGGAAAAGATGAAGAATGTTCAGGGAGACATGGCAAATATTTGTTAAAATACCCAAAGTAAACTTGCAGATGGTAAAGCTAAAATGTCAGGGACGAAGCATACGTGAGGCGGGATTCGCAGCTGATTAGTCATAACAGAGGCAAAGATTAGGGAACGGACATGTCAAAGGACATCCTTTGGGCAGAAGGAAAATATCACCGAGGGAAACCAGAATGGAATGAAAAGCTTGAAATAAATGCTAACCACACAGAAGACGTTTTCTTATTATTTAGATCTTATTATAAGGTAATTACTGTTTAAACAAAATAGATATATGTATTTTTAAGTTTACTTCTTTTGAGAGAGAGAGAGAGCAGGGGAAGGGGCAGAGAGAAAGGGGGAGAGAGAGGATCCCTGACAGCACAGAGCCTGACACGGGGTTCGATCCCAGGAACCACGAGATCATGACCTGAGCCAAAATCAAGGGTCAGATGCTCAACCAACCGGAGCCACCCAGGCGCTCCTAAACAAAACTATTGACAATATGCCACGGGGTTTATGGAAAAGTAAAATGTATGGTAACAATAGCATAAAGACCAGGAGAGAGGAAATGGAAACACACTATTGTGAGTTTCTTACATTCTATGTGAAGTTGTGTAATCGCCCCCGAAGGCAGGCTGTCATAAGTTAAAGATACACATTACAAAGTGAAGTACTGAAATACGAAACCAAAGAGTTTTAACTTTATTAGTTACTAGTTAAGCCAAGAGAGGAGATAAAATGGAATTCTAAAAAATATGCAATTCTTATAAAAGAAGGCAGAAAAAAGGTAAAAAGGGAATGAAAAAGAGACAGGACAAACAAAACACAAATATCGAGATGACAGATTTAAACCTACCCATGTACAGACTCACATTAAATTTAAATGGTCTAAACTTCCCAATCAAAAGGCAGAGATGGGGCACCTGGGTGGCTCAGTCGGTTGAGTGTCCGACTTCGGCTTGGGTCATGATCTCACGGTTCGTGGGTTCAAGCCCTGCGTCGGGCTCTGTGCTGACAGCTCAGAGCCTGGAGCTGCTTCAGATTCTGTGTCTCCCTCTCTCTCTGCCCCTCCCCCGCTCACACTCTGTCTCTATCTCTCTCTCAAAAATAAATAAAACATTTTTTTTAAAAAGGTAGAGATAGTTAAATTATATTTTAAAAAATACCTCCCTTGGGGCACCTGGGTGACTCAGTCAGTTAAGCGACTGACTTCAGCTCAGGTCATGATCTTGCAGTTCATGAGTTTGAGCCCCACGTCAGGCTCTGTGCTCACAGCTCAGAGCCCAGAGCCTGCTTTGGATTCTGTCTCTCTCTCTCTGCCCCTCCCCTACTTGTGCTGTGTAAATATTTTTAAAAAATTTTTAAATACCCCCCAATATACTACGTCCAAGAAACAAACTTTGAATATAAAGCCACAACTAGGTTGACGGGAAAAAAAAAAAAAAAAGGAAAAAGATATACCATGCTAACACCAGTACATAGAACCCTGGGGAGGTGGTTTTATCAGTATCAAAGTAGGTTTTACGGTAAAGAATGTTACCCGGTATCACTAATTTTATTTCATTGTGGAAAGTAGGTCATTTTATTGAGGGGACATAACATTCCTAAATGTTGGTCTGTCTAATAACAGAGCTTCAAACTACAGGAAGCAAGTGAAAGAAATGTAAGAAAGAATGCACAAATGCACAATTTCAGCTGGAGATTCAATACCTCATTTTCAGTAGTTGATAAAACATGTAGATGGAAAATCGGTACTGATATAGAAGAGTTAAACGTTATCACACGGCTTGACTTTATCGACACTTAGAGGCCACATCATCCGACAACAGCAAAATACATTCTTTTCATGCCCACATGTTAGACCATTTTCTGAGCCATAAAACAAGCCTCAATAAATTTAAAGAGATTCCCTTTATACCAAGTACATTCTCTGATTACAATGGAATTGAATTAGAAATGAGGAACAGAAATAGTTTTGGAAATTCTCCAAATTCCCTAAACAACACACTTACCCATGATAGATGGATCAAAAACTCAGAAGGGAAATTAGAAAGTGCTTTGAACTGAATGAAAATGAAACACAACACATCAAAATGGGTACCTAAAGGGGCCCCTGGGTGGCTCAGTGGGTTGAGCGTCTGACTTTGGCTCAGGTCATGATCTTAACGGCTCATGAGTTCAAGCCCCGCATCGGGCTCTGTGCTGACAGCTTACTCTGAGCCTAGAGCCTGCTTCGGATTCTGTGTCTCCCTCTCTCTCTGCCCCTCCCCTGCTCTCACTGTGTCTCTCTTTCTCAAAAATGAATAAACATTTAAAAAAAAGAAAGAAGATTAAATTAAACCCAAAATAAGCAGAAGAAAGGAAATACTGAAGATGAAATTGGAAATCAGTGAAATAGAAAACAGAAACAATGGAGAAAAATCAACTAATCCAAGTGGTTTTATGAGATCAATAAGATTTATAAATCTCTAGCTATACAGATCAAGAATAAAGGAGAGAAGGGGGGGCCTGGGTGACTCAGTTGATTAAGCGTCTGACTCTTGATTTTTGGCTCTGGTTGTAATCCCCGGGTTATGGGATTGAGCCCTGCCTGGGACTCACACTGAGTGTGGAGCCTGCTTAAGATTCTCTCTCTTTTTCTGCCTTTCTCCTCCATTTACACTCTCTCTCTAAAAAACAATAATAAATAAAATAAAGGAGAGAAGATACAAATCAACAATTTCAGTCATGAAAAAGGTGACTCACTATAGGATTTACATATATTAAAAGAGTAATAAGTAAGAATTATGAACAACATGCTAAAAATTCAATAACTTAGGTAAAGTGGACAAATTCCTTGAAACACACAAGTTAAGCTCACTCAGCCGGGCTGCGTGGGTGGCTCAGTTGGTTAAGTGACCGACTCTTGATTTCCACTCAGGTCTACGTGGGACCCTCCACTGAGACCGCATGGAGCCTGCTTGGGATTCTCTCTGTCTCTCTGTCTCTGTCTCTGTCTCTGTCTCTCTCTGCCCTTCCTCAGCATGCTCTCTCTCTCTCTCTCAAAATAAATAAGTAATCTTTTAAAAAGAAGAAGAAGTAAATAATCCAAGTAACCATACATCTATTAGGTAAATTTAATTTGTAGTTAAAATTCTTTCCACAAATAAACTCCAGGCCCAAATGGCTCTGCTAGTGAATTTGACCAAACATTTAGGGAAGGAAAAAACACACCACTTCTATGCAAAATCTTCCAGAAAATTGAAGAGGTGAGAATATTCCTCCTCCTCCTTCTCCTCCTTCTTCTTTGCAAAAATTAAGCTCTTTAATAAGATATGATCTGACCCTACTTGTGAATGAAATAGTACCTGATACATAATATCCAATCAGAATATACTTTTCTTAAACTTGCAATATCCTTCTCATTTTTTAAAATTTACATCCAAGTTAGTTAGCATAAAGTGCAATAATGATTTCAGGAGTAGATTCCTTAATGCCTCTAACCCATTTGGCCCATGAGAATATTTCTTAACTCATTCTTTGAGGCCAGAATTATTCTGATCTTGAAATCAAAACATTACAGGGAAAAACAAATAAACAAACAATAAACCTCTTCAGACACTATCTTCAGGTCAGGAACACATTCTTTTTTTAATTTAAAACTTTGTTTTAACGTTTATTCATTTTTAATCTGTTGGGGTTTTTTTTAATGTTTTATTTATTTCTAGGAGAGAGAGAGGGACACAGCGTGAGCAGGGAGGGTCAGAGAGAGAGGGAGACACAGACTGAAACAGGCTCCAGGCTCTGAGCTGGCAGTCAGCACAGAGCCTGACGTGGGGCTCAAACCCACGAATCGTGAGATCATGACCTAAGCGAAAGTCGGACGCTTAACCGACTAAGCCACCCAGGCGCCCCACGTTTATTCATTTTTAAATGTTTATTTATTTTTGAGAGAGACAGAGCGTGAGTGGGGGAGGGGCAGAGACCCTGTGAGACACAGAATGGAAGCAGGCTCCAGGCTCCCAGCTGTCAGCACAGAGCCACGTGAGGGGCTTGAACCCACAAACTGAGACGTCATGACCTGAGCCGAAGTCAGATACTTAACCGACTGAGCCCCCCAGGAGCCCCATCATCCAAACATTCTTAACACATTTTCAGTTTAACACATTTCAAATCCAATGATTTATTAAAAGGATAACATATCATGACCAAGTTGTGTTAACTCTAAGCCAACATTAGCTTCACAGTGAGAAATTTAAGAAAATTAATGTAATTTACCATATTAACAAACCAAATGAGAAAACTTAAATTACCATCTCAATAGATGCATAAAGCATTTTACAAAATCCACCATCCATTCCCAATAAACACAGTAAGCAAACTAGGAATAAAAGGGAACTTCCTGGATCTGATAAGGGCATCTATGAAAATCCTGCAGCTAACATCATACATAACTGTCTACTTTAATCATATCTACAGGGCTCCTGGGTGGCTCAGTGGGTTAAGCGGCCTACTTCGACTCAGGTCATGATCTCACAACTCAGAGTCTTGTGAGTTCGAGCCCCGTGTCGGGCTCTGTGCTGACGCCTCAGAGCCCAGAGCCTGCTTCTGATTCTGTGTCTCCCTCTTTCTCTGCCCCTCCCCTGCTCATGCTCTGTCACTCTCTCAAAAATAAATAAACATTTAAATCATATCTATTCAACATTGTACTGGAGTTTCAGGACAACGTAATCAGGCAAGAAAAAGAAATTAATGACATCAGATTGGAAAGGAAGCAGTAAACCTGCCTTTATTCACAAATGACATGATTGTCTGTGTTGAAAATCCAATGAGATCTACAAAAAGGCTGTGAATAAATGAGTGTAGCAAGATAGCAGGATGCAAAAACTGACTGTATTCCTACCTACTCATAACAAGTAATACAATGTGCAATAACATCGAAAATGAAATAGGAAAAAATGAGATAAAAGATGCATAAGCCTTACACATCAAAAACTACAAAATATTATTGAGGGAAATGAAAGAACACCTGGGTAAGTAGAGGCACATACCTTGTTAGTGGGTTGGAATTGTTAATGTTGTTCAGATGTTTGTTTCCCCCCATTGATCTGTAAACTCAAGTTCAATCAAAATCTTAGTAGACTATTTTTATAAACGTATTTTTATTTATTTATTTATTATTTATTTATTTATTTATGAAAAGGCTTCTGGGTTTTTTAAAAAGTTTATTTCTTTATTTTTTGAGAGAGAGAGAGAGAGAGAGAGCAAGCAGGGGAGGAGGAGAGAGACAGGGAAACACAGCATCCCAAGTAGCCTTTGCATCCTCAGTGTGGAAGCCAGTGCGGGGCTTGAACTCATGAACCATGAGATCAGGACCTGAGTTGAAACCAAGAGTCGGACACTTAACCAACTGAGCCACCCAGGTGCCCCTTGAAATTCTTAAATTAACAGATGTGTCCTTCTTTCTGAAGAACTCCAGACTCAGCTCAAATATTAATATTTATCTCCCCTCCTCTGAAAATGTTTACAATTCTTTTTTTTAAAGTTTATTTATTTTGAGAGAGAGAGAGAGCGCACATGTGCAAGCACACCAGTTGGGGAGGGGTAGAGAGGGAGAATCCCAAGCAGGCTCTGCACTGTCAGTGCAGAGCATCACACAGGGCTCACTCATGAACCGTGAGGTCGTGACCTGAGGTGAAGTCAACAGTTGGATGCTTAACCGCCTGAGCTACCTAGGCACCCTGATGTTTACAACTCTTGAGCCATTTTTTGGTTAATTTTTAAATGCATTTTCTTCATAAAAAATAAAAAGAAGAAAAAGAAATAAATAAATGCATTTTCTTCCAAAAAAGTAAAAATTTACCTCTTTATTTTTCCCTATGTTCTGCAAAGAATGCTTGTCCTTTGCCTTCTATTAAGAATTCGGTGCATCTTTTTCCAGAACTTTCCCCATTCTTTCACGTGTGTGTGTGTGTGTGTGTGTGTGTGTGTGTGAAGAAGTGACATAATACTACAGCAGTGTGGCGGACAGAGTAAGGTGGCCTTGGTTGTCCCAGCTTCCCGATATTCGGGACCTTGTGCAATCCCCTCCCCTTGAGTGTGGAGTGTGGGAAGGACCTGTGACTTGCTTCCTGTAACCAATACAATGCAACAAAGTGACAAGATGTGTGGTGGCAGGCTAGTGATTATAGTACGCACAATTGTGATGTTACACAAAACAGCAGCGTAGGAAGCCCTAGGAGTTGATCCTCCCACAGAAGCAATGACGAGCAGGAAAGAGTTGAACCAGCCATTGGGAATCTCTGAAACCTAATCGGACGCTTGTAACCATCAGACGTATGCTCACAGAAGGGAGAAGCTGCTATTCTTCGGTCAGGCAGAAGTGTGCATGACCCGTCTAGCACCTGGTTCCTCAGTCCTGCCGCGGCTAGGGGGGAGGGTGGGGTCCCGTGTTGCTGGAGTGGCTGGCTTCGGCTAGGGTGGTCGGTACTGTCCTTGTTCTTCACCTATTTGGGGTTGTACTTGGGTTGGCATGACAGTGGCTTTGGGGGTGAGTGCAGATGTTTGCCTTGGCTTCAGACCTCTCAGTGTAGAACCTGAGATTCCCTGGCAGGATCTATGGGGAGATTTAAAGAGACAAAAAGAGACAAAAAAAAACCCTGTGTCTGTGTGTGTGTGTGTGTGTGTGTGTGTGTGTGTATGTGTGTCAGACGTTTAAAAAATCTTTGTCAGGTCACTGGCTGACCATAGATTTAATGGAACAGAAACTTCCCTGACCATGCACAATAAGGAACACACACTTTGCAAGAATAGTTTGGAAGAGTCACAAATGCCAAGCCTCAACTAGCAAACGCCAGCAATCCCTGAGGGGTGGCAGCATCAGATTTACAGAGTTATTTCATTAGCGCAGTCACAACATCCATGTCTCGACTAAAATTAGAAAACATACAAAATAACAGGAAAACGTGGCCCATTCACAGGAATAACATTTTGACAGGTGACGTCCCCTAGGAAGCCTAGACACTGGCATTGCCGGTCAAGAACACGAAATCGATTCTTCTTAAGTATGCTCAATGAGTGAAAGGGACTAATGGACAAAGAACAAAAAAAAAAAATCAGGAAAATGATGTTTGAAGAAAATGAAAATATCAGTTAAGAGACAGAAGACACAAAAAGCAATGAAATAGAAATTCTGGAGCTGAAAAGTATAAGAACTGAAATGAAAACTTCACTAGAGGGGCTCAACAGCAGATGTGGGCAGGCAGAAGAAAAGAATCAATGAATGTAAAGATAAGGCAAAAGAAACTCTACAGTCTGATGGGCAGAAGGAAAAAAGAATTAATAAAAATGAGCAGAACCGGGGCACCTGGGTGGCTCCATTGGTTAAGCGTCTGACTTTGGCTCAAGTCATGATCTCACAGTTCATGAGTTGAAGCCCCACATCAGGCTCTGTGCCCACAGCTCAGAGCCTGGAGCCTGCTTCCGATTCTGGGTCTCCCTCTCTCTCTATGTCCCTCCTCTGCTTATCTGTCTCTCTCAAAAAAATAAATAAACATTAAAAATTAAAAAAAAAAATGACCAGAACCTACGGGGCCTGTAGGACACTACCAAGCACATGAATATATGCACTATAGGAGTCTAAGGAGAAGAGAGAGGAAGGAGCAGAAAAGTATTTGAGGATATAATGGCTGAAAATGCTGTCAATCTGAAGAAGACATGGATATACATATCTAAGAAGCTCAACAAATCCCAAGCAGCATAAACTAAAGAGATCCACACTCAGACACATTAAATTGTCCACATGAAATTGTCAGAATCTAAAGACAGAGAACTTGAAAGCAGCAAGTGTGCAGCAATTTACCACATACAAGGAATCCTCAAAAAGATAGCCACCTGGTTTCTCCTCAGAAACTACAGAATCCAGAAGGCAGTGAGATGACATATGTGAAGTCCTGAAAGAAAAATAACTCAATCAAGAATTCTATACCCAGCAAAACTCTCCTCCCTCAAGAATGAAAGAGAAATTCAGATATTTCCAGATAAACAATAGCTGACAGAGTTTATTACCAGTGGAACGTCTCTACAAGAAATGCTAAAGGGAGTCCTTCAGGCTTAATTGAAAGAACACCAGACTGTTCTTAAAACCACAAAGAACATCAGTAAATGTAACATAGGTAAATACAGAGGCCAGTGTTATTGTACTTTCAATTTGTAACTCATCTTTTTTTCATATATGATTTAAAAGACGAGTGCATAACACAATAATTGTAAATCTATTTTAATGAGCAATATATGAAGATGTAATCTGTGGCAATAACATAAAGAAGAAGGGACGGGGCAGAATGTTGATATACTGTTGAAACAAAGTTGGTATTATTCAGACTAGGTTGTTATGAGGCTAAGAAGTTAATTGTAATTCCCAAAGTAACCACTGAGAAAATAACTACAAAAATACAGAAAAGGAAAGAGGAAGGGAATCAAAATAGCCTTCTACGAAAAATCAACTAAATATGAAAAGAGGCAGTAATGGGAAAATTGAAGAGCAGAAAGACATAAAACAGAAAACAAATAGCTAAATGGCACAGTAAATCCTTCCTTATAAGTAATTACTTTAAATGTAAATGGCTTACATTCTCCAACTAAAAGGGAGAGATGGGAAGATTGGGTATCAGAATATGATCTGTCTATATGCTGTCTATAAGAGACTCACTTCAGATACAAAGACTCAGAGAAGTTAAAGTAAAAGGATGGAAAAAGATATTCCACACAAATAGTAATCTAGAGAGAGCTGATTATATTATTTTCAGACACAATAGACTGTAAGGCAAAAAGGTTATAAGAGATAATAAGGACATTACATATTGATAAAAAATTCAATCCAGCAAGAAGATCTAGCGCTTATAAACATATACCTACCTAACAAAGGAGCCCTAAAATATATATGAAGCAAAAATGGACAGAACTGAAAGCAATATAGACAGCTCTACCAAACAGTGGGAGATTTCAATACCTCACTTTCAATAAAGGATAGAACAATGAAAGGTAAGACCAATAAGGAAGACTTGAACAACATTATAAACCAACTGGACGTAGCAGAGATAATAGAGAACACTCTACCTGAAAACAGCTGAATGCATGTTCTTCTCAAGTTCACGTGGAACATTCTTCAGGACAGATCACATGTTGGGCCGCAAAACAAGTCTTAATAAATCAAAAGATTGAGGGGCGCCTGGGTGGCTTAGTCGGTTGAGCGTCCGACTTTCGCTTAGGTCATGATCTCGCGGTTCGTGGGTTCGAGCCCCGCGTCGGGCTCTGTGCTGACTGCCAGCTCAGAGCCTGGAGCCTGTTTCAGAGTCTGTGTCTCCCTCTCCCTCTGACCCTCNAAACATTAAAAATTAAAAAAAAAAATGACCAGAACCTACGGGGCCTGTAGGACACTACCAAGCACATGAATATATGCACTATAAGAGTCTAAGGAGAAGAGAGAGGAAGGAGCAGAAAAGTATTTGAGGATATAATGGCTGAAAATGCTGTCAATCTGAAGAAGACATGGATATACATATCTAAGAAGCTCAACAAATCCCAAGCAGCATAAGCTAAAGAGATCCACACTCAGACACATTAAATTGTCCACATGAAATTGTCAGAATCTAAAGACAGAGAACTTGAAAGCAGCAAGTGTGCAGCAATTTACCACATACAAGGAATCCTCAAAAAGATAGCCACCTGGTTTCTCCTCAGAAACTACAGAATCCAGAAGGCAGTGAGATGACATATGTGAAGTCCTGAAAGAAAAATAACTCAATCAAGAATTCTATACCCAGCAAAACTCTCCTCCTTCAAGAATGAAAGAGAAATTCAGATATTTCCAGATAAACAATAGCTGACAGAGTTTATTACCAGTGGAACGTCTCTACAAGAAATGCTAAAGGGAGTCCTTCAGGCTTAATTGAAAGAACACCAGACTGTTCTTAAAACCACAAAGAACATCAGTAAATGTAACATAGGTAAATACAGAGGCCAGTGTTATTGTACTTTCAATTTGTAACTCATCTTTTTTTCATATATGATTTAAAAGACGAGTGCATAACACAATAATTGTAAATCTATTTTAATGAGCAATATATGAAGATGTAATCTGTGGCAATAACATAAAGAAGAAGGGACGGGGCAGAATGTTGATATACTGTTGAAACAAAGTTGGTATTATTCAGACTAGGTTGTTATGAGGCTAAGAAGTTAATTGTAATTCCCAAAGTAACCACTGAGAAAATAACTACAAAAATACAGAAAAGGAAAGAGGAAGGGAATCAAAATAGCCTTCTACGAAAAATCAACTAAATATGAAAAGAGGCAGTAATGGGAAAATTGAAGAGCAGAAAGACATAAAACAGAAAACAAATAGCTAAATGGCACAGTAAATCCTTCCTTATAAGTAATTACTTTAAATGTAAATGGCTTACATTCTCCAACTAAAAGGGAGAGATGGGAAGATTGGGTATCAGAATATGATCTGTCTATATGCTGTCTATAAGAGACTCACTTCAGATACAAAGACTCAGAGAAGTTAAAGTAAAAGGATGGAAAAAGATATTCCACACAAATAGTAATCTAGAGAGAGCTGATTATATTATTTTCAGACACAATAGACTGTAAGGCAAAAAGGTTATAAGAGATAATAAGGACATTACATATTGATAAAAAATTCAATCCAGCAAGAAGATCTAGCGCTTATAAACATATACCTACCTAACAAAGGAGCCCTAAAATATATATGAAGCAAAAATGGACAGAACTGAAAGCAATATAGACAGCTCTACCAAACAGTGGGAGATTTCAATACCTCACTTTCAATAAAGGATAGAACAATGAAAGGTAAGACCAATAAGGAAGACTTGAACAACATTATAAACCAACTGGACGTAGCAGAGATAATAGAGAACACTCTACCTGAAAACAGCTGAATGCATGTTCTTCTCAAGTTCACGTGGAACATTCTTCAGGACAGATCACATGTTGGGCCGCAAAACAAGTCTTAATAAATCAAAAGATTGAGGGGCGCCTGGGTGGCTTAGTCGGTTGAGCGTCCGACTTTCGCTTAGGTCATGATCTCGCGGTTCGTGGGTTCGAGCCCCGCGTCGGGCTCTGTGCTGACTGCCAGCTCAGAGCCTGGAGCCTGTTTCAGAGTCTGTGTCTCCCTCTCCCTCTGACCCTCCCCTGTTCACGCTGTCTCTCTCTATCCTAGAAATAAAATAAAAAAAATATTTAAAAAAATAAATAAATAAATCAAAAGATTGAAACGATGCAAAGTATGTTTTTTTCTGATCACAAGGGAATGAGAGTGACAATCAAAAACAAAAAGAAAATTGGAAGATTCACAAATATGTGGAACTCAGACAACACACTTCCTTTTTTTAAAAAAAAAATATTTGTTTATTTATTGGGGGGGCGAATTGGAGAAGGGGCAGAGAAAGAGGGAGAGCGAGAATCCCAAGCAGGCTCCAAGCTGTCAGCATAGAGCCTGATGCAGGGCTCCAGCTTACAAACCGTGAGATCACGACCTGAGCCAAAATCAAGAGTTGGACGCTTAACCAACTGAGCTCCCCAGGGGCTCAAGCAATACCCTCTTAAACAATCAATCAGACAAAGAAGCAATTGCAAGGGAAGTCAGAGATGAGCACCACGAGGGACAGTCACAGCAATCAATGCCTGTATTACAAAGGAAGAAAGATCTCAAGTCAGTAACCTAGGCATATACCTTAAAGAACTAGGCAAAGAAGAGCAAACCAAGCCCAAAGCCCGCAGAAGAAAGGGAAATAGTAAGGATCAGAATAGAGGTGAGCGCAATGGAGGACTGAAGGACAGTCGAGGAAAGCCATGAAACCAAGAATAGGCTTTTTGAAAGATCTACAGAATTGACCAACCCTCAGCAGATTAAGGGAAAAAAAAGAACAAATGACTACAATTAGAAACGGAAGGTCAGTATTGTGTGGTTCTACTTACGATCCTACGGTCTAGAACAGGCAAATTCATAGAGACGGAAAGTCGGGTAGAGGGCGCCAGGGGCTGGGGGAGGGGAAGGGAGAGTTATTGCCTAATGAGTACAGAGTTTCTGTTTGGGATGATGAAAAAGTTCTAGAGACAGATAGTGGTGGTTGGTTACACAACACTGTGAATGCGCTTGGTGCCACTGAACTTGCACACTTGCAGATGGTGAAGATGGTGAATTTTATGTTATGTAAAATGCAAGATTTTTAAAATTTTTAAAAAATATTTATTTATTTTTGAGAGACAGAGAAAGAGACAGAGTGTGAGTGGAGGATGTGTAGAGAGAGGGAGACAGAATCTGAAGCAGCTCCAGGCTCTGAGCTGTCAGCACAGAGCCCGACGCGGGGCTCGAACCCACGAACTGTGAGACGGTGACCTGGCCTGAAGTCAGACGCTTAAGTGACTGAGCCACTCAGGTGTCCCCACCCTCTTTTCTTAACATCCGGGCTGCACCCCGGCCCACTAGGCACCGCCTCCTGCCCACAGCGGATTGGTCAGTAGGAGGCCCCGTGAGTGGGACAGTGCCCCTTAGACGGGCCGGTGCTGATGCCAAGGTGACAAGCCAGAGCCCCTTGGAGAACACAGACCCTAATTCCTACAGAGGCGCGGGCTCTGCCGGGAGGAGAATGGAGATGCGCAGAGAGAAGAAACGGAGAGGGGTGGGCAGCGCTGCTCCCGAGGGTCCTGGCTCTTCTATCTGTGCACAAATCCCCCTCCCTTTGGGAAGGCCCGGGGCTTCCAGTCCCTTGCAATCCGAGCTTCCCTGAGACCAAGGCTGCTCAGGGCTCACGGGATAAAGCGGAGCTGCTCTCTGGGGCTCTCAAGATCCTG
>NW_027530380.1:1816641-1820437 GCF_008692635.1 Crocuta crocuta | reverse complement strand
GGTCTCCCTCTTCCATGCCTTTCCGGTTACAGGGCCCAGGACCTCCCCTGGGAGTCCCCTCCTGTCTCCTGTTTAGCGGGACGCCTGTGCACCTGCCCCCCCCGCGCAGCGCCCTGTCACACCGGGTAACTCCGCACTCAGCAAGGTGGAACCGAGCCCCGTCGCACACCCTGCTTAGGGGACCCAGTGCACGTATTCCCTGAGAATGCCAGCCTGGTGTCCCGGTCAGTTTGGCGGTGGGAGTGTGGGACTTGGAGCCAGATGGATTGGGCCTGGAGCCTGGCTCAACCCTTACCTGTGTGGCCTTGGGCAAGCCACCTCACCTCCTGCCCTCAGTTTTCCCATCTGGAAATGGGCACAATAGTGCTTCCTACTGTGCGGGGAGGCAGTGAGCACAGTTTGGTGCTCTAGGATCTCTGTCTAAGAAACAGCCCCTCTTGCGGGCGCCTGGGGGGCTCAGTCCGCTAAGCGTCCAACTCAGTTTCAGCTCGGGTCATGGCCTCATGGTTTGAGAGTTTGAGCCCCGCCTGGGGCTCTGTGCTGACAGCATGGAGCCTGCTTGGGATTCTCTCTCCCTCTCTCTCTCTCTGCTCCTCCCCTGCTCACGCTCCGTCTCTCTCAAAAATAACATAAACATTAAAAAAAAAATCCTTCTTGCGGATTCAGAGCACACTTATGATGATGAGCCCTGAATAACGTACGGAGTTGTTGAGTCACTAGATTGTACACTTGAAACGCAACACTGTACCGCTAACTACGCCAAACGTTGAAAATACCCTTCTTGGTCCCCTGGGCACCTCGGCCTGCTGCCCTGACCCTCCTCCCACCCCCATGCCCGGCAAAACATCTCTTAACTTGTTGCCCGAGGTCACTGCCTCCTGCCCACCCGCCTTCCTTCTTCACCCTCCCCGTGCACTTTGCTGAGGCCGCCTCACCAAGGCCACCAGCCTGAACACGCAGCCACTCCGTGGTCCCTATCTCACCCAGCCCTGGGCCACATCTCTCCGATTCCAGGACGCCACACTTCTCCTGGCGGGAGAGGGTCCCCCTTCTCTCTCCTCAGGTCACCTGCGCTGGCCTCCTGGCTTCAAACGCCATCTCTGCTGATGGCTCTCACATGTCTTTCCTGTGGGAGCCTTCCTGGCCCACAGACTCTGTCCCACGTTCTGCTGACGCCGCCAGAAATCTCAGGATTCCCTGCCCACCTACCCCCACATCTCCCAGCAGGAGGCGGTGGAGCCAGAAGCACGGAAACCCGCCAGGTCCTCGCGCTGCCCCTGCTGTTTGACCTTGGGCAGATTCACCAATTCTCGGGCCTCAGTTTCCCCTCTGTGGGGTGGGGGTGATGATGAGAATGACACTTCTGTCTCATAGGGCGGTAGCAAGGGTTAAATGAACTCATGTGCAGCGTGCTGAGAATAGGGGTGCACTGCTCCCCATTTCCTGGAAAGGACGTCCCCCCATCCCAGCCCCGTGAGCCCTACATGGAGAGGTCACTCTGGCTTCTGCTCTGTGTGAGTGCGGGTGCGGGGCGTGCAAAGAAGCAGTGCAGGTCCTGTTGACTCATCTTCCAAAACATGTCCCCACCTTCTGCGTCTCCCCCTCCGGGGACACACCCTGGTCCAAGCCAGGTCCTCGCTGCTGCCGGGGAGGTCCGGGCCCTGGGGCGCCGCCCCAGCCTGCCCTCCGTGTCGCAACCAGAGCCATCATTTACTTAAGAGATTTAAACGGGCGACTCCACTTCTTCCTTCCTTTCTCTTCTTTCAACTTGTCATCGTGGAAATTTCCAGACATGCACAGAGAGGGAGTAGGAAGCGGACCCCACTGAGCCCCCCAATCATGTTCCGTAGCAACGACATGCCGCCTCTGGTACCTTTGCCCCCAGCACCTCCCCCTCGTGCTGAAGTGTTTCAAAGGGGGTCCCAGGGCGCCTGGCTGCTTCGGTGGGTGAAGCATGTGGCTCTTAACCTTAGGTCGTGAGTTCGAGCCCTGTGTTCGTAGGCATGGAGCCCACTTGAAAAACAGTGAACCCCAGACAGCACGCCACTTCATCTGTAAAGACTTGTCCCCCAGAGGGTCCCCTCCACTTTGTAAAGACTTGAGTGTCACAAAATTAGTTTGAAACCCGAAATCGGTTGCTTTGTTCTTCTGCAGAGTACCCCCTCCCCCTGCTCCCCGCTGGCCGTGTCCTCTGGGCCTGTCCCCACTGTCTCTCCCACTCTCTCCTCCCCTTCTGCGGTCCACACTCACCAGCGTCTCTCTGTCCGTGGGCTCCGCGGTCCCTCCTCCCTCTGCCTGAATCCCTGACTGGCTGAGCCACCCAGGCACCCCTGGGTTGTATTAGTAAACCGTCTCTCTGGCCGCCTGGAGGATGAGTTGTGTGGGGGGTGGGGAACCCAAAGACCGAAGTCTGAGTTAATTAAATGAGATGATAGCTACACTACACTCCAAGGCCGGTAGGTAGTAAGTGCTCAAAAAATATTAGCTATGATCAGTCCCTGTGCTGCACGGATGTTGGTCTCTCTGATTTTGGAGCAGAGAGATATTTTGGAGGCATAAAAATCGTGGCTGAGCGTGGACATGGATGGCTTGCGCAGGACCCCGCTGGTTGGTTCTGGGTGGGAAGCACAGGGTCCGTGCATAAGGTCGCGGGGCTCTCCCTGATCTCCTGGCTTCCTTCTGCAGGGAGACCGTCAGAGGCCCAGATGACAATTTTGCCGGGAACAGTGTCCTACAGTAAGACACCCCTGGGAGCAGGCAGGGAAGAGGGCTCGTCCTTGCGGTTACCAGGAAGGCGTCCCGTGCAGGGGGAGCTAGGCTGGCGGGGTCCCCGCTCCGGGAAAGCAGGAGGGGAAGGGGGGGTGCAGGCGCGGCCAGGACGAGCACCCAGGATGCGGGACGGAGGCTGGGCCGCCAGGGGGAGCCCCCGCACCTCCTTGGCCCGGCTGCGCAGGGCTGTCCCCGGAGGAAACGGGTTGGCTGCTTGCCTTGGGCGCCCCGGCTGCCTGTGCTCCCCAGTGAAGCCTGTCCTGCCATGTGCTTGGAGGGTGGTCTTGGGCAAGCCCCTTGGCCTTCCCACACCTTGGTCTCCTCCCTGGAGGGAGAAGAGACACTTTGGGGCCAAACCCTGGATCTGATTTTCACTGCACCCCGGCCTTCACTCAGACTCTCAAACAGGGACCCTGGGGCTCCGCGTCAGTGCTGCTCTGGGCACTGAACTGGCCGCAGCCCCTGCCACCAGAGCAAAAGGCCAGGAAGAGAGGCTCTGGGTCCCCTCTGCCAGGCAGCCTTCCCTGCCCTTCCGGGAGGGTCACAGGCTGTCTGTCCACAGCCTGCCTTCTTGTGTTCCTCACTCCCACGCACCAGCCACACTCGGAGCCCCTGTGCGCAGGGCAGGTGAATTTATCTCTAACCCCCAATTGGTTGGCAAACAGTGGGTGCTCAGTAAATACCTGATGGGCTAATGCTGAACGGGTCTTTCGAGCAGGCCGGGAATGGCTGCCTGGCTCACGGCCGTCTGGTGGCCTCCACGGCAGAAGATAGCCCGGGACTGGAACCCGTGATGCCCCTAGATTTGGACGGTGTCCGCCTCCCGTGAGCTGTCTGGAGACTGGCTCTTTCCCTCGGGCTCCGCTTGGCCAGGACCCGCCAGGAGGGTTTGCCTTGGTCTGGAAGCCCAGGCAGAGCGGCTGGGCCTTCATCTTGGGAAGGCATATTGGCCTGGAAAGGTGTGGTCACATTTGTGTTTTGAGGGACCCCCGCTGCAGGGTGGAGGAGGGCTGGGTTGGGGCGGGCA
>NW_027530380.1:1794284-1816625 GCF_008692635.1 Crocuta crocuta | reverse complement strand
GCGGGGGCTGGGGAGGGGGGGCCCGCAGGGCAGCAGCAGCCGGAGCCCGTTCATAAGGATACGTGGGGACGGGGCGCCCGGCTGTCTCAGCCAGTGGAGCACGCGACTCCTGATCTCGGGGTTGCACGTTCAAGCCCCACGTTGGGTGTGGAGATCACTTAAAAACCAAATCTTAGGGGCGCCTGGGTGGCTTAGCCGGTTAAGCGTCCGACTTTCGCTTAGGTCATGATCTCGCGGTTCGTGGGTTCGAGCCCCGCGTCGGGCCCTGTGCTGACTGCCAGCTCAGAGCCTGGAGCCTATTTCAGAGTCTGTGACTCCCTCTCTCTGACCCTCCCCTGCTCACGCTGTCTCTCTCTCCTAGAAATAAATAAAAATATTTAAAAAAAATAACAAACCCAAATCTTAAAGGGGCGCCTGGCTGCCTCAGTCAGGGGAGCACGTGACTTCGGCTAGATCATGGTATCGCGGTTGGTGAGTTCAAACCCTGCATTCCAATTCTCTGTCCCCATCTCTCGCTGCACCTCCCTCAACTCGTGCTTCCTCAAAAATAAAACTAAACATTAAAATAAATAATAAATAAATAAATAAAGAATGAATGAATGAATGAATGAATGAATAAACGAAATCTTAAAATCAAAAGCATATGTGGGGTGGTTGATGGGACTGAAGGCTGAAGCACAGGACTCCACACGCTCCGGGGGCTCTGAGCTTGAGGCACCTGCGCCCCTTCCCCCCTCCCTGGGAGAACAGCGGATGGTCAGAAATATGATCCCCAAGGAAGGAGGGATGGAGGCTGCTCTCAGGGGAGCCAGGGATGGAACAGGCGCGCTTCTGGGGACAGCCAGCGCCGGCACCCGTGATCACAGAGGCAGATGAGCTCGGGCGTGTGGCGGCGTCCTCTGGGGAAGGTAGACACAAGGGGCACAGGCTGGTTGGAGCCCAGCCGTTGGGACACACAGCGTGGCTCGGAGACCGGTGGAGGCCTGAGTGGAGAAAGGGGGCTGCCGGACAGACCAGCGAGGACAGACAGACGGAGGAGACCGGATGGAGCTGGAAGACAGGTGAGGACCATGTGGACGTTCTCATCCTTTCTCCCCACTCTAGATTTCTCCGTCTTTGGCTCCTATGCGATTTCAAGTTGTTTGGGAGTTGACTATCTTTGTCTTTTATTATGGGCCCTTAGAAGTCCTTTCTGGGGGCGCCTGGGTGGCCCAGCCGGTTAAGCATCTGACTTTGGCTCAGGTCATGATCTCAACGGTCTGTGAGTTGGAGCTCTGCGTCGGGCTCTGTGCTGACAGCTCAGAGCCTGGAGCTGCTTCAGATTCTGCGTCTCCCTTTCTCTCTGCCCCTCCCCTACTCATGCTCTGTTTCTCTCTCAAAAATAAACAAACATAAAAAAACAAGAAGTTCTTTTGGAGGAGGCAGAATTTGAATGAAGAGAAGCTAGATGTCCAGGGCTGCCTCAGATCTCTGTGTTCAGAAACTGGGGACTTGAGTCAAAAATGGTCTCTTCTTGGGGGCGCCTGGGTGGCTCAGTTGGTTAAGCATCCAACTTCAGCTCAGGTTATGATCTCGCAGTCCATGGGTTCAAGCCCCGCATCAGGCTCTGTGCTGACAGCTCAGAGCCTGGAGCTGCTTTGGATTCTGTGTCTCCCTCTCTCTGCCCCTCTGCACTTTGTCTCTCACTTTCTCTGTCTCAAAACTAAATAAACATTAAAAAAAAATTTTTAATGGTTTCTTCAGGGTTCAGAGCACTTGAGAAGCAAGAGTTGACTCCCCTCCGCCAACAAAGCCAGGCCCCACAGCCCTGGGTCCACAACAGATTATTCTATGTCTCCCCATTTCATAGATGGAGGAGCCGTGTTCCAGAATATTCCACACGTGCTCCAAGTCACACAGTTAGGAGCTGCACACTTGGTCTGGGAACACAGCTCTCACTGCCTTGGGCAGGTAGGCAGAGAAAGACTCAAGGCCACGTTCAACCTGGGCAGGTGAGTGGTAGGTAGGGTTTCACCCTGATTCTGGCCCTCGGGGTGTGAGTACGTCTCCCCTTCCTTCGTGCCTCAGTGGCCCAACCTTTTAAACAGGGATCGCGCTGCTTCTCTCTTGGGGTTGAGGTGGGGGCTAAGTGGGTTAGCACGTCAGGCACGGGGGCCGCGACTGGCCCGACGGGAACTTAGCATCGGCTCTGAGGGCTGTTTGGAACAGGGGAGCCCAGGGACGTCACCTTACTCCAGAGAGATTGCCCTGGGAGCGCTCTGGCCTGGGTGGGGAGCAGGTGCAGGCCGACCCAGCCACAGTGTGGGGCTCACGTGTGTTCTCCACGTTGGATTCAGCTCTCTCGTGCCCAAATCCGGCTCTAAGCTTGTGCCCCTGAGCACCTTGGAAGAGCGTCGTCTGTGAAAAAGGCTCCGTCCGGGGCGCCTGGGTGGCTCAGTCGGTTAAGCATCTGACTTCAGCTCAGGTCATGATCTCACAGTTCGTGGGTTCGAGCCCCATGTCAGGCCCTGTGCTGCCAGCTCAGAGCCTGGAACCTGTTTTGGATTCTGTGTCTCCCTCTCTCTGCCCCTCCCCTGTTCACGCTGTCTCTCTCTCTCAGAAATAAATTAAAAAAAAAAAAAAAGAAAAGAAAAAGGCTCCGTCCTTTTGGCCCACGTGGTGCCAGAGACGCCCAAGACCGCCCCCCCACCCCCCGGAGTGCTGGGCAGCGTTGGGAGTCAGAGCGAAGCCCCCGGGAGCGGCGCAGACACGGTGGACCCAGGGCCGATGTCACAGTCAAGCACCCCACCCCCACCCTGGGGCACAGTGGTGGACGGGACGCGGCGTCACAAACGGGGACACACGGGTCTGAATGCAAAGCGGTTGTTGCTTTAATTCCGGGCAGGATGGCCACCGGGGCCGGGCCGGGCCTGCCCACACGGGGCCGCTGCCTGCTCCGTTAACATGATCGTTTACAAAAATAAATATGAACAAAGCAACTCTGGCGTGCTCGCGGAGTCCGGCCGACGGCAAGTCGGTGCGTTTGGGCGTCCGGCGTACGTCCTACCTGCACCCAAAGAATCTGGAAGCACTTGGTTTGGCCTCAGAGGCGAAATGGAAGGCGGGGTGGGCCCCTCACATCTCGGAGTCCGCGTACATGCCGTTGATCAGGTAGTCCACCTGCGTGTACTCCTTCTTGCGGTAGCCTTCGTAGGCTTGCAGAAGCAGAAGGGCCAGCGCCACGATGAAGAGCGTCACCCCGAGCAAGAGCACCGCCAGGAGGAAGCTTGTGTTCACCAGAGCCCGGGCCAGGGGCTCAGTGGTGACCACCAGGTACGGGCCCTGCGTGCCGAGCGGGCACAGGGCTGAGGCTGGCACCTTGGAGGCCCCCCCTGAACTCCCGGGGGTCGGGGTGGTGGAAGCGGCACCAGGCGGGGTTTCGGGTCGCACCTGCTCTGGAGTTGGGGGCGTGCCGCTTGGCCCCGCAGCTCCCCGGGGGGACGGAGCGGGGCCTGGCTGCGTCGTGGGGGACGTGGACTCCACCCTGGGGGGCGGGCCGGGGTCAGGTGTCGGTACAGTGCTGGCAGCCAGCTCCGGGGCCTGCGTCTTGGCGGTGGTCACTGACGTCGTGGACGCGGGAGCCGTGGATCCGAGGGTGGGCTCTGGGACTGTGCTGGCGAGGGGAGATGTGGGCCCGCTTGCTGTGCCAGTCGTAGGCCGGGCTGTCGACGTCTGGACGGTGGGGCCTTGTGTGGACACGTTAAGTGCTGGGGGACTTGCGGGGTGACTCAGGGGGCGTGTGGGCCGGGCCGTGGAAGGGCCGTGTGTGCCTGTCGGGCTGCTGGCACTCGCTGTGGCCCCAGCTGTGGTCCGAACATCGGGAGCCGCCGCTGTGGGCGCTGCCGTGGGGGTGCCAGGAGCGGCGGTAGGGGCTGAAGTCCGCCATGTGGACGCCGGGGCCGCTGGTGAGGGTCCCCCCGGGGCTACTGGGTCAGAGGCACCTTCCACACCTGTGTCTGTCCTGAAGGTGCTCCCTGCTGTGGCTGCAGGAGTGCTGGGGTCGGCCACCAGGGTCCCTGTGGTCAGTGTGACAGGAGGCACGGTCATGGTCCCAGACGTCCCATTGAGGCCTCTTGCAGCTGTCGTCACCGATGCATTCTGGGCCGAGTTAGCCGTCTGGTTGGAGACTAAGTGCCCTTAGTCAGAAAAGGGAGAAAAAGATACAGTCACTGTCCATCACGTGCTGGGGAATTATTCAGTAAGCGTCTTAATTTCCTGCCCGCTGGCCTGGCCTGGGGGGCGTTCCTCCCCAGCGCAGGGAGAGTGAGACCTGGGAGCAAGCTTCCCTCCGGTCTCCTCCCGCACGCGTTGAGCCTGCTGCCCGTCGCCCACAGAGAGGTGCTTGGCACTCTGAGTAAAAACTCCCTTCCCCTCTGAACCCTGAGCCCATCTAAGGCTCAAGAGCTTGATCCTTCTTTGATCCAATTCCCCAAACATCAGAGTGAAAGTCTCACCCTCGAGGTGTGATTCACCATTGACAAAACCCATCACACACACACCCAGGTTCACAAAGCAGACAAACCACGTGCAGATGGTCACATCATAGAGGAATTCTTGGCTTTAGGAAAGGATCTGCGGCAGGAATTCCTGGAGACGAACAGTGCCTGGCACAGAGCGGGACTGTAGTGAAATATTTGACGTATGAACAGACGAATTCCTCAGTGACGGCTTTGGGTTTATAGAGGAAATTCTGCAGGGCCAAGCAAGTAACCCTCTCAGGGCTCAGCGGCCCAGTCCTCAGAGAAGCCTGGCCTGACGGCCCTCCCCGGCCTAGCACCTGGGCGGCTCCGGGGCTCCCAACTCGCTGGCCTAGGCTTGCACACATGTTCCCTGGGCTCAGAGTGCTTTGGGACCACTGCAGGCCTGACCGGCAACCACATGGCCTTCTCACTTACGTGAATCCTGGGACTGGACTTGGCTTTCAGATAAGGACAAGGAAATCCAAACGAGCAACAGGGCTGTCCACATCTTGTGGGTGAGCCAGGAGCGAGGCCGGGCGGTCCCTGAGGCTCCCAGCTGGCCACTCCTCAGGCTGCTACCAATTCCCTGCTGCTGGGCTCAAGGATCTGCGGTCAAGAAAGAAGGCATCTGGTCAGTAATGCACAGCCTCACCTGGGACATGGGACACGGCACTGTGACTGCCATGGAGGCTTCTGGAAGGTCCAGGGCGCAAACTGAGCTGAGTGTTCCAGCCAGGGCCCGGCACCCAGGGAGACTGAGGTACGTCCCAACCATAGTGGTCTGGTGATGTGCCCACTGCCTGTATTTGATCGGCTCAAAGCACTCCTTGACCCAACTTCACTCCATGTCTCAATCTTCCAAGTGCTTCTCCCACCCAGAGTTTCTGGTGGGAAAGAGCACTCACCACACTCACAGGGCCAAGGCCGTTCGATCGCCAAGTCTGGCCAAGGTCACATATCAGGCCTAACACACTTCTGTGCAGCCCATGATGGCTGACCACACCTTTCCCATAGGAGATATCTTTAGCTAGCCAGGCAGCCATCACCCATTCATCTATCTAACCATCATGTATCATTCATTCACCCATCTATTATCCACCCACCCATCCATCAATCCACCCAGCCAACATCCATCCATCCACCCTTCCATTCATCGATCTGTCTACCTACCACATCTATCCATCCATCCACCCATTCACCACCCACCCCATCCATCCATTCATCCATCCATCCTCTGTCCACCTATTGACCAACCATCCATCTATCCACTCACTCCATCCATCCATCAATCTATCCACCCACCTCATCCATCCATCTATCCACATTCCATCCATCAATCTATCCACCCACACCCTATCCATCCATCCATCCACCCACCCACCCACCACATCCATCCATCCACCCATCCATCCATCCATCCATCCATCCACCTCCTCATGTGCTGAGCAGTACACCTAGAACAAAAAGATGAAAGCCATACAACTCTTTCCTCCAGGGAGCCTGCCACACAGTAGGAGACACAGAAAAGAGGTCACCGCAAGTTGCTGCACACAAAGAGCAGAGGTGTGATTGCGTGCTGGGAAACAGGAAGGGTGTGGCACATGGGAAGGCCTTGACGCGTAAGTTGGAGGCTGGCCCTCTGTGTGGAGGCCCTGAGTTCTGGTGGGAGGAGGGGTGTGGCCAGGGAAGGCTTCCTAGGAAAGCGACAGTGGGCTGTGTTCTGAAAGATGGATGGGAGCCACTTGGTGGAGAAGGGGTGGGGGAGGCGAGCGGGAGCATCAAGGCCAGAAGCAGGGGGATGGTGTGCCGAGACCTGGGACCAGCCCAGAGACTGGCAGGCTACCACTGGGCAGTTGGGATGTGCGGGGGAGCCCCTGCAGGCCTGAGCTTGGTCCCGTGACTGAACACTTGATCTGGGCACAGGGCAAGCAGACCCCGGGCATGCTGGGAGCTGGAGGGCAGGCAATGAGCCTGGGGCTCCTAAGGGCACCTCCGAAATCAGTCCTGCCTGAAGACACCCGAGGCCTTTGGTCTTTCCACTGGACCTCGCCATGAAGTTCTGAGTTGCACAGAACATCACGGAAGGGAGCCCTTGGGCCACGTGAAAACGTCCCGATCAACTCCCTGCCCGGCAGGGACGCTACTCACTGCACTCCGTGGCCCCACAACCAGGCCGGCTGCTGGTGAGCGGGGCGGGCTCACGGTCTTCCTAGCAGCCCCGAGTCACGAATGAATCACCTTCAAGCATCCCATCCCGGCCCCGATCCACATGCCACCCCACAGCTTCCAGAAAGATCCTTGTAACCCACCAAGGTGACCCTGCTTCCATTGCTTAAACCCATGGTATCCCAAAGCTCGTTACCATGGCCAAGGTGGCCCTCAAAATCTGGCCCTGCTGACTCTCTCCGATGGCCCCACCTGCACTGCACCGGGCACGTGAAATCCCCGCAGGCTCTGATCCACCCCAGCAAGCACTTCCAGCCTTGCGGGGGGCTACGCAACGCGGGCCCTGGGCAGCAGGAAGGGGTGTGTGGTCACATGGTGTCTTTCTGCCTCCCACGAGCTAGGAGCTTGCTGTGAAAAGGCCTGGTGACTGGGAAAGTCCGTCGAGGACAAACTCTTCCAGACGGCTGGCGCATTCCTCGATGCTTCTCGCCCCTTTGCGGGAGTCCCCAGCTTTCTTCTAGCTTTAAGTTGCACCTTCCATCCAACACTGTCCGTAAGGCCTCTGGTAGCTTCCAGGTTTAGAGGACTTAGCCCCACAAACCATAGATTTGCATCTGTTTTCTAGAATGCAAAAGGCATTCTTTGTTCTGACAGAAACCAGTGGGGGTGGGGTGGGGAGGGAAGAATCAGAAGAAAATCACAATATCGTGAGAGGCAAGAATTGAAACTAGAAGGTTTCAGGAACAAAGAACTCATCCTCCCCCACGAGCTGAGGCCGCGCAGCTGGGCTCTCGGTAAATAAATGTATTTAAATGGCTCTTTCTTTGGCCAGTCACGTCCACTGAACGCATCTGAAATGCTCCCACTGCTGAACTCAGCCTGGTCCCCGTATGAGGCCAGGGTCGGGGGGTCTGCTGGGGTGGGGTGGTGCTGAGACCTGGGCTTCCTGAATGTTCTGTTGTCCCCCTCGCTGCCCATCCCTAGGGCAGGGTCAGCAAACTTTGTCAGTAAAGAGCTGGACAGCAAATGTCTTAGGTTTCGGGGGCCACATGGGCTCTGTCTCAGGGACTCAGGTCTGCTGTGGCAGCAGGAGCCGCTGGGGACCTGAGAGTGGGCGTGGCTGCGGCCCAATAAAACTTTATGTACAAAAAGAGGCAGCCAGGCGGGACTTGGCCCTCGGGCCATAGTCTGCCAACGCTGCTCTAGCCCTTAGTGAACTTCAGAGCTGATACGGTGGGGAGGGACTGATCCGCTGTGGCCAACAATTTCCTCTTTCTTTTTGGTTCCTCGGGCAGAACAGAGGCGACAGTCTTGTTTTTGGTCTGGGGGCAGCCTCTAGGCGGCCCCTCCCTGGTCCCCGACTGTGAGCAGGCTCCTCCCCCCCAGCATCAGCGAGGGGCAGCACCTCCCCCCCCCCCCCCACCGCGNNNNGCAAGCATTTCGCTATTTAGACACGACGTCAAGAGAAAACCTCTTGTGGCATCTGGCCTCTGCGTCACAAGCACAGGAAGGGCCACTGAGGACCACATGCTCGCAGGCATGCTCGTGGACCACCCTCCTGGTCTACCTCAGAAGCACCACGGAACAGGGCCCCCTCGGGGCTTCGATGTCTTTCCTTTTTGCTCTCTTCCTTTTCCCACTCTGTTGGCAAAGCACCCTCCGGGCCCACTGTCCCCACACCGGGCAGGTGGCCCTGCCTGCAGGACGGCGGACACTCACCAGAGGCAGCTGCTCAGGGCATGCTGCGGGCTGGGCACCGTGCGCTGGCCGGGTGCGGTCTGGCCGTGCAGGGCGGGAGGGCAGCTGCGAGGAGCACTCCCAGGCCATGCTCTGTGGCACGGGAGCGACTTGCGCCGACGCCCCACTCTGGTGGCAGACGCATCTAGGGTTTGAGAACAGTAAACACTCCTTAGGAGAAGCACAGGGGAAGAACGCAGGGAGGAAGGGGACACTGAAATAGCAGCATTAAATAGATCATTATCCCGGGAAAATGACAACGTATATCAAAACTTTCAATGTCAGGATATATTTTTTTAATGTTTATTCATTTTTGAGAGACAGAGAGAGACAAAGCACGAGTTGGCGAGGGGCAGAGAGAGAGGGAGACACAGAATCTGAAGCAGGCTCCAGGCTCTAAGCTGTCAGCAGGGCCTGATGTGGGGCTCGAACTCATGACCTATGAGATCATGACCTGAGCCAAAGTCGGATGCTTAACCGACTGGGCCACCCAGGTGCCCTGATACTATTTTTATTTAAATAGATGTTTGTTAAGGGATCTAGAGAGACTTACAGTGGACCATTAATAAAGTGTAACACTGTATTCACCAGGAATGAACTTCCTGGTGAGTCTCATTTTCTCCTACATAGAGGTCTTTTTTTTTTTTTTAACACCAGCTAATATTGCCTTTGGAGAACATTTCTGAAAGGCTCCAACCTAAGGAAACAATGTCTGATTTTCTTCAAGTACTTTGAGCTATCAGGCAGAAAGGCACAGAGTAATCCTACTCGATATAGTTTCACGTATAGATTTTAATGATCTAGAGAAACTCCTCTTTCTAGGAGCCAACCAAAACCTTAGAAGCAGCGGGAGTACAGTGTAATGCAGAGATATTAACAGCACAAATGGAATCATCTCATTGATGAATATTTAATGTAAACTCAGGAGATTAAGAAACAGCTCATCACCTAGAGTAGCAGATATTAGTAGGAGATGATGCGTGAGTGCGTGAGGACCACATGGGCCTGCTCCCTGATACAAATGCTCACAAGTGCGCGCGCACACACACACCGGCACATGCACAAGTGCACACACACGTGCATGCACATCGCTACATGTGTATACATGTACAATCACACACACAGTTACAAACACAAAGGTGGGTGCATAGACGGAACATTTATCTAAGGCTGTGTCTGGAAACTCCACGAGTTTCTCGGGAAACTTCTACCGGATACCATCACCGCTTATTTACTCCCAGCCAGAGGGGCTGGTGATCACTCCCACAGAACTGGGAGATGGTCGCTGTCGTAGAGTCAAGAACAGGCCCTCATTGGGCCGTGACTTCATCTCTCTGGAATGGTCCTGCCTCCAGTTTCCAACAGCATATTCTACATGTCAAGATACATGGGTGGGGAGACCTGCACTAATCTTCCTAAGTTGACTCACAAAGGACAAACCATCAACAAGATGTAAAATGACGGTGTCTTGCTAAGACTTCCGTTAAGCCTTAAATGAGGGTCTGGCCAGTCGTTCTCATTCTCAGGGTGCAGGGAGACCGGGCAGGCCAAGGTCTCAGACTACAACAAATGGAAAGAGACCCCTGCGGCAGTAAGGGACTAAACAAGAATTCAGTTATGATTAAGCCGGAGACCTGAAGACGGAAAGACAGGAGTTGGGCCAGTGCTGGGAGTTCCTCCTTCAGGGCTCAGCTCCCCGCCAAGTGCTGCAGGGAAGGAGCAGCACCCCTTGAGACAGGAGACACCCCCTTTAGAAAGGCACCCCCAGGCTGTGGCCATAGGTGTCCACTTCCGGACCCTTTTCTGGTCCACGATCTCGCGATGCTTCCCAATACGTCCAGTCTCTGAATTCTTGTGTTCCCAACCTTGGTTTGATTTTTTTTTTTTTAACTCTTTTATGAATCTGTTTTTGTTTTTTTTTTAAATTTTATTTATTTCTAGGGGAGAGAGAGAGACAGCGTGAGCAGGGGAGGGTCAGAGAGAGAGGGAGACACAGACTCTGAAATAGGCTCCAGGCTCTGAGCTGGCAGTCAGCACAGAGCCCGACGTGGGGCTCGAACCCACGAACCGCGAGATCATGACCTAAGCGAAAGTCGGACGCTTAACCGACTAAGCCACCCAGGCGCCCCTGACTCTGTTTCTTGTACGCTGAGTGCTGTGTACGAGTTTATATCGACTCAGACTCCAAACTGCTGAATTCCTTTTTCTGGCCTTAGTCAGGTTCCTAAGAGCCGATACAAGTAATCCTTAGGCTTAGTAAGGGACTATACAGTGTTACCCTGACATTCCATCACTCGTGATTATTTACCAGCAGCAACGTGGCCTGGGCCCCCGCTCCAAGCTGGAGAAGCTATATATACCAAGGAGCAGGAAATGCAGAAACAAATATGGGGCAAACCACAGAGAGCTAATCCTGACACGTCACCTGGCTGAACTTTGGTCTCAGAACGCAAGGAACGCAGGTCTGTGGTTTTGTGTATATAGACAGTGCCCTGTGGTCTAAAGGATGGGTCTGTGTGGCAGATGGAAACCTGCACAAGTGAATATCGTCTAAATCACAAAGCTCGCTTCCAGGTTTCTGTAAGTTTTGGTATCACGGCAAAAGCTGATCAAAGGCTAGTGTTTGCTGGCGGTGTGGGCAAATTTGACATTCCTTGGTCTGCAAGCAAGTCCAGCATGTACGTGGGAAATTAGTAATTTAAATACTTGCCTCACCGATTTTATTGGAATTTTAGAGATGCTTCCTGCAGGGGGTAAAAATAACTGCACGTTGGCACAGGCAGACTTCTAAGCACGATGTTTATGTCTTATGGCGAGCCATGTGGATGCGGATCCTCCTATCAGCCGGGGAGTTGATGGCACACAGCAAGCAGCCACCAGGCTCACAAGGGGGAGGCAGGCGGGCGAGAGGATCCAAATGCACAGCCCCCTCCCAGGTAGCGGGCCTGGGTCACCTCCGTCTCAGAGGGCAACGTCTCCTGGGGCCCAGCCTGGCCCCGGGAAGACCTGCGAGTTCCCTCATAGGGCTGTTCCGACTCTCCCATCCTCCGCTCCCAAACTCGAACCACCCGGGCCTCTTCTCCGGTCTGGGATCCCCCCGCCCCGCAGCCTCTCGGACCCCCGTCCGTGCCCCTTCGGAGTCTCGGCCCCCACCGGGCTCCCTCCGTCCCTTCCGCTCTGCTGCTCCTCACCTCCAGTCGTCCCGTCTTGCCCCTGGGCCCCCACTGACCCTTCCTCCTTCNCGGGCGGAAGTGGTGGTGCCTGGCCTCGGCTGCCCGGGTGTGGGTGCTGGGCTGGGACAAGGGAAGCTTGGACCGACCCCGACGATGCTCAGGGCCCCGAGCCCTAGGGGTGACCCACAGCTCTGCCCTCCTCCTCACGCTTTGTCCAGCCCCTGGTGATGGGCGCTGGGGGTCCGAATAGTAACGAACAGTGGGGATGGTGGCTACTGTGCTTTGAGCGCTTGGTTCAGCGATTTACCTGAAAGTTCATGTTCATTGATTTGCGTCTGCGACAGCACTATGCCCCATTTTACAGATGCAGAAACTGAGACTCACAAAATGTTTACTTGGAAGAACGCGGGATAACAATGGGACAAGATAGAGCGAAAAGGAAAGTGAAAAGGACTTGACCTCGCTTGGAAGCCCAAGCCGTCTTTGCAAATTACTGGTTGTGGCTGAATCCCAATCTGTGTAAAACTCTCTCTCCCCTCAAGTCCGAAGAAAGTCTGTGAAGGATGATCTCAGAATAAACAAAAGGCTTTATTTTCAGACTGTTTTGTAACTAGTCCTGAGCTAAGAAACAACCAGATGGGGAAAGCTGAGGGTGTGCAAAGACACGATAAGCTGTCGCTTGAGTTCTGGGAGCACCTGAAATGCAGTTCTGAGCCTGCATGGCCCCCATCTCCAATTCAACCTCCTAGCTTCAAGTTGTGTAGAATTCACCCTGCAAAGACAAGTTTGCTGAGACCCAGGCCAGTTGGGAGAGTTCGTGAAGAACAGATGCTTTTGCTTTGTGTTTGCTTTAATTTTCCCAACGAGCTCAGATCTCACGTGAGAAGTGTGGGATCTATGTTCACTTCACAAGAGAAAATACACCCAAGTAAGCAGCTGTATGTAGTTCTATGCCTGTCTTCCTCAAAAATCAACGTCTGTGACTCTGCTTTAATTTCCTCTTTGGTAAAATCGGGACAATTTTTGTTGCTAGGGCTGAAGTTACAAAGATAAAGACACAAGCCTCCTTCTCAAGGAGCTTACAGTCTAGGGCAGCCTAGCTCTGTGTGCTTTTGTAAATAAAGTTTTATTGGAACACAGTTGTACCTTTTTGTTACGTATCCTTTCCTTGCTTTTGCACTGCTGAATAATGGAACAGAAACTGTATGGCTCACACATGAAATATTTACTGCCTAGTCCTTTTTTTTTTGTAATGTTTTATTTATTTCTAGGAGAGAGAGAGAGAGAGACAGCGTGAGCAGGGGAGGGTCAGAGAGAGAGGGAGTCACAGACTGAAACAGGCTCCAGGCTCTGAGCTGGCTGTCAGCACAGAGCCCGACACGGGGCTCGAACCCACGAACCGGGAGATCATGACCCAAGCAAAAGTCGGATGCTTAACTGACTAAGCCACCCAGGCGCCCCCTGCCTAGTCCTTTATAGAAAATATTTGTGAACCCTCAGTCAAAGGTATTCCTAGAAAATGGTTTTCAGACAACGATGGAAATATGTTGCCTATTGTTTTATAGGGGGAACCTAGCACCTTTTCAGTGGATTGAGGTCACTTGGGACCTCGTGTCCATGGAGCACAGCTCCGGAACCGGCACACCAGCTTCTGTGGAGTATTATCAAGGGTGAAGCAGGGTCTGTGCCCTGCTTCTCATGGCAGTGGGTGCACTAAGTTAGGAGAAGGGCAGATTTAAAGCCTCAGGTTTTTGTTTTAGGGCACAGGTCATCTCAGGTGCTTTCTATGAAGAAATAGCTGATAATACACTCAGAGCCCAGCTCCTAGTTGTTGCATGAAGAGTATTATTCGAATATGGTCCTGTTAGATTCCACCTGTAAGAGAGTGGTGGCGTAACCTGCCTGGCTTCAGATCCCAGCCTCAGTTTTTCACTGAGTGACAGCAAGCAAAAAGCTTAGACTTTCTGTGCTTCAGTTTTATCATTACTCACGGTAGTTCTGTTCAAGAAAGTCTCCATGGGGACGCCTGGTGGCTGAGTCAGTTAAGCATCTGACTTTGGCTCAGGTCATGATCTCACAGTTTGTGAGTTCAAGCCCCACGTTGGGCTCTGTACTGACGGCTCAGAGCCTGGAGCTGCTTCAGATTCTGTGTCTCGCTGTCTTTCTCTGCCCCTCCCCTGCTCATGTTTTGTCTCTCTCTCTCTCTCAAAAATAAATAAACTTAAAAAAAAGAAAGAAAGGAAAAGAAAATCTCCATGAAGACTGACATAGCAAATTCTGAACCATTACTTCTCGGGGAAAATAAAACAAAACAAGGGCATTGTTTCTCTTCATGTCTAACCTTTATTGTCATTATTAGTCAAAGCAGTTTTTTTTCTCTCTAAATAGAGAGTTTAGGACATTAAAATTTGAGAAATTTTAGAATAAAAACGGATAATTGATGAGGATAGAAATATAATTATGTATGCATTATTGGATTGGTGTTCCTGACCCATCACTTATAATGTTCAGAGATACTAATTTGTTTTTCAGTTATTTACCATGGCTAACTGGAAAAAACATCTTAAAGATTATGAAACGAGGCTGCAATGAATTTACACTGAATCTTTTAAAATTTTAATTTCTTAAAAAGTATGTTTTTAATTTGAACACGTTTTTAGTTCGTTTACTAGAATTATTCAAAAGGTTTTAGGGGCGCCTGGGTGACTCAGTCTATTAAGTGTCACAGTCTTGTGGTTCGTGGGTTGGAGCCCCGCGTCTGACTCTGTGCTGAGAGCTCGGAGCCTAGAGCCTGCTTCTGATTCTGTGTTTCCTTCTCTCTCTCTCCCTACCCTGCTTGTGCTCTGTCTCTCTCTGACCCTCAAAAATAAATAAATGTTTAAAAAAATTTTTTTAAACAATATTTTAGCACTTCTCTCTCGCTAACGCAGAGTACATAAACGAAGAGTCAGGGACATAGAAAATTTAGAAAACATAATTGCTGAATGAATGGCTTGATTTGTGTAGCTAGAACACTCAGGAACACACATTCTCTTCAAGCACACTCAGACCATTGTGTAAAATGACCATATACTGGTTCGTAGAGCAGTTTCAACAAATCTCAAAGGACTAAGATAATGCACAAGCTGTGTGACCACAGTGCGATTCGTCTTGAAAACAAACAGAACACTGGAAAATCCCTATTTGTTTGGAAATTCAGAAACACACGTCCAAGTAACAAACGGATCCGGGGAATGGTTTAGATAGGAATCGAGAATAACAATAATAAAAATAGAAATATAAAAAAATAACAGGAATACTGTATCCCCAAACCGCAGGGCACAGTGAAAGCAGCACATTGAAGGCATTTTTAGTCTTATATTCATATCTTAGGAAAGGAAACAAAGCTGAAAGTTAANGGGGGGGGGGGGGGACAGGGACCAGACGGGAGGGACGTAGTTAGCAGGTGGGCTCAGCTCCTCCAGGAAGCCCTGGAAGACAGGTGAGGAGACCATCTTTCACAGGAGAGAACACCTCGTCCAACCGGATAGAAAGGGAGAGAAGGAAAGGATGACCGGGGTTCAGACCTGCCCGCATGCAGGTGGACAGAATGAAGGAGGGGCTTGCAGAGAGTGGGAGGTAATGGAAGCCAAGGGCCAACCAGGAAGGCGTGAGATTTCCAGCAGCTCAGAGGGCCCTGCCGGGGACCAGGGATCTTCCTCAGCACCCGGGGTTAGACAAGAAAGGGGCGGACAGCTGGATCCGCCCCGGGGTGCGGTGTGGCCAAGCGGGTGTGCTGAAGGAAAGGAGGTGGAAGACACCATGTTGGCAAAGGAGTGACTTGCTCATTGGATCGCAGAATCCAGGCTGGAGGACCGCGGGCCAAGGGGCAGAAAGGGGGGGGGGGGGAGGGGCTGCAGGTGTGGGACCCCAACACCCAGGCGCCCCTGTTCTTATAACTTCTAATCCATTTTTAAGTGGACTCTTAAACAATTTAGGTAGTCAATCACATCTTATGCAAATAATGAAAGCTGGTCTTTAAAAAGTGTATTCTAGGGGCGCCTGGGTGGCTCAGTGGGTTAAGCATCTGAGTCAGGCTCTGTGCTGACAGCTCAGAGCCTGGGGCTGCTTCGGATTCTGTCTCCTCTCTCTCTGCCCCTCCCCCACTCATGCTCTGTCTCTCAAAAATAAGTAAATGTAAACTTTTTTTTATTTAAAAAAAAGTGTTTTCTATTGACTCACTAAATTCCTGAAACCAGTACTACACTACATGCTAACTAATTTCAATTTAAATTTTTTAAAAATGTATTCGATTTATTGCTTTTGTGTCGTTCCTTTGACTAGCACAATGTTCACTAAGAGCTGGAGAGGAGTTGTCTCATTTCTGATCTTTATAGGGACACCTGTAGTTTTCTTACTTTAGGCAGTAAGTATGATAGGGATAATCGTTTGAAATAATTATTCTCTATCGTTTGAGTAAGTATTCTTTTGCCTCAAAGAGGTTGTTGCCTCTTTTCTCCTCTAGGCTTTTGATGTCTCACATTGAGGTCTTTCATCCATTTTGAGTTTATTTTTGTGTGTGGTGTAAGTTCATTCTTTTGTATGTCGCTGTCCAATTCTCCCGGCACCGTTTGCTAAAAAGACTGTCTTTTTTCCATTGGATGTTCTTTCTTACTTTATCAAAGATCAGTTGGCCATACATTTGTGGGTCCAATCCCGGGTTCTCTATTCTATTCCATTGGTCTATGTGTCTGTTTCTGTGCCAATACCATATGGTCCTGATGATGACAGCTTTGCAGTAGAGGCTAAAGTCTGGGATGGTAATGCCTCCCGTTTGGTTCTCTTTTTCAACATAACTTTGGCAATTCGGGGTCTTTAGTGGTTCCACACAAATTTTAGGACTGTTTATTCTAGCTCTGAGAAGAATGTCGATGCAATTCTGATTGGGATTGCACTGAATGTGTAGATTGCTTTGGGTAGTATTGACATTTTAACAATATTTGTTCTTCCTATCCATGAGCATGGAATGTTTTTCCATTTCTTTGTGTCTTCTTCAATTTCCTTCCTAAGCTTTCTATAGTTTTCAGCATACAGATCTTTTACATCTTAGGTTAGGTTTATTCCTAGGTATTTTATGGTTCTTGGTGCAGGTGTGAATGGGATCAGCTTCTTTATTTCTCTTTCTGTTGCCTTCGTTATTGGTGTATAAAAATGCAACCGATTTCTGTACATTGATTTTGTACCCTGTGACTTTGCTGAATTCGTGGATCAGTTCTAGAAGTCATTTGGTGGAGTCTTTCAATATTTTATTTTTTTTAAGTAATCTCTGAACCCAAGGTGGGGCTTGAACTTATAACCTCGAGATCAAGAGTCGCATGCTCCTCTGACTAAGCCAGCCAGGCACCCCAGATATGTCTTTTACTTATTTATTTATTTTTGAGACAAAGCAAGAGCACGTGTGGGGGAGAGGGGCAGAGGCAGAGGGAGAGGGAGAATCTTACACAGGCCCCACGTCCAGCATTGAACCTGATGCAGGGCTTGATCTCATGACCCTGGGATCGTGATCTGAGCTGAAATCAAGAGTCAGACACTTAACCGACTGGGCCACCCAGGAACCCCAGAATATGTCTCTTTTAAGTAGATGTGAATGAATTTTTTAAATATTCATTCAATCTGATAATATTTGTCTTTTAACTGGAATATTTAGACACTTAACATAATTTAACTTAATATAATTATGGATTTGTATAGAATGTAATTATGCCATATTTAATGTAATTATGATTTATACCTACTACGTTATTTTTTACTTTCTCTATGTCCTACTTCTGTGTTTTCTCATCTCTCCTTTCTTGACTTCTTTTTAATTGATTATCTAAAAAATGTTTTTTTTGTTTTTTTTTTAAATGTTTTATTTATTTCTAGGAGAGAGAGAGAGACAGCGTGAACAGGGGAGGGTCAGAGAGAGAGGGAGTCACAGACTGAAACAGGCTCCAGGCTCTGAGCTGGCAGTCAGCACAGAGCCCGACGCGGGGCTCAAACCCACGAACCGCGAGATCATGACCTAAGCGAAAGTCGGACGCTTAACCGACTAAGCCACCCAGGCGCCCCTAAAAATGTTTTAAAAAATTATTCTACTTCTCCCCTCTGCTCATTTAGAATTTGTGCACCGTGTTTCTATTCCCTTAGTGATTCTTTTAGTGATCTTGAGGGTTCAGGATTACAATATTAGTCACCTGTGGGGCACCTGACTGGCTCAGTCAGTGGACCTTGTTACTCTTAATCTTGGGGTCATGAGTTCAAGCCCCATGTCGGATGTAGAGATTACTTAAAAAAAGAAAATTAGTCACCTGTCTTATCAATGTTTCTTTATGACTACTCCTGGATGAAATCAGTCTCTCAGAACTTGTAACTCCGTTTATCCCCTCCTGATGTTTGTGTTATCATTGTTACGTATTTTAATTCGATGACTTTTTAAAAATACTCTGTTAGACAATGTTTATTTGCATTTACCTAAATGTTTACGGCTTTCTTTTCTTTTCCTTCCTTCTTGTTTCGCAGGCTTCCCTTCTACAGTCACTCTCCTCTTGCTTAAACAAATCTGAGAACCTGCTGATTGAGTTCTCCCAGACTTCGTTTCCCTGAAATGTCTGTTTCTCTTCCTCATTCTTGTAACATACTTGTCTAGAGCTAAGAAGCTCAAAATTGGCGTTGATTTCCTCTTCATGCCCCGACGGCATCCTTCGCCTGCCTGTCTGACATCTGCTGATGCTTTCGAGGTATCGGCTGCCCATCTCGCTGCCCCCCTGTTGGAGGCCATCCGTTTTTTTCTTGCACCTTTAGGAATATTCTCATTGTCTTTGACTTTACTATGCTGTCTCTCAGAGCACATTTCTTTTTCTTTTTCTGCTTCCCACTGGCCTGCCTTCTCTGATTTGCAACGATGAAGCCGGGATAGGAAACTGCAGTGAAAATTTCCATTCGGAAAGGACATAGTGAAAGACGCTGGGAGTTGGTGGTCCAGCCCAGTGATGAAATCCTCCAACAGCGGGTCCCCTTGCCTTTGATGAGCCCCTCGTTCTGCACCCTTGAAGGAGTCCCTGCCCACTATCCTTAGTCCCCGGGCTGAAAACACAACACACAATGGCCAGACCATACATGACCCTACAAGCTGCGGCAGCCCGCCCCGAAAACCAACCTCTTCTCTGCAATAACCAGTCCAGGAAACTAGCCTGCCGGTAAGGCAGACGTGCAGGAAGCCACCCTGATATCTCGTGTAACGGTGCAGGGAATGAACCAATAACTTCTGTAACAACCAGCACTATATGGCCGGATTTGATTAATAACTGATGATTTCCATCATTATTGTCACTGCTTCTGACTTAAGACCAACCAACTGCGGAAAGTCAGATATGTACCCATCACCAGCACAAAGGACGCCCCACTTCTCGTCAGCTCCCTGTGCCAACGGCCTCCAATCAGGGCAGCTCCGGAGTCTTCCCTTCCCCAGTAGAGCTTTACTGCTGCTCTGCCTGCCCCAAGTCTCTGTGACCCGGAGGTGATGGTGGTTGATCCCCTACTGCGACAAGCTCTGACTCCGTGGCCTTTGCTTGTTCTCATTTGGATGGTCTTTGTTTTATTTCCACGCTTCCTGTTCATCTCTTCCACTGCGACAGAAGCGGCCTTCCTTGTGGGGTCCACCACACGCGCACCTCAGCTCGCCCCTGAGGAAAGATGGTGCCTTGACCCAACATGCCTGTGCGGAGGGCCCAGCTTGCTGAGGGCTTTGCCGCCAGGGCCCTCGAACAAAGGCTCCCTTGTCGTCCAAGTCCACTACGTGTGGGCTTTCTGCCGTCCAGGGGACACATCTGCCTTCAGGCGCCCCGGGAAGTCGGACCCTGAAATGACTACAGGGGTCTTCTGGGGTGGGGACAAAGGTCTGGGCCTTTATTCCCCCACATCAGCCAGTCATGGAATGCGGCTGCCCCAGGAAGTGACCATGACCTTGGGATAGGCCGCTTCCATTGTGGAAGAGCAAGTCCAGGAGAGGGACCCCGCCGAGAGCAGTCGGCCACCCACACTCTAGGTGGCCTGGGAATGAGTGCTTCTGTCCCGGAGGCGGGATGTGGGGGAATCTGTGGGGGTTTGTGGGAACCCCAGAGCCTGACCCACCAGAAGCCAAGGGAACCTGCAGATTTGTATCAGCAGAGAGAACAGTAGCAGTCAACTTGTGGGGCTTCGCTACCTCGAGGGCCGGAGGCCAAGTGGAACAAGGTGGCTCTCACTGAGTCAGAGCTCTCAGGATGGAGTAGATGCAAATAGGCTGTGGACAGTTTCCCAAACCCGAAGGACATCATTTACAAAATTAAAAAATTCAACAGAGTAAGGGAAAGTAAAGGAAAGAAAAAAAGATAGTCACGGCTGAGAACCTTCTAGAAGACCGAATGGAAAAACTGACAACAGAGAGCAAAATTAGAGGGAAAACAGGAATTAACACGAGATAGGAGGTCTGCAAGTCAAGTCTGGAAGCCCCCAAACTTGAGTGGTAGAAGGAAAAGGGGGGGAGAGATGGGGTGGTGATTGAAAGAGTCGCAAAGCACTGGGCCCAGCTTCTGGGAGAGACCTCCCTGTCCACTGTCCCCTGCGGCCACATCTGAAGTGTGTACCCGGGGACCAAGTCCTCCTTGGGGGACACCCAGCTTTGGCAGCCACGTCCTGCCCGCACAAGCTTGCAGACCTACGGGCTGCTTTTGGTTTAATGCCCCAACTGTATAGGGTTTTTAAGCCTGGTTGCATCACTTTAAAAATATACACTTGTTTATTTTAAGGAGAGAGAGAGAGAGAGAGCAAGTGTGCAAATGGGACAGGGACAGAGAGAGAGAGGGAGAGAGAGAATCCCAAGCAGGCTCAGCGCTGTCAGCATGGAGCCTGACACGAGGCTCGAACCCACGAGCTGTGAGATCATGACTTGAGCCAAAACCAAGAGCCAGATACTTAACCTGCTGAGCTGCCCAGGCGCCCCTGGTCTCATGACTGTGGCGAAACGGGTCCCTCAAAGCGTTAGCAGCAGACTGAGCCGTTAGTTTTCGGGCTGTTGGCTTGTCCGAGGAGCCACACCAGCCCAACCTGGATTGGATTTCCTTGCCTGGTAACCACCAGCCCTCTCCTTCCCGGGGAGTCTGGTCTCGGTCCCCGAGCTGAGCGTTTGGGGGTCTCTGCCCCTTATAGTATGCCTGGCAGCCTTGTTTTGTACTACGAGGTTGTCTAGAAGCAATTGGATTTTCTTAACCTACCAGGCTTCAAATTTCTGGACTCTTCCTATTTTATTCCTTCTGCTTGAAAATGGGTCCTTTTTGCCTGAGCTTACTGCTTCCAATACTTGGCCGAAGGTGACTGGCAACAGCCAAGGCGCCCTCTTAGAGCTCTGTATTCCCATCCTCCGCCGGGGCTGCTGGCTTGTAGGTCCAGAGCTGATCTTCCAAACCATCACGGGTGACGGGTGGACCCAACGCCAGCGTCTGCGTCCATGGGTCCATCTGATACCCGTTCCCACACTGCCCGCTGGCCGACAGCTGAGTCAGCACCACAGATTTTAGCTTTTCCCTCCTGTTTATTGTTTTAACAGCAGCCACTCCCACTACCGATTTGGTATTAGGGCAATACTGTCCCCTGTTAAGTGTAGCTGAACCAACCAGACTCGAATGTCACAAAGTTCAGGATATTTATCAATGTGCTTCCCGATTCCATACCCGGTAACCTTTGTGAAACTACCGCTTGCGAGGTTCTGGCGAAGTGACAGTCACAGGTGTCTGAAAAGGTTATCAAAACGCTCTTCTCTCTCCAGCTATGTGACTGTGTGAGGCCCCGCTGTCTTCATACACTCAACCCAAGCAACATTTTGCAATAAGTTGAACACAGAAACGGATAGGAGAGGCCAGACATTAAAGAGATTTGGGAACATTTAAAATGATACTAGTCTCGGGGCGCCTGGGTGGCTTAGTCGGTTAAGCGTCCGACTTTCCGACTTTCGCTTAGGTCATGATCTCGCGGTTCGTGGGTTCGAGCCCCGCGTCGGGCTCTGTGCTGACTGCCAGCTCGGAGCCTGGAGCCTGTTTCAGAGTCTGTGACTCCCTCTCTCTCTGACCCTCCCCTGCTCACGCTGTCTCTCTCTCTCTCCTAGAAATAAATAAAACATTTTAAAAAAATAAAATAAAATGATACTAGTTTCCTCACTGATTTTTGTTATTTGCTGCTTTTTTCATAAAATGTTACTTGTAGTAGCATACAGTAGTTTATCATTGTTATTTTAAAATAAATGCATAATTTAAAGACTTCTAGTTTTAATTTCTTTCTGTCTTTCTGTCTTTCTTTCCTCGTTTCTTTTTTTAAGTAGGCTCTATGCCCAGTGTGGTGCTTGAACTCATGACCTTAAGATCAGGAGTCACATGCTGTACTGACTGAGCCACTCAGGCACACCCCTCGTTTCTAATTTCAAATATGAAAAATATCAATAGATTGATCCCTTTTAGAGCTCTCTGGGACCCTCAAATCTTTTCTTTTCTTTTTTTTTTAAACTTTATTCTGAGACAGAGAGAGAGCATGAACACATGCGCCAGTGGGGGAGGGAAAGAGAGAGGGGGAGAAAGAATCCCCAGCAGGCTCTGTGCTGTCAACACAAAGCCCAGCACGGGGCTCGATCCCACGACTGTGAGATCATGACCTGAGCTCAAATCAAGAGCTGGACGCTTCACTGACTGAGCCCCCCAGGCACCCCCCCCCCGTCCCCC
>NW_027530380.1:1785590-1794258 GCF_008692635.1 Crocuta crocuta | reverse complement strand
GTTTCAAAAAACGCTAAGAGTGTAAAAGGGTCCTGAGGCCGCGAGGTTTGGGGCCCCTCGTCTTCCTTGGGGTCCTGACCTCTCCCTGGTCAAGCTCACCCTCTCCCGTAATAGTGGCATCTGCTCTCCCTTCTGTGAGCTTCAAGGGTCTGTTTTGAAACTGAAAATCCAAGAACGGATTCTCTTTTTCTTCCTAGACCTGGGTCCCTGTGCTGGGACTAGCTGAGAAATGTCACGGCAGTCCTGAGTCCAGTCACCGTCCCCAGGACCTGTCGCACAGCCCGCGGCACAGAGAGAGCAGCGAGGGACACAGAGTTACCTCCTCATTATTCGGGGAAGAAGGAACTCAGGCTTACATGCCCTTCACAGAGATCAGAAGACAGTTTTATAACATTTGATGAGATAGAAAAATGCTCTTGTAATTAAAATAAAAAACAAACATTCTCAACCCAAGAGCTTCGCATTGCCTGTTCCTTTTTTCTGGAATGGTCTTCCTCCAGATGTCCTCTTGACCCCATCCTCTGCGCCTTCTAGTCTTCCCTTCTTAGTCTACCTTCTCAGTGAGATCTTTCCTGACCACCCCGTGTTTTCCTGATCCCCCAACCCTGCTACACATTTTCTTTTTCCTTTCCGAAGATTTCTGACACATTATAAGATCTATATACGAATTACTTATTATCTGTCTCTCCCCCTCTCAAGCCTAAGCTCCATGACATCGTGGTCTTTGTTCGGAATCTGAAGCTCCTAGATCAGTGCTTGGCACACAGCAGGTGCCCAGTGAATATTTGTAGGATGAATAGGAGCCGGGCTGATACACAGAAGAAACATGTGCATCCAGATCCTAAGCAAAAAGAGTGCACGGGAGCTGTAAGGCTGTGCATCGCCCTTAGGCTCTGATTTGAGCCTGCGGCCCAAGTCTTTCTCAACTTCTTGCCCCAAGTCATGGCTACACTGGGAACCTGGAGTGTAAGTGAAGCCTGGCCCAGGTGACTCCCACACACACTGCCCTCCGAGGCCATAACGAGAGAGACCCAAAGATGTATGTGCAGGGATGTTAGCTGTGATGTCAGGTGCAACACTGAAAACACGAAGCCTACGCGCTATGCAGAATGCTTACATAAGTTGTAATTATCCATAAGCCAAATTATTAAGCACCTATTAAAGATGATGCCCGTAGGGACAACTGGATGGGCTCAGTCGGTTACACATCCGACTTCGGCTCAGGTCATGATCTCATGGTTCACAGGTTCGAGCCCCGCGTTGGGCTCTGCGTTGACAGCTCAGAGCCTGGGGCCTGTTTCAGATTCTGAGTCTCCCTCTCTCTCTGCCCCTCCCCCACTTGCACCCTGTCTTTCTCTCTCTTTCCAAAATAAATAAACATTAGATGAAAAATTAAAACAAAAAAACAAAGTGAAGGATACAACAGTTTTTAGTATATTCATGGAGCTGTGCAACCAATCACTTCAATTGATGCTAGAACAATTTATCACCGTGAAACAAAGCCCTGTAGTCGTCAGCAATCACTCCCCCGCTCCCGTCCCCCCAGCCCCTTGACAACCACTAATGTGCTTTCCGTCTCTAGGGACTTGCCTGTTCTGGGTGTTTCACGTATGGAATCACACAATATATGGTCTTTTTTAAAAAGTGTGTTTATTTTCAGTTATCTCTACATCCGCTGTGGGGCTTGAACTCACAACCCCGAGATCACACTCTTCCCAGTGAGCCAGCAGGTGCCCCAGTATGTGGTCTTTCGTGCCCGGCTTCTTTCATTTAGCACCCCAGTTTCACGGCCCCTCAATGGTGTCGAGCGTATCGGCGCCGCCTTCCTTTTTACTGGCAAATAATGTCCCATTGTATCGATAAATCCCATGGTGCTTCTCCATTCATCCGACCTTCGGACGTTTGGGTCGTTTCCACCTGAGGGCTGTCATGAACATGCCGTTGTGAAGACGCACGGTTTGTGCAGATTTTTGCCTTCGTTTCTCTTGAGTCGGTGCCTGGGAACAGGAAGCCTGTGTCACACGGTGGCCCTATGTTTCACCTTTGGGGGGGCTTCCAGACGGTTCCGAGTAGAAGCAGTGTAGGACGCACCGTCGTTCACCCCACCAGGAATGCGGGGCCGGCTCCCCGGCCCCTGCTCATCTCCCGGGGCTCCACCTGGGCAGTCTCTTCCTTCTGTCCCCAGGGCACTCACCGTCCCGTCAGACCTTCACCTGTCCCTTCGGTCCCAATTTCAATGACAATGACACTTCCACAAGTGTTCCTTTCCTCCAATTTCTCCAGACATGTGATGGCTTCTTGCTTTTTTGTCATACTTTCAATATCCTGTTTTATTTCTTTAAAAAATCTTTTTAATGTTTTTTCATTTTTTGAGAGAGAGAGAGAGAGAGAGAGAGAGAGAGACAGAGCGTGAACAGGGGAGGGGCAGAAAGAAAGGGAGACACAGAACCTGAAGCAGCTCCAGGCTCAGAGCTGTCAGCGCAGAGCCCGACACGGGGCTTGAACCCACAGACTGCAAGATCACGACCTGATGCTTAACCGACTGAGCCACCCAGGCGCCTCATATCCTGTTTTATTTCTTTAAACACTTGAAGAAGGCTCTTCAGCTTTTCCAAAGGCTCTGGACGGCAGTTTCTCTTCCTGCTGACGCTTGCTCATGGTGGCTCACTTCCCGATGTGCCCTGTGAGTTCCAGAATCCCGAGGGCTCTGCTCAAAGTTCTGGAACTCCCTGAGCATTTGCATTTGCATTTGCTCCCCTGCTGCCTCTGCTGTGCCAGGCTCTGCGGGGCTCTACCAACGAGGACCAGATGAGACGGCAAAAACCTCCACGTCAACCCGTGGCTTCTTGCCCCGAGCCCTGTGAGGGCGGCGCCCGCAGGGACGCAGGGACGGTCTCAGGAGACGTCTTCTCCTCCCACCCGCGCGGCCCTCCCTGGGGCAGAGAATTCGGTCGCTGTTCACTCACCCAGGATGCCTCTCTTCTGGGGGTTCTCCGCTCCCTGGGGGGTTCGGATCCGACCTTCCTCCCTGCTCAGACCTGGAGAGACACCCCCAAGGGCAAGGCCAGCTGCAGCCCCCAGCAATTGTGGCGTCATTTAATGGAGTATTTCAAATGTGCATAAACATACAAAGAAGAGCGGGTGAAGCCCGTGAACTAATCACACAGCCAACTTTGAAGCCCGCCCTCCTCCCTCCCCCCCCCCCCAGTATATAACAGCTGAAAATACTTCGGCATGCATCTTTCAAATGATGAGAACTCTTTATCTAATTATTTTTTAAAGTTTATTTATTTATTTAGAGAGAGAGAGAGACAGCATGAGCAGGGAAGAGGCAGAGGGAGAGGGAGAGAGAGAATCCCAAGCAGCCCCTGCGCTGTCAGCACAGAATCTAACGCGGGGCTCAAACTCACAGACCTGAGATCATGACCTGAGCCAAAACCAAGAGTGGGATGCTTAACCGACTGCGCCCCCCAGGCGCCCTAATATAGCTTTCTTTTTATTTCTGGCCTGAAAGATGGCCTCTACTTTCCTGCCAACTCCATCCGTGCCTTTAAAAAGTTTTTTTTTTTAAAATTAATATTGCTTCAGTATTTTTAGGTGTTCTGTTTCAAGAGGCGCTCTCTGGATATCTAGCCGGTCATTTTGCTGGAAACAGAAGCTCCTGACCAATTTTGCTTTAAAAATGTCATCTCAGGGATGCCTGACTGGCTCACTCCAGGGATTGTGTGACTCTTGATCTCGGGGTTGTGAGTTTGAGCCCCACGTTGGGTGTAGAGATTAGTTAAAAATAAAATCTTTTTAAAAATGTTTCAATATTTATTTATTTTTGAGAGAGAGAGACAGAGTGTGAGCAGGGCAGGGACAGAGAGAGAGGGAGACACAGAATCTGAAGCAGGCTCCAGGCTCTGAGCTGTCAGCACGGAGCCCAACACGGGGCTTGAACTCGCAAACTGCAAAATCATAACCTGAGCCAATGTTGGACACTCAACCAACTGAGCCACCCAGGCGTTCCTAAAAATAAAATCTTTAGAAAAAAATGTCATCTCTGCATATGTGCCTAGAAAGAAAAAGACTGGAAGGAAATACATAACAAGACTAACAGTAGTGAGTTCTCCATCATGAGATTATACATGATTTTTGTTCTCTTTATCCTTTCCTATCTGCAGTGATCATGAATGAATTCTACAATCAGAATAGAAAATAAGTCCCATTAACCTACTTGAAACCATAAATTTGCCTCTGAACCTCGGCTCCTCGCTCTGACTTTCAGCCTCACTGACACCAGCCTTACTATAATGATCATAGGGGCTGCCCCAGGCCACTTGCACAATCCTCGGTCTACCGGCTGGCAAGGGGTGAGTGGGGGAGAGGATCCTGACTGCATCCCCCCTGCCTGCCCATTGACTTGCCCAAGGCTGAGGGTCCTGAGCCACCGGGGAGGGGGCAAGTCGGGCCGACAGTGGATGTGCTTGGTTCTTTCCTAGGTAATCTGGCAAACCTGCCCCAGGGGCAGAGGTGAGGAAGGACGGCCATCAGAGTGTCCGAGCAGCCTCCACCTTGATTGAGGGGATTCGGGAGAAAATTAACCTCCCTGACCCTGCAAAGGTCACTCAGACCACTATGTGTGCAGGCTGGGCAGGACTTGGAGGGTGCCCCCCCCCCCGGCCCCCAGCCCAGCCCCTGGGGCCCTTGGCCGATGCAGCTGTGACTCCAGGCCAGGCGCAAGGCCTCTCTGAGCTTGTCTTCTTATCACAAAATGGAGATACCAGGTGTCCCTGCGGGGGTGACACGGATACTTGGTGGCCATCACGCATTTCTAGAGGTGTAGGTCCCCAGTGTCTACCGAGGAACACAATGCCCTGCTTGTGAAAGTCGTGGGCGGACCAGGGCGACTCAGAGCCACCCTGCCCGGAGGAGAGCAGGTGTTAGCAGGCTCCAGCCCGGACGCCCAGGGCCTCTCCTCCAGGCTCACGCCAGGAAGCCCACGCTGGTCCCTGCTGCTGATCCCGGGGTGTGCGTGTGTGTGTGTGTGAACCCTGCCAGTGACATTATGTGTGTTACCCGGGTACCGTACTCCCCAAGAAGCCAGCAGCTGCTGTCATCCCCATTAGCCCCTGTTAGAAAACTGAGGACCCCAGGGGTTCAACCGCCTACCCCAGCCGGCATTCAAACCGCATCCGCGGATCAGGGAGCCTGAGTTCTGTCCCCTTATCTGGACAGTGTCAGGTATGTGTGGTGGTATCTCGGGGAGGTCCATCTTCTGAGATTATCCCCTCCCATCGCCTCCCCACCCCCGCCCCCAATTTTGCTGAGAGCGGTTTCCTCGGTTCCCTGAGCGCCAGGAAGAGCCAGGCAGGGCAGCATAGTGCTGCCCCCTCGTGGCCGCAGGGCTTACGGCTGGCCGGGCACCCGGAGCGCCCACAGCGCGGGGACGCGGGAGTCAGCCTGGCCCTCTCTGGCCTCAGTTGCTTCCCCGGGGAAGGGACACAGGGCCTTGCAGGGGGAGAAATAATGGGGTCCCTCCCCTCCATCCCTCGCTCACCGAGGAACCTCAGCCAAGCCACGCAACTCACCCCTGGCCTCAGTTTCCCCTGAGGGAATAAAATGGGCATAAATAAGCGACACCTTCCTGGAAGGGCTGTTAGGAGGCAAGTGGGGGCTCAGTGGGGCCCCTGGAGAATCTAGAAAAACAGCCCGAGTGAAGGCGCCCTGCGGCCTCCGGCACTAGGAGGGCAGTGAGAAGACTCGTCGGCTTCTTTCTTGCAGGGAGAAAACAGTCTGGTTCCAAGCCTGTTGACGGCGGGGCTGGGGCTGCACGCGCCGGTGCCCTTGTCCGCTGCCCGTTGTGATCTTTGGTCCGAGGGTTACGGGAAGGCAGAAGGACCTGTGATCCTGGCCTGGGAGGGGACGCGGTAGGAGCCCCGGACCTGAGAGTCACCGTCGCACGCACGCACCCTGCCTCCGGCCAGGGCCCCCAGCCTCTCCACGGCTGCCGTCCAAGCTGGCCCTTTGTGAAGGCATCGTTGGCCCGGTTCACCCGCCCTGCTGGCCGGCAGGTGCCTTCCCCCACCCACCGAGGGTCTGCAGCTCCTCCTTTCTCTTTACCCCGGTCTCTGTCCCCACCTGAACCCCCTCGGCCTCGCCCCGTGAAAGGTGACCATAATGCCTGCGGAAGGGCAGCTAGACACGGAGACCCAGGGCCTCAGAGGACTGCGAGCAGCGTGGAAGGCCTGTGCCCGCCGGGTGGGGGTGGGGGTGGATGCCACCAGGAGACTCTGGCAGGGACAGGAGCCATGGGGCACTGGGGAGCCATAGAGCCCTCCTGGGAAGGGAAGGCCATGGCCAGATGGGCATTTCAGGGTCCTCAGGCCAGTTGCGCTGACAGCCAGACCGCAGTGGGTGGAGCCCGGGGAGGGGGGGGGGGCTCGGCTACCTGGGGAGAAAGGTGGCACCCGGAAGAGCCACGCCCCAAGCAGGGGAGTATGCGGGCAGGAAGGGCCTGGCCTGGGAGGGGGAGACGCTGCAGGGGAGGGGGTGGAGGCGACTCGAGGAAGGAGGCCTGGGGTGGAGGAGACTGCGGAATGGAGAAGCGAGATGCAGCAGGAACGGACTGGGGGTTGGCACTCAGATCGCTGCAGGGGCAGGATGTGAGGACAGGGGGCCGAGGGTGTAGATTGAGGCTTGGCGGCTGGGGGACCGAGAGGGGGGGGGGGAGGGCCGTGGGGAGNCAGGAACGGACTGGGGGTTGGCACTCAGATCGCTGCAGGGGCAGGATGTGAGGACAGGGGGCCGAGGGTGTAGATTGAGGCTTGGCGGCTGGGGGACAGAGAGGGGGGGACGGAGGGCAGTGGTGAGGTCTTGCCGTGCGCTGTGAGGAGAGTGGACTCCGCTCCAGTTTACGAGCTGGGCGGTGGAGCAAGCCGGTCAGTGCCAGGGAGGGGGTTAGCCTGGCAGGAGGAGGGCCACGGCAGAGCCGGGGGCCTGGGTTCGAATCTCAGCCTGGCCATTTTCCGACTCAGGGCAGGCAGGGGCCATGGCTGTCCTTAGCGGTGGAGTTCACGTGGGACTTTCCCCCCGGGTTTGCCTGATAGTGAAGGCCCCCAGCAAAACAGTAAGCGCCATCCTGCCTGGGGCTCCAAGCGTTACGGGGCCGCCACTGCACCCCTGCAGCCTGCCCACTCCCCACAGTGGGCACGGTCCCTGCTCCGCACCCCACCTTGGCCTGGGTGCTCAGACCCCGAAGGCCCTGCTCAAAGAGCACAAAGTCCAGGCTGAGTGGTGCCTCCCTGGGGCAGAGCTCAGGTGACCTCACCTGACTCTGGTCACCATGCTCAAGCACAGAACTCCCAGGAGTTCAAAAGTTCCTGCCTTCTCGGGCTAAGACGGTGTGTTTGTCCGGCCTGGAGGATAGGGCACTGTATTCTATAGCCTGTGGGCTAATTTTTAAAAAAATGTTTGTTTATTTTGGGGGTAAAGAGAGAGACCCAGAGTCCAAAAGAGGCTCCAGGCTGAGCTGTCAGCGCAGAGCCCTATGTGGGGTTTGAACCCACGAACCTTGAGATCATGATCTGAGCCGAAGTCAGACGTCTAACTGACAGAGCCACCCGGGCATCCCATCTGTGGGCTAATTTATAGCTTTTTTGTTCAGTGACCACCCATAATTTTATTAGGTTCTAAATTTGTTAAGGTTTTGCCACATTTTCTAAAAATACAAATATTGAAGACAGTTGCAGACAATATGTTTCTTCACTGCATAGTTTGGAAGAGATCTCCTAGGAAAATTCCCTTATGTACACGTAGTTTGTCACATCTAAAAAAATACCCATAATTCTTAATATCATCAGAATTATTTTTCAAGCAGGATATGATCAGTTAGGATCTCTTTTGCCTTTTATTTAGGGAAACTGCTCTACTTGAAAAAATGACATTGAGGGGCTCCCAGGTGGCTCAGTCAGTTAAGCATCTGACTTCGGCTCAGGTCATGATCTCGTGGTTCATGAATTCGGCCCTCCCCCCCCCCCCCCCAGTCGGGCTCTGTGCTGACAGCTCAGAGCCTGGAGCCTGCGTCAGATTCTGTGTCTCCCCCTCTCTCTGCCCCTTCCCCACTCACACTGTCTGTCTCTCTCAAAAATAAATCAGCATAAAATGATGACATCGACGTGTTCAAGAGGGACTTTCAACTTTTAGGTGGTGGCACAGCGTGGGGCTTGCTTTGTCTGTTTGGTCCGGGTCCCCCTGTGCTTGGGGGGAGGGGCTTGAAGAGGGGAGCTTGGTTCCACCGGCCCTGGGGCAGCCGACCTGTTCCTGTTGCCCAGTCTGTCCCTGATAGTCCGATGTTCTGGGAGCCCTGAGTGCCAGGCAAACTGAGATGCCTCGTACCTAGTTAGCCTACCGCCCGCCGTCAGAGCATAAAAGAGAAGGCATAGTAGAAAGAGAGAGATGGTCTGGGGTGGGAGCCTGCAGCTGGGGCTGGTGTCTGCTCCATGCCTGATAAGTTAAAGGCCAAGATCATCGCTGTAGCTGCCTGGCCAGCCACAGAACTGGGCAAAGTCCTATGCCCAGAGGTCAGATGGCATCCGAGGAACAGCCAATGTGCCCACAAGGAGCCCGAGAGAGAAAGAACTGACATTCGGAATCTCCAAACCTACAGGCCCCTGGTCTGGTCCCA
>NW_027530380.1:1779711-1785566 GCF_008692635.1 Crocuta crocuta | reverse complement strand
ACCCCTCCCGCTGTGACTCCCCTGCCCAGTCCAGCTGGAGGAGGGGAGAAGCAGCGACTTCGAATAAACTTTAGTTTTGATCATTAAGCCAGGACTGGAATGGCAGCTGCTAACCGATGCTGTTTTGGGGGCTGGAAGTGACCCGAGGACCTCGCTGCACCTGAGAGGGACCAGAGGGGTGCCAGCTGCACAGGCTTCCAGCCGGTGCACTGCTGCAGGTGCCTTCTGTGTGGACGAGTGGAGTCCTACGTGTTCGACTAAGTGCGCTTTGTGTGCCTGGCGCCCAGCTGAACCCACATGTGCATGAGCCATGGCGTTTCCGAATAGCTCCTCAAGGCCATGGAAGACCGGCCACCTGCGGAGTCCAGCGGACACGTCTCCATCCAGGCCATTCGTCCAGGCAGCAGCCACGCCTGGCCGTGGCCCCCACTCACTTTCTCCCCTGCCTTCTGGGAGTCCCTCTCTCCGGCCCCCTCACCTCTGAGCCCGGGGCCAGAGCGCAGACTCAGACTTCTTTCTGCTTGGATGCTCCTCTGGGATCGTGGCCTCAACCCTGAAGATTCCCACCATTCTATGCCCAGCCCAGCCCTCCTCCCTGAATCCCAGACCCTGCCCGCTCTACTCCTCCCCCAGGAAGACTAAGAGCTGGACACGTTCAAGGTGGGACGCCACAGCCTGGGGCCCCTTGCCTGTCATTCTCCGCGAATGAGCACTCACGGTCTCCGCGAGGGGCAGCCCAGCCTCCCGGGCGCTCAGGCGCTACGCTCTGGCGGCACCCTTGACTCCTGCTCTCCACCTTGGTCTTGCTCTCCATCTCTCCCTCCCCGCAGAAAGATCCAGAGCCCTACCACTCACTTCTCCACTGTTGCCATCCTAGTCACCACCATCTTGAACTTGGAACCCTGCAGTGACCCCTCAGGCGGCCGGTTCCTCTGCGGCCTCTGAGGCCATTCCTGCGTAGTAACAGAGCTTCCGTAACAAGGAAATCGAATGCTACGTCGCCCCTGCTCCCGGCCCCCACTGGTCCCCCATGTCACCTGGAGGAGATGGCCTCCGGGCTCTGCAGACCCGGCCCGCCTTGCTTCTCTCTGCTCGGCCCCTCTGGCCCCTCGCTGCGCCTCTGGGCCTCCGCGCTGGCCTCCCCCAGGCTGCAAACCTCCACCCTCCCTTCTCCCAGGTGTCCGCACAGATGCTGCCTTCCTAGTGGGGCCTTCCGCGCCCCTGGCCCCCTTACCCTGCTTTACATTTTCCAGAACAGGCATTTCCATCTGACTCCCCAGAGCACGAGGGGGAAATGTGTTTAGAAAGGACCAGATAGCAGACATTTTACGCATACCATCTCTGTTGCAAACCCTCTGCTTTGCCATTTGGTATGAAGACAGTTGGAAGACGATACCCTGAGCAAGCCCTTACCTCTCTGACCTCAGTTTCCTTCCCTGTAAAATGGGTTTGAGAAAATTAGGGTCTGTATTAATTGCCTGCGGCGGCTGTAACAAACCACAGACTGGATGTCTTAAAGCGGCAGAAATTTATTCTCTCGCAGCCTGGAGGCCAGAATTTTGACATCCAGGTGTGTGTGGGCCTGCGCTCCCTTCCAAGCCTCTGGGGGAGGATCCTTCCTGCCTCTTCCACCTTCTGGGGGCCCCAGATTCTCCTTGGCTTGTGGCTGTGCCCCTCTCCTCTCTGCCTGTGTCTTCATACGGCCGCCGTCTTCTCTTTCTCCTTTTCTTCTGTCTCCAATCTCCCTCTGCTTCTCTGGTCTACAGACAACTGTCACTGGATTCAGGATCCACCCAGATGGTCCAGAATGATCTCCTCTTACAACCGTTAACTTAATACCTGCAAAGACCCTTTCTTCCAAGTAAGTTGACATTCACAGGGCCCCCATTCACCCACTACAGGTGTCTTTAAAGTGCTTAAAAAGGCAAATGAAATCAGAACGTCAACTTCTTCTTTTATTTTTTAATTTTTTTGACAGAGAGAGAGTGCAAGTGAGCCACGGGCAGAGGCAGAGAGAGAGAGAGAGAGAGAGAGAGAGAGAAAGAGAGAGAGAAATGGTGCTCACCCAAAGCAAGGCTCATGCTTTCTTTCTTACCCGCAGTGGGGCTCAGACTCACAAACCGTGAGATCACGACCTGAGTCGAAGTCAGATGCTTAATGACTGAGCCACCCAGGGGCCCCCAAATGTCAACTTCTTAATTTGCAGTGCAAAGAAAACCAGGTGGACCAGACACTGGCGTGGCTGAGTCAAAAACACGATCCCCAAGGACACAGGTTACATGGCTGCTAAACCACCAGGAGGGCTGGAGCTCACGGCTACAGAAAGTGACAGCTGGTGACAGCTTCAGGAGGGAGGAGGGGAGGGGGAGGCGACATGGAGCCTGTGCCACATACCCGTCCCCGTGCCCTGATCAGGGTGGGTCCACCCCATGCAGCCGTGGCCACCTTCCCTCGTCTGCCCTGTGCCTGGCAGGAGAGAGTCTGGGGGACTCAGTGGACGTCCCCACTGCACGCCCCTACCCAGAAGCCCTTGGGAGGATCCTGTGGCTCAGAGAGCCCGGGGAAAGCTGGGAATCCAGCGCACACCTCTGATCACAGTGGCCAGGCCTGCCGGGCGGGAAGGCTCCCGTGCCCGGAATAACTCTCTCCGGAGTCAGCATGTTCCAGCTTGGGGACCAAACAGGCACTTTTCCGCAAGTGTCACGGGGCTGAGATGTCATCCTCTGACGGGCCCTAAATGGACCCCAATTGAGCCCCTGTCCCCGGAAACGATTAGACCTGACAGGTGCCGAGCCCCGTGACCTCATCGGGACGGAACTTGCATCTGAAGGGTGAACTGAGAGCCACCGCTTCCAAACGTGAGCCCTAAGAAAAGGTCGGTGGCGTGATGAGCTGTGACAGGCAGACTTCTGGGGGAAGTAGGAGCTTAGCGCATTCTCCGGTTGCTTCTTCCATGAGCGAGGAGTCTAAAAATTACTGCCCTTGTGATGTCGGAATTCTGCAGAATCAAATAGTGATTAGTTCTCATTGGTTCTTCGCAAACGACTTTTCTCAAAGTTCTGACGGGAGGCAGGCAACCCAGGATCTTGCTCCGAGGCCTTCAGACCCGGGGCTCAGTCCTTTCCTTCTTGGGAAGGAGGGTCTCTGGGTCCTCCCCCGCTGGTATCTCAGGACTCAGCCCGGGAAAGTGCAGGGCGCACCCAGCTGGCCCCTGTCGGCCCTTGACCTCCGTGGCCCAGGTCTGAATTGTATTCAGACTGAATTCTGTGTTGACTGAATTCTCTTGCTCTGCGAATTTCTACCTCCTTCCCTGAGAATAAAGAATTTCTAGGCCTGTCTTTCTGCTGATACTGGGTTCATTTTCCTTTCCTTGCAACAGCTGCCTTTAATGTGTCCCCTTAGCAGACACATAAGCCACCCTGGGGCCTCCTCCCCGGAGCCCTCAGCAAGTCCCATTAGCTTTTCCTAAAGCATGCCCAATCCAGTTCCTTCTCGCCTTCCACGAGCCTCCCCCCAGCTCGTCAGTCCAAGCCACCATCTCTGCTGGCTGCTGCCACGTTACCCACCTGCTGACCAATCCCCCGCATCCCCTCTTCCCTCCCGACGGTCCTGTCCCCACTCCGCAGCCAGAGTGCTCCTTTTATAATCATAGGTCAGATCTTTTCACTTCATTCTGTCATCCAACAAACATTGATTGAGCACCTACGGTGTACCGGGCCCTAGTCTAGACTCAGGGGACAGATACGGAACATTTCCAAAAATGAAAATCTCTGTTCTCTGGAGCTACCGTGCTAATGGAGAGCAGAAAGGTGAGTCCACAGTATGTCAGATGCTGGTCAGAGCAAAGGAGAAAGGTAAAGCAAAGACGGGGAACAGAAGGTATTTGCATGGGCGGTGGTGAGGGACGTGGTTTACTGTTTTCAAAGGGGGGGGGGCGTCAGGGAAGGCCTGGCTGAGGAACTGAAGATGTGAGGGAATAAATCACGTAGACAACTGGGGAGAAAGAGTTCCAGCAGAGACAAGGGCAAGTGCAAAGGCCCTGAGGCAGAAGTGTGCCCGGTGCGTTCGAGGACAAGCAAGGAGGCCACTGTGGGTGGAGCAGAGTGAGGGAGAGGAGGGACAGTGCATTAGGAGGTTGGAGATAAAGGGAGAGATGCGGCCGGATCAGGCCCTTAGGTGCCATAAGGCCTTTGGCTTCTTTTCCAAGATGGGAGTCACAACAGGTTCTTGAGCAGAGGAGGGAATGCGGTCTGGCTTGTTTCAACAGGCTCACTCTGGCTGCTGTGAGATGAGGCTGAAGGGGGGTCACGGCAGGGTGTGAGGCGTGTTGGTAGTGGAGGGGCTAGAATAACGAGGGAGTCAGCACCTGGCCCCGGGAGAGGCAGCCAGGCCCCGACGTGCTGTGCGTGGGGCCTCCAGGAGGAAACAGCCAGGGTGTTTGCTACCTAGCCCCCCCGCCCCCCATAGATGCCCTCTGCTCCTGTGATAAATTCTTGACTCCTTTTCCAGGGCTGGTATGCGCGGGCCCCAGCTGGCTTCTCCTAAAGCAGCATCGGACCCTTTTCACCCCCACCCGCGGCTTCTGTGGCCTTGGTCTTTGTGATCCCTTCTACAAGTCCCGCACGCAGGCTGGCCCCTGCCCAGGGCCTTCACTGCTGACGCTGTCTCCCCCAGAACGGCCCTACCTACAGGTTGCCTGTTCCGGGCTTATAGCCTCAAGGTCCCTCCCTCCCAAAGTCACAGTGTCCCCAGACGTTGCAGCCCAACACCGTTTTTCAGGGCCTTGCCTCGTCATCTGTTAAAGGTGTTTTCGGTTTTCCGTTTTAAATTTCTCAGTCTCTTGTTTTTGTTCGCCTCCCTCTCTAGGACATAAGCCCCAGGACGGAGCCCCCAGCCTTGACCACTAGCTTTGTAAAGTTGTCACAAACACGCGAAGAACGTGCACACCCTTGAGAATGTGGTCGTTCGCGTGGGTTGTAGCCGGCTCTCAGCACCTGCGGGGTGGGTGCTGCTCTGCCCATTTTCTAAGGGAGGAAAGACTGCCTGGAGGAGTTATATTTACACCTGCCCAAGGGCACACCTGGTTCTAGGACTCGGTAGAGGCGGAGTCCGGACTTGGCTCGGCAGCTCCAGAGCCAGACCTCTGCCCCCTCTCGGCGCCCCCCCTCCAGGCGCAGAGTGCAGAGCTGAGCTGCATGCCGGGGGGGGGGCGCAGAGCCGGGACGATGGGTGGGGGGCTCCCTTCCTTGCTCGCTTCCTGAACCAAAGGTGAGGTCTGTGTTCCCAGAAGGGCCGGAAGCGTATTTGGAAGAACAGCGTTGTCTACTGCTTCGTGTACCACCACTAACGTAGAGGGGGGGTATCTGGTCGAACACAGTGACCTCAAGCCCGCCCCCACCCTCAGCCCCTGCGCCTCCCGCGTCGGTCCATCATCCACCTCGGTCTCTGGCTTGCGGGCTCCCTCCTCTGCCCTCCCGGGCGAGAACAGGTGTCTTGGGGCCAGACCCCGCCACGGAGGCTGCGGTCGCGGGAAAGCGCACGGACCTGGCTCCGGGCTCCCGGCTGCCCCGCCGCGTGCCCTTCCCACGCCCTGCCCCCGCGCCCCCCCACACTCCCGTGCCTTAGTTTCCCCATCGGTAAAGGCCGGNGGCGAGCCCGTTTCCGATGGCCGCGGGCTGGCCTCCGGGCCCCGAGAGCTGATCGAAGTTGCACAGAAAGTTCTCAGACCGGCGCCGGGCGGCCTGGCCTGTCGCGCCGCCGCGTTCCGTCTGCGAGGCTGTCGGTTTCCAAGCGGACCGACACCTGCCAGGTGGTGCCCGGCGGACCCGTGTGGCCGCTGCGCCCCCCCCCCCCCC
>NW_027530380.1:1760118-1779694 GCF_008692635.1 Crocuta crocuta | reverse complement strand
CGCCGGCGTCCACGCCAGGGGTGGGTGGCCTCGTGGGGCCGCCGCGCGGGGTGACGTGGTCGCATAGCGCGGGTGCCTCACTGGTGCGCACCCTGGGGAGAGCGAGGGCCCGGGGACCTTTCTCTCCCACTTTCGGTGTGTCCCAAGGGGTGGAGTTGAGGTCAGGAGGGCTCGGGAAACTTAAGCGTTGTGAAACGCTACACATGTTCTTCTAATTCGGAGATTGCCATGTGGTTTTGAAGCAAATCTTTTGCTACCTAAATCATTCTCTTCGGACGTGAGTGTTTTGTTTTTCTGGAGTGTGGCTGGCCGACTTGGACAGGGCCCCGGACGCCCCCGGCTGCTGTGCTGCCGCGGGGAGCAGTTTTTTGGGGGGTGGGGTGGGAGCGGGTGGCTCAGGTCCCTTTGTCTGGGCCTCTTTAAGGCAAACAGCTGTCTCTCTGAATATTTCCAGTGTGGACATTGCAGGGAGGTGTCCCGGCCAGGCTTTGTGGTCACATTCCCAGGGCTGCGGCCCCTTCCCTGAGGTTTGGGGGGCACAGAGGGGACAGTTTCCTCCCGCCCGCCTGCCTCCCTGGCGGAAGCCTAGAGAATGCCGGTGGTTTCACCCCAAATGTATCTCCCTCGGGAGCGTGTTTACATTTCTCAGCCGTGTCTGATACTAGCAAAACAAGGTGACGACAGAGCAATGACAGTATCTGGGCAGCTCAGACCAACGTTGCCGCTTTTCTTTCCGGAAATGCCTGGATCACGGAGGCAAAAGGTTTTTTTTTTTTTTTTTTTTTTTGGGAGGGGGGTGTTTGTTTTAAAGGTGGGGTTTCTCCAGCTCCAATGCTTTTCACTTCGTTGCAAGCTTGGGATTTCCTGTCCCTTTTGGGGTGACGTTGCTGCAGTCGATGCCTGGCGTTTTGTGGCCAGAGCCCCCAAGGAGAAGCAGTCACATCTGTGGAGTTCAGTCGCGTTATGAGGCAGAAATAGAGTTGATCATTTTAACATGAGGAAGCATGTCAGCACGAGGGTTTGAGATCCCCGGCTAATGTGGCAATCCGATCCTAAAATGGAAGGAGAAGGAGACACTCTTTCCGCACCACTGTTTGGATCGTTCTTGATACGTTATGTCCCTGCTCTGTGCGTTAGATTTATGCGTTGGTCCGGAGGGGAGCCAGTAAGTTGGTACCTAATTATTTTTCCTGATTGCTTCCTGTTGCAATTCGAAGCTGTGAGCCCACGGAAATGCCTTTGTGTTAGTGGCCCCGGTGCTGGGAACGGCCTTCCCCGGCTCAGCTCCGCAGGCCAGGCCTCTCCCCTCTGGCCCACAGCACTTACGGGACCACCTGTCCAGGTCCCCTCCCCCCTGCCGGAGGGTGATTACTCTAGAAGCCTACTGCGGTGCGCACTGGAAGGGCCCAGCAGGTGGGTGCCGAGGTAACTAAATGCTATATGGAGTCCACCGAGAGAGGGTGTCCCCGCCCCCCCCCACTGCCACTGCTTTTCAAAAGCGGGGCTCACATGCTTTTCACCCTCCCGTTCAGATCCAAGAATTTACCCAGTCCACCCATGTGATCCCACATTTGCTGTGGCGATCTTGTCGCATTTGGAACCCATTTAATTTCAGCTGCGCCGTATCACCACTCAGGCATGTAGCAGAATTTGCACACTGCTGGGGGTGGGGGTGCAGTCAGGTGAGGCCTCAGCATGGCTTCCTGCCCCCCCACACCTCCCCCAAAGCTTGGGCTCCCAGAGGCTGAGCATGGGGGCTTTGGGGTCTGACCGGCCGGCGCGGACATGCTCCCCAGCTGTTTGGCTTCGGACGACTTCCTTTGCTTCTCTGCGTCCAGGGTCTTCACCTGGTTCTCCCCACCCCCACCCCAGGCGGGTGGGAGCATTCAGTGTCGTGTATGAAATGCTCAGCAGACATCCCCGTCCTCGGTGTGAGGCTGAACTGCTTGCCTGTTGTGTAATAGTGGCCTTGACCTTCTGGCCGGGAGGTCAACAGGCTGCATTTCCACAGTCTGGGTTTTTTTTCTTTTTGTGACCGTGGGTATCTAGTCCACTGTCCTGATTCACTTATTGCTGCAACACCTGTGAGGTCTCTTGAGGTCATCGATAGCATGGACAGAGCCTGAGTACTTAGGGACTGTCGTCAGCCTTGGTGGTTGCCATGTGGAGGAGCTTGAGCCCCTGAGTCCGCCTTCCTGTGCCTCAGTTTTCTCTTCTGTAAAATGGGATAATAATACTTCCAACTGCTAATCCAGTGAGTTAATGCCTGCCTGGCACCATGTCAGCTCTTACTACCGTCGCTGTTACTCTTGGGCTCCTGGTGCCCTGGGAAGTGCGAGGATAGAACGGCAGATAAGTGTGCCTTTGCCGTTGGAGTGCTCTGTGTCGAGGGGTAGACAGGCACACAGAAACTGGTGGTGCAGCCATGGGAGAGGTGGGCCCAGGGGGCTCTTCCTCACGGTGCCAGAGTCCTGCCCTCAAGGACCAGGTGGTGTCCTCCCCGCAAAGAGGCCAGATCACGAGGCCAAGATTGGATGTGATCCAGAAGGCAGTGGAAGCTTCTGGAAGAATTTAGTCAGGGAGATAGGACATGCAGTGTGGAGTCAGATCTGTCCTCGGTGAAAGGTGATGAATTGATTTTTTTTTTCTTTTTTAAATTGAGGTGAAAATTCTGTAATATAAGATTAACCCTTTTTAAAAAAATGTTTTATTTTTTATTTTTTTGAGAGAGAGAGAGAGAGAAGACAGAGACAGAGCATGAGTGGAGTAGGGGCAGAGAGAGAGAGGAAAACACAGAATTTGAACCAGGCTCCAGGCTCTGAGCTGTCAGCACAGAGCCCAACGTGGGGCTCAAACTCATGGACTGTGAGATCTTGACCTGAGCCGAAGTCGGCCACTCAATCGACTGAGCCCCCTAGGCGCCCCATTTTAAAGTATACAGTTCAGGGCCTGCTGGTGCCTTCACTGTCCTGTGTCACCCCCACCCCAGTCTGGTTACAGACATTGCCGTCTCCCCAAAATAAAGCTCCAGACCCGCTAAACAGTAACTCCGCATCCCTGCCTGTCCCCAGCCTGCTTTCTGTCTCAGTGGACTTGCGTGTCCTGGACATTTCCTATACATGGCGTCATACGACACGGATGACTGGCTGCATGTGTCAGGTTTTCTGGGTGCGTCCGTGTGGGAGCCCGTGTCAGTGTTCGGTGGGGGAAGCAACATTCACTGTATAGACAGAGCACACTTTGCTTGTCCACTCACCCATCGATGGATCGGTCTTGCGTGGGGACCTCTCAGCGGGCACGGGCTGCAGGCCCTGGGCCCTGGTGTCCCAGTCGGGGGTGCAACAGCGCAGGCGGCATTGAGGCGGGCGGGGGGTGAACAGGTTTGTCCCTAGAGCCACATCTTGGTTGAGAGATGTGAGAGCTGGTGGCCGGTGCTGGGGCCAAGGCCAGGGGCCAGTGGTGGCCTCCAGGGGAGGGGGACGCTGAGAGGTGGGCTGAGCCGCCGCGTTCAGTATTGCCAAAGCCCTAACAGCATGGCAGTAGATGTTGGCCTTCCAGGGACACTATTTGTGGCTTATGCCACTTCTCAGTCACTTGACATGCTCCCCAAACGGGGACGCTCTGCTGGTAGCCAGGGGCCGTGACAGGGACCTGCTGACACGTTTGCTCAGAAAGCGGTGGCCCGTCTGGTCCCAGTGTGGGCCTGTTGAGGCAGCTGCAGGTCTGGCGGAGAGCCGGCCCGCGGGTCCCTCCTCCAGGCTGGTCTCAGCTTTCTCTTCAGCTCTGGGAGTGGTTTGCTAGCTCTTGACCTCAGTTTCCTCATCCGCAGAGGCGAGCTGGGGCATCGGGCTTGGGGGGTTCAGTGAGACCAGGAGGCGCTTCCCCCGAGGCAGGCCTCCCTGGGAAGGACACAGAAAGGTCCTGCCCTAGGCTCCCAGGTTTCCTTTCCAAAGTGCTCGAGGGCATGGTCAAAGTCAAGGTGAGAAGACCTTTCCCAGTGGGGGGCCAGGAGTGTGGGACCTGCTGGGGGCTTGGGCTTGGCAAGCGCTTGTCCCTGAGGGGCGCCTGGTGGCCCTGAAGCTGGCTGCTGACCCTCCCCTGGTGAGTGAGGGTGTCCCGCTCCCCTGAGCCGTGCGGCGCCCCTGTGCACATATGTCATCTGTTAACTGGGGACACTTAAGCCTCCAGGGCTCACCTGCCTGGGGTGCTCACCCCCCCTGGGGTGACGGCAGCCTGTGGCCCTAGATGCCATCTGTGCCCAGAGTCACATGTCTGCTGTCCTGTGTCCTTCTTGCTCAAGGTCTCTCTTCCCCTGGGAAGTTTTCATGGTGATGTCACGTCTGAGCCCTTTTGCAGGGGTGGGGGTCCTGTACTTTGTGGGTATTTTCTTATCTGCTTCTTGGTTGGTATTTAGTGGACATTTATTGAGTGCTTTCAGTTTGCCTTGATGTCGTTTTCTCGTGCTTAGGGGGACACAGAGATTGCTCGGGGACAAGAATGGTTTTCAGCCTTTTGGGGGTCTCAGGGGCGCCTGGGAAGGCTCGTCTCCCTGGAGGGAGCCGGCGAGAGTGGTGCCCACACACTGGGCCCTTCCCTTCCACGAACCTCAGTTTCCTTTTTTTGTAAAATGAAACCAGCTGGCCCTAAACTCAGAGGTGTTTTCCAGCATGAAGCTTCCCATTTTTTTCCCTTCAGGGGTCCTCGTGGGTGGGGGCGGGGTGTGCTGCAGGAAGGGCCTTGTCCCGTGTGTGCCGCGCTCTCTGGGCCCGCTGCTCCCTGCTCCTGTTCCACTGGACTGTGTGGCCCCCCCTAAGGTCCTCAGGGGCCCCCTGCACCCTCAGGTCTAGAGTGTGATCTCCCCCAGCTCTGCCCTCCCGGCCTGTTTCTTCCCCGCACTTCTAAGTGTATGATTCAGTGGCATTAATTACACTTACAAGGGTGTGCAGCCATCACCACCATCTATTTCCAGAATTTTCTGTTACCCAAAACAGAAACTGTTCCCCGGGGGGCGGTCACACCCCATGGGCCGCTCCCCGCGGCCCCCAGTAACCTCTCGTCCGCCTTCCCATGGCCGTGGATCTGCCGGTGGTACCCACCTCGTCTTCGTGGGATCATCTGGTGATTGTCCCTTCGTGTCTGGCTTGTTTCACTTAGAGTGGTGGTTTTGGGTTCACCCAGGTTGTAGCGGGTGACAGGACTCCGTTCCCGTCTGTGCTGCGTGAGATTCTGCGTGAGATTCCCTGTCTGCACGGGCCCGTTGGGCTTGCCCTTCACCTGCCGGCGACACCGCGGCTGTGCACGAGCTGGCGCTCGTCTCTGCAGGTGTCTGTCCGGGGCCCGGCTTCCCCCGCGCCGTGCGGTGGGTCTGGGTTCAAGTTTTCGTGAGGCTCCACCGGACCGTCTTCTGCAAGCCCGGCGGCGCGCAGGGATTCCAGCTTCTCCACGTCCTGCTCAACACTCGTTTGCTTTGGGTTTTGTTTTCTTGTTTTCTTGTTTTCTGTTCAGTTCTAGTCATCGTGGCAGGCGTGAACCCTACCGTGGTGTGGTTTCGATTCGCATTTTCCCGACGCTGATCCCATCGAGCGTCCTCACATGTATCTGTTAGCCAGTCTCTTATGCAAATACATACGGATCTTTATTTATTTACTTTTTATTGCTGCAGAAAAGATGATTTTATTAAAGCGAGGGGATGGGACCCATGGACAGGAGAGATGCCAATGTGTACAGATATTTAAATGCGAGACACACGAATACATAGGAACAGCTTAAATACTTACTGTGGTACTTGTTGCCGTGAAGATGAATATCCTTGTTTATCTCCCGTTTTATTTCTCTCCTTGGAGATGACCAGACCTTTAACACATATTGTAGCAAATGTATTACGTTGCTTTGAACATGGACTCCTATTTTATACATAAACCCACTCACCGTCTGCCAGTGGCTGTAGCCTTTCTTACTTGCTAATGTATCTTCAGCATTTTGTATCTTTCAGATTTAAAAAATTTTTTTAAAGCATTTATTTATTTTTGAGAAGCAGAGAGACAGAGCACGCATGGAGGAGGGGCAGAGACAGAGGGAGATGGAGAATCTTAAGCAGGCTCCAGGCTCTGAGCTGTCAGCACAGAGCCCAGAGTGGGGCTCGGACCCACGAACTATGAGATCATGACCTGAGCTGAAGTTGGATCCTTAACCGACTGAGCCAGGCGCCCCATTTGCTTAAAAGCTAAGTAATATTTCATAGTATGGCTATGCCTTACTTCATAGCTTTTGTCCACTGGAGGGGCCGTAAATTTTTCCAGGCTTTATTGTTATTAGAAGGCATACCGCTGCGACCACCGCGTTCACACCAATCTGTGTGTGTGCAGGCATTTCTGTAGGATAGGTTCCTTGTCCAAGAGTATATTCACTTGCTTTTTTTTTTTTTTTTTTTTAGAGTGTACCCACTCTTCAGTTTGTAAAGTTTGTATAACTCACCAGACATCTGTGAAAGTATGTGCTTTCCTGGCCCTTGCCAGTGTTGGCAATCACCAGATTCCATTTTTCTTAAGTCGGTTTGTTTAAAAATTATAACAGGGGCGCCTGGGGGGCTCAGTCAGTTACATATCCGACTTCGGCTCAGGTCATGAGCTCACAGTTCATGGGTTTCGGTCCCCTGTCGGGCTTTGTGCTGACAGCTCGGAGCCTGGAACCTGCTTCGGGTTCTGTGTCTCCCTCTCTCTGCCCCTCCCCTGCTCACACTCTGTCTCCCTCTTCTCAAAAATAAACATTAAAGAAAATTAAAAATGATAACACACTCTGATTTGCATATCCTCGTGACTGGCTTCTTGGCCATTTGTATTTCTCTGGAAATTGCCCACTCGTGTCCTTAGCCCGTTTGTTTATCCTTTTCTTACTGATTTGCAAGAGCTGTGGCTTATTTGGCATGGACAGTAACTCTGTGTTATATTTGCACCAGAGTTGTTTTTCTCATCTGTAGTCTTTTACCCATATTTCTGGTGGTTTGTTACTGTAAAGGCATTAAAAAGTTTCACATAATCAGAACTCCAGGACTGTTCCCTTAAGGTTTCTGGGTTTTGTGTTCTGTTTCTTTACCCCCAGATTAGAAACACCCCTCCCGGGGTGCCTGGGTGGCTTAGTCGGTTAAGCGTCCGACTTTCACTTAGGTCATGATCTCGCGGTTTGTGGGTTCGAGCCCCGCGTCGGGCTCTGTGCTGACTGCCAGCTCAGAGCCTGGAGCCTGTTTCAGTCTGTGACTCCCTCTCTCTCTGGCCCTCCTCTGCTCACGCTGTCTCTCTCTCTCTCTCTCCCCTAGAAATAAATAAAACATTAAAAAAAAAAAAGAAACACCCCTCCCTTTATTTTCTTCTAGGGCTGTTATTGTTTGGTGTTTTATATTCAGACATTGTCTTATCTGATTTTTAGGAGGTCTGTGGTGTGAGGTAGGGATCTGAACGGTCCCTGGTCTGCCGTCCACCGTGTAAGTGGATAGGGAGTTGTCTCAACACCTGGACGGAAAGGTCCAGCCTGTCTTCATTCACTTAAAATACTACTCATCCTTTCTTTTTTTTTTTTTTATTTTGNCGAGATCATGACCTAAGCGAAAGTCGGACGCTTAACCGACTAAGCCACCCAGGTGCCCCAAAATACTACTCATCCTTTCACGTGCAGTGTCCACAGATGCGTGGCTCCTTATTCTGGCACCTTCTGCTCCATTGACCAGTGGGTGTCTTTCTGTACTAGCATGCTTTTTCTTTTCTTTTCTTTAATTTTATTTATTTTGAGAGAGAGAGAGAGAGAGAGAGAGAAAGAAAGAATCCTAAGCAGGCTTCACACTGTCAGCACAGAGCCCGATGTGGGGCTCGAACCCACGAACCGTGAGATTATGACCTCAGCCAAAGTCGATGCCCAACCGACTGAGCCCCCGGGTGCCCCTCCAGTGTGCTGTTGTAACCTGTGTGGCATCGCAGCGTATTTCAGGACTGATGATGCAATTCCCCCTTCTTTGTCATCTTCAGAAAATTGTGTTCACTCTTGTACATTTATTCTTTTGTGACCCACTTCGGAGTCAGCCTCTCAGGTTCCATCCTTTGATCTTTGGATCCGGAGACAGAAAATGGTGACATTGAACAGGTGTCAGAGGGCTGGACTTGAGCAGTGGCCTCTGACAAGTGAGCTGGTCTGTGGCTGCGGAAGTAAATTCATCTTCCGCTGTGAAGGAGCCGGACTTCATGGTCCTGCTTCCTGTTGGCACGTGGGGTGCTTCCGAGGTGACATTTGTGCCAGATCGCCTGCAACGCTGCTGCTTCTGGGCTCTCACGCCAGCAGCCAGCTCGGGAGACGGGCTCTCATGCAGCAAATTCCGGTGTTAGCCCGGAGGCAAATCTAATTACCCCGTAAATTACTGCTCCCCTCCTCTGCTTCGTTCCAGAACAAAATGTGAGTAACTTTAATTTCTTACCTGGGCTGCACCCCTTTATTAGCTCAGATGGGGAGGCGGTACCTGCCTCGCCAAACTCCTAGGTAATTGCTCAATCGGGCATTAAAAACTGCCCGAGCGCGTGGCCCCAGCCAGAACATGTCAGCCGGGTGCCTGGGTGCCTTCCAGACCGTCCATGGCCAGCAGCTGCCCACCTTGGAGCGTGCCCCGCGAGGGGCAGGCCCTCTCCGTGATCGAAGGAATGTCCTCGCTGCAAAGTGGTTGCCAGCGAGATGTGCACTTGAGGTGCACTTGCGGGGCAAGGCCGTTTCTCTGAACTTTCCCCCCCTGAACGAACTTGGTGCCGAAAGGAGACCCGAGTGGCCGCTGTCCTGGCCTCCGGGATTCCTCCTCGCCGAGGCTGGAATCTCCTCACCCCGATGCCCCTTCTTGCTCTGCTCCGCGATGCAGGCACCATCTCTGTTCCCTCCGGCACATGGTCCGAAAACCCGGTGCTCATTTCCTCTCCGCCACCCCTCCCCGCGCTCCGAGGCCTCACCTGCAGGCCGCCACCACGGGAGCGGGAGACCACACCACCTTCTAGCAGTCTCTGTGAGCCTCCCCCTGCCCATTTACCGTTCCCTCTGGCCAGATGAAGTTTTCCACAACGAGTTTCATCCTGGCCTTCGCTTTCTCAGAAGACGACGCCAGTTCCCCCGCCCTCTGAAGCTGGAACTTTCTGGATATTCTGTGCTGCCCCCGGGCTGGTGTTAGTGGCCATCTCCTGTGCTCCCAGGAGGAGTTGCGTTCCTCCCCAGACACATCTGTCTCCTCAGAGTCCAGAACCTTCCGTGGCCAGCCAGCCCGAGGGGCCTTGGGGGACAGAGCTGTCTTCGTGTTTGTCCTTCCACCTGCTGGCTGCTGTGGCGTCGATGCTTAGATGCTCAGAGCGGTCTCGGGTCCCCAAGGCCTCGGGTGTCCAGGGAGCAAATCTGCCCTGTCCTTACTTCCTCTGGGCCCCAGACCTACCGCGTGGTAAGCTCACCCCATCACGGTATCCGGGGCTGCCGTGTACCCCAAATTATAGATCAACTGTTCTACATAAAAGAGGGCTTCTGAGTCAGGCAAGCATGGGACCTGCTTCCCCAGTAGAAAGCCGTCTTCCTGGGCTATGCGCTCTGCGAAGGCCAGCGCTTCCGGAACATACTTAACCGTAGAGTCCCGTGTCCATGAAATACCTACCCTCACAGTCTCACCTGAGTTTGCACAGAGGCCTCCTTTCCCGAGTGCCGAAGCAGGATCGGCTCCCAGGGGCCGAGATGCCGGATGAGTAGCCCTGCCAGCGGCGGCCCCGGCCTGGGGGACTTAAACTTAGTGCTGTCCCTGCCCGAGAGGCGTGTGGGCCCGGTCGTCTTCGCGCCAGCTGTGGTCGCGACTCTGCCTGTCCCTGCAGAGCCGGTGACCACCCGGCCGTGTGCCTGTGAACACAGGCGCGCCAAAGCTTGTCACCCTTTCCCCAGCGCCCCCGACCTGCTGGGCTGGGTGAAGGGTGCCGCCGTGTCCCTAGGGGGGTCTCTGCCCATGTGGCCCCCAGCTGGCCACGGGTGGACGGCCCGTGGAGGCTGTGCTCGTTCTCATTTAATCCCTACCTTCTTTCTGGGGGCTTCCGTGCCCCCAGCCCTGGCACGCATGCAGGGTGGCCCAAGAGCCGGACAGAACAAATCCATTTTCATCCGTGTGGCTGCCATTTCTAGTTTTTAAAACATTTTCCCTTTGTTTGGAAAGATTGTGTCCCTTCAAGGAAAGCACTTTTGTGGCGTAATAACCTTCGCTGCTCACTGGTTGCGGCCATGCAGGTGGCCCGGCACAGCCGGCCGGGGCTCTGGGCAGACGCTTGGGGCTCCCTTTGCCCCTCACAGGGGCGTCTTCATTCAGCTTTTCCGCACTGAAGGCGCCTCTCAGAGCCAGGACACCTCCATGGCCCCCTGGGCTGTGGACCTGGGCTGGGAACCCCTGATTCGGAGGGTGAAGTGGAATCCGTTCCCGGATCCACGCAGGTCTGCATCACCACCACGAGGTGGGCGCTGGGCCCCGGCAGCTCCACCGGAAAGACCTGCTCAGAGCGGGTGTCCAGCCAGGCTTCCGCGTCCCCGTGTGGCCCAGCTCTCGAGGCCGCTCTGCAGAGCACGGCCTTCCTGGGGCCCCACCCACCAGGATGGGACGTGGCTGGAGGTAGGACCCCGCCACGCAGCCAGAGGGCTCCTGGTAGGGTACTGCCTGGCCGGGGACCGGTGAGAGAGAGTTTCCACGGTCCCCCGGCGTGAAGTCACTGATCTTCTGGATGGCTGGGACCTGGGACCTGAGAGGTTCAGGGTTTTCCTGACCTCACTCACTAGCTTGTATCTGCAGAGCAGGACGAAGAAGCAGGTGGCAACACAGAGTTAGGAATGCGTTCCGGTCCGCGGTCAGGGAGAGCCTCGCTGTCAGAAGTGACGGGGGACACATTCCATTAACTGTACCCCTTCCTCTCTTTGTGGGTGTGAGGAAGACAGCTGGGCCTTGTTTTTTCATGTCCGTCTGGAGTACCCAAGGCCAGCTGGGTCACCAGTGCGCTCGGGCAGGTCACCCCGCCGTAGCACACGTGGCATGGTGTGTGTGTGTGTTTCCATCCAGCAGCGCCCCCCTCCCCCCCACCGCCCCCGCGCTGGGCTCCCAGCAGAGCCTCTGTCTTGGGCACCCCCTGGGCTGCGGACCTGCCGTGCCCCAGCCTCCTCCCTGCGGATCCCCTCGGTTCCTTGTGAACAGCTGATCAGGGACCCCAGGGGCCTGGAGGCCTTGAAGCCCCGGCCTCTCCCACCTGTTGCAGACCGGCCCACATTCCTGGCTCTGCTTTCAGCTCTGCGGCCTTGGGCAAGCGAGTTAACTCCTCTGGGCCTTAGTTTCCTCGCCTCTTGGGGGCGGTGGGGGAGGTTTGATCATTGCCTGCAAATGCCTAGCACGGGGCTGGCTCTGGTGAGTGCTCCAGAATTATTATCTATTAGGGCTGTTATTACAATCATAATTGTTCTTCCCTGGGGAGAGGGCCCCGAGGGGATCCTGCAGTCGGGTTCAGGTCCAGCTGAGCCGCCGCTCGGCCGAAACTGTCCAGCTCAGACTCATTAGAAGGTGAAGACGGAGTTGCGGTAACGGCCACGTTAGGATCACTCTGCACTCCTCTGTGCCCGGGGAAGGCCCGGCAGGCCTGGGCTCCGGGAGCCCTGAGCCTCGGGAGCAGGTGCACAGGGGTGCGGGGTGGGGACCCTTCCTGGACCTTTGCTCCGACACAGGTGTGACCAGGGGGCGTTTTTGCTCTGTTCCTTCATCTGGAGGCCCTCCCCCCACCCATTGATGTATAGGTGTGGCCAGCACATCCCTGCCTCTCCCTCCTCAGAGGAGGTTATTAGGGACACTGTTTTCTTCTCTCCATGTCACCTGCCTTCTGACAGCCTGCTCACTGGCCCGCAGGCCCAAAGGGCTGGGCCAGGGTGTCCCCTCCAGTGCGGCAGCCGCCTGGCAGTTATTGCTGGTCCTCTCGTACCAGTCGGCCTTCCCGCTGAAGGCAGAGGAGGGAGCCCGGGCACTGAGTCTTCCGCCTCGGGTGAGGTCCCTGCTCCCCCTGGCGTCCCCGCCCCTGGGATGTGGGTGGTCAGTGCCTTTGCCCTGGGCTGCTGACGGGGCCTGGTGCCCAGTAGGCACTCCGTAATTGGTGACAGGCTGCCCTCCAGTCCGTGCGTCAGGCCGGGCCTCTCACCGCCGCCTCCCTCTCTTCCGCTCTCGAGAGGGGAGCAGACCCCGCAGCCCCTCCCCTCTGCGCCTGCCCTCTGGCCAAGGCCCCAGGTGCCACCTGCCCATCCCTTCCTGGGCCTGAGCTGGCTTTCCTGCCTTCTGCGCCTCTAGCAGGTGCGTCTGTGTGCCTGGCCCGGAACCAGGCCCCTGGAACAGGCTGAACGCAGGCAGGGCAGCGGCGCCCAGGCCCGACCCGGGATGGGGATAGGCTGACCCTCAGCCAGTAGTGACCGTGCTGGTGGTGAGGTGTGAAGGGAGGGCACCTCTCCACCCCGTGCCCACTGCCCGCGCCCGGCTCCTATGCCATCCGGACTCCGGCTTCCTTGGCATCGGTCACTCCCTCTCCGTAGAGCACGGTGGCCTCTCTCCCTGCAGTTTGCCACCTTCTGCCTGGCGGCTCGTTCTCTCACTGCTTTGACCTTCACACCAGCCCTGGAGGCAGGGAGGCTGGCCTCATCTCCCTGGTCACTGGAGAGGCTCAGAGCATTGACCTAGCTGTGGAGAGAGCCGGCGAGGGGCAGGCACCCCTCCCTCCACCCCTGCGCTTGCTGCTCAGTGTGTGACAGGAATGTTAGGCCCTGTCGTGAGGGACACACTGAGGCACCCATGAAGGCAGCCGGGTGAGGGGACCCTTGGGGAGTGTGGATTTGCATTCTTGGGTTGCTGTGTGTGTGTGTGTGTGTGTCTGTCTGTCTGTCTGTATTTGGGTGCGTTTAAAAGTAGACTTCACGCCCAGCGCAGAGCCCAACGTGGGGCTTGAACTCACAGCCCTGAGATCAAGAATTGAACGCTCAACTGACTAAGCCAGGCAGGCGCCCCCGCTGTGTGGCTTTAATTGCTAATATGTCCACATCCCCTTCCTACAGATGGGATCGTTGAGTCTGAGGAGACAGGGTGGCCCCGGGGTGACAGGCGGGGACCTGGGGTGGGAGCCCCAGAGATGAGCGGGAGGGGCTGCTGACCCACCAGCCAGACCTGCCCCCCCACCCAAAGCCACGCTCTTCTGGGACCCGCTCGCTCTCTCGGCCTGAGAAGGAGCTGTGCGGAGCGGCCAGGGCACCTCTCTGTTCCGTTCCTCCTCCTCCCTGAGGGCGGAGGGCTTGTCCTGGAACAGAGGACCCGGATGTGTGGTCCGGTGTCGGGAGGCCATGGTCCCCAGGGGCAGAGGCTGAGGGGCTGGGCTTCCTCCTTGGCACGTGGTAGGGTCACCGTGGGGTCCCGGGGGCTTGTCTGGCCCTTCTGGGGAGAGACCTGGGGGTCATTCAGGTGCCCCATTAGGCAGAACGATTGAGTTTCAGGGACTGGTCGCTGACTAGTGGAGGGTGACCTTGGGCGGGTTACCCAGTCCCTTTGTACCTCAGTCCCCCCGTCTGCTCACCTCGGAGCCCTCAGGACCCTAATTTTGGGCTTCTCCACATTGTTGTGAACCTCCAGACCGAACGCTTAGCTTGTTCCTGGGATAATCAGAGCCGGTCTCCGGTGCTGAGCTGATAGGGAGCCCCCAAACCTGCATCAAGTATTCAAGGCTGACAAGTTCAGTTCTGCTGGCAGTCGGTGCCCGGAGAGGCTTCCGACAGGCGGGGCCAGGAGGCAAGCGGTTAAAAGCAGACTCCGTTGACGAAGGATTTTGTCCACACCGTTCCTCCCGGGACAGAGGTGCCGCGAGCCTCAGGGCTTTGGTTCGGCTCCTGGCAGCAGCCTCGAGGCCTCGGCACCCAGCGGGCGGTGCTGTTTGCGGTAACAGTAGGCCATTTGAAAGCAGAGCCTCCGGTTTTGCCCCATAAAAAGATTTTGTGGAGGGATGGTACACTTGGCCCGGCTTCAGTAGTATTTTCTTGCGATGCTTAAAGAAAATAAAAGCTGGTACAAAGGTACGTGTGTTTCCAAAATGCGTTTCCTTCCCCACATGTTCCTCTCTGCCAGTTCCAGATTGCATCCTGAGCTCGGTTCGCGTTTCCTCTCTGCGGCGCACGGCAGTTCGGCCCCTGTGGCCGCACGGGGAAGCGTCGGGGCAGGGGTGCAGCAGCCCCACCTTCTCCCCGCTGCTGCGGAAACGAGCAGCCTGTGCCCAGCCGGTCACGGACCTGCGCCTGCGGACTTGCCGGCCCGCGGTGGTAACTGGCAGGCGGGGGGGCCGAGAGCGCCGCGGGCTGCACCTTCGTTCCTGAGCCTTGACTTTGCCCTGGAGCCTTGTGCTGAGCTCTTGTATCCGTGTAGCCTCTTGCACTGGGACGTGGTACCGTCTACGTGGAGCTGATCCACGTCAGATGCTGGTCCCCGCCCAGAGGACAGGTGTCCAGGACACAGGGCAGAGGCATCCGCGGAGTCCGGCAGGGCCTCAGGTCTTCCTCGACCAGTTGGCCTGCTCTTCTTTCACTTGAGACGGGTGGTGCGTGTGCTGCCTGGGAGCCGCGTGCGTGTACACACACACACACACACACACACACACACACACGCGAGTGCACACACCTGCAGGACTTGGGCTGATTTCTGAGGGCCGTCCAGGGGCCCACCAAAGCTTGCTCTTAGGACAGTTTTGAAACTGGTCCCCATTGACAATGTTTACTACGGGGGCGCCTGGGGGCTCAGTCAGTTAAGCGTTCGACTTCGGCTCAGGTCATGATCTCATGGTTTGTGCGTTCGAGCCCCGCGTCGGGCTCTGTGCTGACAGCTAGGAGCCTGGAGCTGTTTTGGATTCTGTGTCTCCCTCTCTCTCTGCCCCTCCCCTGCTCTCTCTCTCTCTCAAAAATAAACAGACATTACTTAATAAACAAAAAAAAACAGATATCAAAAAAGTTAAAAAATGTTCTCTCTGGGGTGTGCATTTTATTTGGGGTAGGCATTTAAGGCAATCTTTATATTTTGGTCGATGCATCCTGCCTTGGAACACCTCTGGTACAAATACCGAGACTTAATACGTAAAAGTACCTCGTTGTTACTACACATTTACCGTGTAGCAGGAATGGTCTAAGGGATGTTCGATTGACTCATTTACTCCTTGCAGTCGCTCTGGGGACTGGGTGCCCATTACATAGATCAGGAAACTAAGTCTTGGAGAGCTTGCAAAACTTGCTTGGGGTCATGTACAGACTAAAATTGGCAGACTGAGGCCCCACTGCTGCCTACCTCTTAATTGCCATTTGAATTATAAAGCTGTTTTCCTTCATCAGTCAAGGAGAAAGGGCTCAGAGCCCCAGTGCATTTAAATAGGCGGCTCCTTATAAGGGTGTGGGGCGAGGTCACTGAGGCCAGAGGTTCTCCTGGGTGGCCTCACCTTCTGGACAAACCTGAGGGGCCACCTGGTGCCTGTTTCCAGGGCCCTCAGGGCTTTGGGTGGAAGCCGCTGGCTCCCCTTCCACTGGATGGGCTCCGAGTCAGTCTCTGCCATGGCCTCGGGCCACTTCCGGGAGCAGGGAGCTGTTGAACCTAAATGGTATGTAATCAGAATGCTATATTTTGTCGAAAATAAGAATGTTAGTAACAGGCTGGTTTCTGGCAAGTCAAACTGGGACTTTGAAATACATATTTTTCCCTGCTGTGCCCTAAACCTTCTAATTAGTGAGAATGCACATTGGCAGACATAAATCAAATGTCATCTTTCCTACAAACTTGTCCTAGGTATCAGGGAGTTGGTAACATTCCACGGTTGCTAAATGCAGGCTTGCAGGGTGAGTGTGTGCTTGTGTGTGAGCCTGTGCACATGTGTGTGAGAGAGAGAGCACTGGAGGTGGAGCCCTGGCCGCCCGCTTCTTTCCGGCCCCTCACCTGTCAGCACCTGCACGGTCACAGCGGGGAAATATATATATTTGCCCGATTCAAACATAGTTGGTAGAGGAAACGGCTTCATTTCCTTCACAGGGAGACCTCTCTGGGGTTCATAACCAGACCCTGACCCTGACCTCCACCACCAATGGGCTCTATTAATGGACTTGGTTTTTGAAGAGGCGATTTGTCTCAGGTCACTGGCCCTGGTGTGAGCTGAGTCCTCCTCTCACCGGTGTTGGGGCCCGCTCTGGGGTTTCGGTGCACTTCTGGGGTCGGGGTCAAGGACGTGGCCTTGGGGTTCCTGTCAGTTGGGTCCTTTCTGGTTCTGGGCTGTGTTGGCAGGGTTAGAGTGCTTTCTTGCCCGTGTGGACCAATGTCCACCACTTGGGTCCTTTGTACCTGGGGTGGTTTGTCGCAGACGATTTCCCACCAACCGGGTGGAGAAGCCTCTTTGTCAGGACAGGCATCCTCTGATCAGGAGACCGTGTGGCCCACAGAGCCCCCAGCCTCGGTGGACATCAGTCTTCTTGTCCCCGAAAAGGGGAGCAGGGGCTGGGGCGGGAGGCGAGTGTGCGAGCGGGAGAGGGGTCTGTGGGTCTCTTCCCAGTCTCTGTGGGTGTGTCCTGTTCGGTTTTACCTTTGTGTTTTCTGCTTCACTTCACCTTCAGGCCAGGAGTTTTCAAAGTGGGTCCACCCGGGTCAAAACTAAAAGATGCTCCGTCATCAGATATACCTGGGAAATCCCGGATATAGGACATGAACTGGGTTTCCTCACTGCGGGACTTTTCAGAACCTGTAAAATGGCAGTTGCATGCTAGACTGTGTCCCCTTCTCCCTAGGCTGGCTTTATAGGTTGGGGGAAAAAAGGGTGACTACTGGTGTGTGAGCTGGGTTGTGCCCAGAGTGACCTGGGATATCACCAGCACTGTTCTTCCCTGTCACCCTTGCTTTGGTGTGGCTTCTTCACAGTTGTCACCTCTGGGCCATGGCCTCCTCACTCTGCTGACTGTGCGGAGGGGCCCAGCGTCGTGCCTGAATCCAGGGTCAAAGTAAGCTCCAAGCCACTCGTGTCAAAAGACTTGGGGAGATCTTTCCACTTTTACGTTCTGTGAGGCTGCTTCTTGGTTGCTTTTGGGGTTTATCCCCTGAGATAGATTTGGGTGACATGTGGCGTGGTGGGAGATGGTGCTGACAAAAGCCAGCTTAGGGTCCTTGCTTTACCTCTCGGCTCCACCCATCAGCTCCACCTCTCGGCTCCGCCCATCGCATGCTGTGTGGCTTCAGTTGCTGGAGGGATGCCTCATCTCCAAGAAAAATAAATAAATACAGAGCCTGCTGCTCCCTCGAGGCCAGGGGTGGCGGGCAGGGGGTGTTATGAGACTGAGTTGGGTTAAGGTAGAGGGTGAGCAAGCCCACAGCAGATGCCAGTTCCTTCCTCTGCCCTCCCTCTAGGGGTCTGCTGCCCCGTGTGGGAGTTAGGCCGAGGGCCGCCTCAATTGAGAGGGGGTTTTGGGGGCTTGTGAGGTGGGAGGCTTAATGGCCCCCCGACAGTCATCCGTGGATGTGTCCCGGGCTGGGGAGACCCCATGCGGGGTGGAGGGGTCGTGGGCCAGGGTTGGGACCCTCATAGTGGCTCTTGGGGACGGTGGGCTACCCCAGCTGATGCTCAGGGGTCCCTCTGGCAGGCATGCGGTGGATCTGTGCCCCTGGACTTTCCCGAGTGGCCGAGGCCAGGCTCGTCCTCAGCTCTGGCTGGGACATCCGCCTGCCCGCCCCAGGGCACGGCCCCCCGCAATGGGGGGGGTGATCGTGGGGACCCATCTCCCTGTTTAATGAAAACCCTATTTAATGAGACTGTGTCCTCTAAGCTTCTTTTGCTCTGAGGTGTCTGAAACTTGATTTTCTTTGTATCTTTTGCAACTGATTTCTTCTTTCCTGCTCTACCCACCCCCTCCCCAAACCTGCCCCTGTAGTTTCCTGTTCATCTGCTTCCCTGACCTTTGAAATATGGTCCCTGCTCAGGGAAACTTGCCTGGGCCTCAAGGTTAATTACCGTGTGTGTGTGTGTGTGTGTGTGTGTGTGTGTGTGTGTGGCCTCAAGGTTAATTACCGTGTGTGTGTGTGTGTGTGAGAGAGAGAGAGAGAGAGAGTGTGTGTGTGTGAGTGTGTGTGACAGACAGCTGGGGGACGGCAGGAATGGGGCGACCCAGCTGGAGAAAGGGCTGGCTCTGAGCTGCACAGGGAGCCCAGGCCGGGAGCCCATGGATGGAGGAGCAGGTGGGAGACACCAGGAGCGCGGCAGCTGCGAGGCAGGCCTGGAGGGCAGGGCACTGACCCACGTGGCTGGGCTGCGACAGGGAAGGTGGGATGAGAGGTGGTGGCCTTGAAAGGTGGGATGAGAGGTGGTGGCCTTGGTCCTGTGGCCAGTGATGTGCGTAGACCTTGGGAGAGCAGCTTGGTGAATCTCCACAGCTCATCTGCTTAGCCCAGGCAGAGATCTTCTTCTTCTTCTTCTTTTTTTTTTAATATTTTATTTATTTCTGAGAGAGAGAGAGAGAGATAGTGTGAGCAGGAGAGGGTTAGAGAGAGAGGGAGACACAGAATCTGAAGCATCTCCAGGCTGAGCTGTCAACACAGAGCCTGACGTGGGGCTCGAACCCACGAACTGTAAGATCATGACCTGAGCTGAAGTCGGACGCTTAACCGACTGAGCCACACAGGCGCCCCGAGAGTAGATCTTCTTCCACTGTTCCGGAAGATTCCTCGAGCTGCTTCCTAGCCTTCCCCCTGGCTGCCCTACCCAGGAGGCATCACTCAAGTTTTGTCCGTTCTGAATTCCCCGCCCTTGTGGTTGTAATAAAAGCTCTTTCTTTATATCCCAAGCAGCCTTGGTCTGGGAGTAGATAAACAGCCCTTTGTAACGGGATGTAGGCTTATGCCAACCTTGGCCGTCTAGCTCTGGATGTGAAGCAAAATATGATATTTATTCATTATTTTTGTGCACACGTCAGCACACCCAATTGATGGATGGGTCGTTCTCTGGATAGCACTGGGATGGGGAGGGCGGAAGGAGGACACTCTGCCAGGGGCCCTGCGTGCCAGGGCCAGCCTCGGAGGCGCACGTCCCCTTGCCATCCCTGCCCAGAGCTGGGCAGGCTCTCGGAGGACCCGGCTTCCACCTGGGCTCGGTGTGGGACCGGGGGGGGGCTCTCGGGTAGGAGCGGCTGCGGGCACAGTGGTGGAGAGGGTGGGCTCTCCTGGTCTCCCTTGGTGGGAGTGGGGCTGGGGGCACGCAGGGGAGGCAGGGGCGCTGTGACTGGTCAGGTGAGGAGGGAGCCGGGGGGAGCAGAGCCGTTCCCCGAGCGTTAGGAGATGTCACAGAGGAAGGTTCCCCTCCGGCTCAGCCCCTTCAGGCCGACAAGTTTGAGTTTGTAGAGCTTTTCCATAAAAGGCAGAACATCTGTTCATTAAAGGAAACCCAGCATTTTATTATTGCTGTAAATGTCAAGCCTCCCCAGGAGAACGTTGAGGCCACTGCGGAATGTGTCGCAGAATGGAGCCCATCTTCAC
>NW_027530380.1:1735515-1760075 GCF_008692635.1 Crocuta crocuta | reverse complement strand
CGGAGACATCCCCGGCTTCGAGGGGCTGCCCATGTAAAAGGGAGTTTGGGTATTTAAGATGATGCTGATCGAGAAGTCACCATGAGAAGCAGCGGTCAGATTTTGCAGAGGTCGGTGCTCATGGTAGAGCCACAGACTTTTCCAGCCGTTCTCACATCCCTGCCTTCTGTGTTCAGCAGTCCAGTGCATGATTCTTGCACTTGGAGGTGAGGGACCGAGTGTCGCTAAGCCCAGAGCTGGGGAGCCGAGTTCAGTTGCACCTTTGGGGACTGCACAGATTTCTCCTTGATCCCCGTCATTTTAGCCAGATCTGCGCTTTTTCCTGCATTTCCGCTTAGAGGGGAAATAGATCTTTCCTGCCTGGGGGTGGGGAGAGGCTTCCACGTCTCCCTAAACATCCCCCAGCCACAGCCCCAGTGTCTTTGAAGTTTCATGCTTTATTATAACATTTAAGGGAATTCTGCGTTTCCTCTGTTAGAGTCATGCTAGTTTTATTATTTTCTAATTAAAAAAATTTTTTTAGTGTTTATTTTTGAGAGAGACAGAATGTGAGTGGGGGAGGGGCGGGGGGGGGGGACGACACAGAATCTGAAGCAGCTCCAGGCTCTGAGCTGTCAGCACAGAACCCAGTGTAGGGCTCAGACTTAGGGGCCGTGAGATCAGGACCTGAGCCCAAGTCGGATGCTCAACCAGCTGAGCCACCCAGGCGCCCTAAATGATGGTTTGAACTTTAAAGTACCTAGGATTATGTCCAAGTAATAATGTGCAAGACGGTAAGGAAAAGTGATAACGGTTTGACAGAAGGGCACTGAAAAAGACCTGAGGGGTCGGGTCAGGGGTAGGAAGACGGTATCCTGGAGATGTCACTCACCACCACACCCATCTGTGGACTCAGCGCGATTACACAGGGTTCTGTTCTTCCTGTCCTCTCCCTGTGCACAGAGAGGAAGGGGGGTGGTGAGGGGGCGCTGGGCGCCTGGTGTCCGAGAAGCGAGCTGGGGTGCGGTGAGCAGTGGTGGGCGGCAGAGGCTGGGAGCCGTTGGGAGGTTGGTTGCGTTGGTTGCGTTGAGGAACGAGATCGCCAGTCGCAAACGCCAGGTTTGCACTTTGGAGAAGGTACCCACGAACGCAGAAAGGGGAAAGGTTAGCAAATACCCCAAGGAATGTGTTCAGTTGTAGGGTGCACCCGCACACGTGCGTTTGTACCGCGTACCACACGCAGAAGGAGAGACAGAGGTGGCTTCCCGNNNTGATTCTCCGTATCCGTGGCGGTCCTGGCTGTAGCCCCCGCCAATGCCGCGTTAGTGAGCACCGAACCATCAGTGCCGCGGACCCAGCGTCTCCCTCTGCCGATCGGTACGTAGTCCGTTTCCATGGGCTTCTGTTTAAAGACGCCTCGCTCAGCATCCGCTGCCGCTGGGCCAGCGCTGAGCACACGGCCGGCCGTGCTGTGAGTCACGCTGGAGGAAACCCGTCGAGCGCGTGTTTTGTCTGCCAGGCGCTAGACAGCACTTGAGCGCTAGGCCTGGGGGCCGTTTATAGCAGTGACATCCCCAACAAAAAAGCACGGAAACGTGAACAGCGAGGCACAAAGTAGATGGTGGAAAGGGTGCTTTTGTACGATTTGGGAGTGGAAACAAGAAGGCAGAGCGAGAGCTTGAGCCTGTGTGCAGACGACCCCAGAAACCCCCCAGTGACCTGGGGGGGGTGGGTACAATTCAGTGAGTGGCCAGGCTCAGAGATGGGATGTGTGTGTCAAGCGGGTGGCCCACGCCCACTTTTTCTACCGCTGTCTCCCGATGGCCCTGAAGCTGGTGACTTCCAGGTGGCAGTGAGCACACCTCATGCCCAGGTATGGGCTTCTAAAAACAATTTTTTTAAAATCTTTATTTATATTTGAGAGAGAGAGAGAGGGAGAGTGTGAGCATGAGCGGGAGAGAGGCAGAGGGGGAGACAGGATCCAAAGTGCGGGGCTCGGACCCACGAGCCGTGAGATCACCACCTGAGCTGAAGTCGGACGCTCAACCAGCTGAGCCCCCAGACACCCCTGGGTCTGGGCTTCTAAGTCCCACTGCCCCCGGAGGGGGCCAGGGCTCCTCAGAGGCGAGTCCAGCTACCATCTGGGCGGGGGAAGGGTACCTGTGCCTGGGGCATCTTGTTGAGCCAGAAAGTAAAGAAGTCAATCCTCAAGGGGAAGAGGGGACATGGCGAGGGGATGCGAGAGCCAGCGTGAAGGGACCCTCGCTCTCTAAGTCTCGGGAAGCATGGGCACCTGAGTGGGTGGGACTCTTGGGTCTTAACCTGTTTAATGGGATAGGAATCAATGAGTCTAAACCGGCTTAAGTAAACGAATAGCCAGTGTATTGTGGACATGCTTTAATGACTGCTCAACCGCTAAAATAAAAATTCTGGGGGCGCCTGGGGGCTCAGTAGGTTAAGCGTCTGACTTCGGTTCAGGTCGTGATCTCACGGTTCGTGGGTTCGAGCCCCACATCGGGCTCTGTGCTGACAGCTCAGAGCTGGCTTCAGGTCCTCTGTCCCCCTCTCTCTGCCCCTCCCCCCACTCATTCTCTCTCTCTCTCCCTCCCCCTCTCTCTGTTTCTCTCTCATCCCCTTCCCTGCTTACTTGCATGCTCTCTCTCTCTCTCTCAGAAATAAACATTAAACATTTTTTAAAATCCTGAATGAAGGCTGTAACCATAGTTCTCAGTCATTCTTTACCGTAGCTTATAACATTCTGTGCTGCTCCACCATCTGTTTTTATTTGTACTGTTGTGTTAAATACACATCACATCGCACTGACCATCCTAACCATTTAGAAGCGCCCAGTCCAGTGGCATGAAGTGCATTCACGCCATTCTGTGGCCACCGCCCCCGCCCACCGCGATTTCCTCCCAAGGCCAGGCTCCCGCTCCCGCTGTGGACCTCGCTGTGCTGGCAGCTAAGCTGTGATGTTTTTGCTTCTTCGTGTCGTGAAAACTTGGAGATTGCATATAAAAGGTCCTCACAGAGACCGTGGGACTTGGGAAGCTGGTTGTAAATGTGTGCAGGGCTGCGGAGGGGCGAGTCAGGAGGGGCTGGCTCCGCCCGGAGCTGGTGCAGGGCTGCGGAGGGGCGAGTCAGGAGGGGCTGGCTCCGCCCGGAGCTGGTGCAGGGCTGCGGAGGGGCGAGTCAGGAGGGGCTGGCTCCGCCCGGAGCTGGTGCAGGGCTGCGGAGGGGCGAGTCAGGAGGGGCTGGCTCTGCCCGGTGCTGGTGCAGGGCTGGGCGGGTGGACAGGAGACCACGAGGGAAGGCAGAAGTGGACCCGTGAGTACCCAGAGGTGTGGCCCGAGTGTGGGAGAGGCGTGGCGGGCTGCCTGCCCCTGGGGCTGGGGTGTGCGAGAGGGCAGCCTCAACACCCAGCCGGACAAATTGCTAGAAGGCACCCGGAGCCGTTAGGTGTTGGGGAAGCCATGGTGAGTAAAATTAACTTAGTGCGTAGATGTATCTTGGTATCAAGCTTAGGCGTGCTCGGCATTCACTAAGTCATCTTCATCCTTTCAGGGCTCTGGTCTCCCTTCCTCCAGGAAGCCCGCCAGGTGCAGCTGACAGCTCAGTGTCCTTCAGGCCCCAGGCGCCTCTTAACCGTCGCCTTCACCTGCTGTTCTTCCTCTTGTAGGTTAACTATGCGTTTCCCGCCCAGCCAGTCGCTAGGCTCCTCGAATGTGGGCCCACATAGTCTTCCTTCCCTGTGGGCTGGCGTGGGACAGAGGGTCGCCCGTGGCTGACAAATCCACAGCTTGTGTCCAGGCCTCGCCTGCTCCGTGACAAGCCGTGTAACGCTTGGTGAGGATCAGTAAGACACGCACTACAGCCGTGGCCTGTTTGGCGGAGAGCGGGGGATTGGGTTACCTCGAGTGGCTTGTGTTTAGTGTAACCATGTGAACAGCATAAAATACAGGCTATTGCCACGGAAGCCCAGACATCTGCTATGAATTCTGTATATAAATAGTGGATGTGCTTACAGGGGGGAAGAGGGATGGGTGGTGCTGGCTTCTCAGACTCCTGGTCCTGCTGCGGTGGGGACTGGACGTTGCTCACAGGCCCTGGGACCCAAGGCGGGAGGGAGGAGCTGCCTTTCGTCGGCCGCCGGCCGAGCGTGCCGGGAACATCCGAGCACGTGCGGACAGCCGGGACGCCTGCTCCTGGCCCCCCAGCCCCACAGAGGCGTGGAGAACACGCGGGGCTGTGAGGTGTCCTTGGGGCCGTGCCAAGAAGGGGTCGTGTAAATCCAGGGTCGCGGAAAGGCTCATCTGCGCCTGGTTCAACCAACTGGAAACCAGGACCAAGGAAGAATGTCGTGGGGGATTCAGTCGGCTCGGGGCGCCGTGGTAGCTTTTAACAGAGTAGATCTCGTTGCCTGCCTGTAAAGTTTTGCCCCAAATCTCAGGGCGAGAGGCCAGCACCACCCCCGCCCCGAGTCTGAATCCATGAATGTTCCTTTGGAACAGAGCTGGCTCGGTGCTGTCTCCTGAGCCTCTCAAGCGTGCTGCTCCTGGGCCGAGCCTGTGCGTGAGTCGCCCTGGTCAAGCCTCCGGCCTCCAAAGTGGAGGTTCACTGCTCGCCCCCATTCCAGACCAGACGCTGCAGGCTGAGAGGGTCAGGTCTGAGCCGTGGGACGGCCGACCAGTCTGTGGCCCTTCCGAAAAACACATTTGCACAGATCGCTTTGTAGCAACGGAGGCGAAACTTAGGGTGAAAACGTGCAAAGGGTATTTACCCAGAGCCGCAGCAAGGTCCGCTTCCCTGGTCCGCCGTCCCGTTGAGTCCCCGTTCCCGCCCCGCGCCTTCCCACGTCTGCGGATCTTGCACGAATCAGGGCTTCAGTGAGGTGGTGTGTGTGTGTTTTCACTCAACGTGGTATCATACACATTCTCTGATGTTACCGCATCCATTTTCCTGTTACATTTGTGGCTGTGACTTTGCGCCGACGGGACAGTCTGGCCGCCGCTGATGTCGCAGGTAGTCTGTTCATTTTTTATTGCACATAAAGCTGCTACAAAGCGAATACTGCGACCGTGACCTTTGTCCTTCCTCTGGGTGCTCCTCGGGATGACTCCCTGACCGGCTGATCCCCGGGGAGAGGGCTTAGGTGGTTTTATGGTCCTCAATCCCACTTGTCACGGTGTTTTCTGGAAGGGTTGGCCCGGGTGGCTGTGGCCACGGGGTGACAGCCTGGTTTTCACGGCGATGCTGGCGGCTTCTGGAGCACCGGCCCCTGCCCTCAGCCTGTCTTCCCTCCCCTCCTCTTCCCTCTTACGTTGCACTTTCTTCCTGTGATTCCTTCTTCTCACTGCCCAGAAGCTCAGGCCACAAGCTCAGCAGATCGTCCCTGAACTGAGTGACCTGGGGCAGGTCAAGTGTCCTTCCCAGAGCTACAGTCATCTTACCGGGAGGGATAGGCAGCTAAGACCCCTGACCCCCAGGGGGGCTGTGGGATCAGAGGGTCTTCGACACATAGGCATGCTGCCCTGCGGGAAGGAGCACATAGGAGCAGCATCTGCTCCTCACACATGCTTCACCCCAGGGCCTTTGCACTGGCTACTCCCTCTGCGGTGATGCCTTCCCTCCGGCCCTCCCTCACCCCCTTCATGTCTTTGTTCACTTGTTACTTTCTCAGGGGACTGCCTTGACCATCTTACATGAAATGACAGCTCCCCTCCCAAACCCTTTACCCTGCTCTGTTTTTCCCCAACCATAGCACGGGTGTTTTAAGGTAGTAACCCTGCTGGTGTATCGAGTGCTTATTGTCTGTTTCCCCGCTGTGACGTAGGACACGAGGGTGGGTTCTGCGTGTCCCAGAGGGCGCCACATGGCGCCCTGCCTCTGCTCTCTGGGCCAGCTCACTGTCCCCTCTTCGCCGTAGTCCTGGGCCCCTTCCCCACTCTTCCGCTCCACCTGGCCCCGCCCCTGGCTGCTGTGTGTCCTTGCCACCTGTCTCCTGGTGGGGGGGGCCACGTGGCCCGGGGTCCCCCAGGCCCCGAGCAGGCCACCGGGAGAGCGATGCTGCCTGCTCTCAGCTGCAGAAGTCCCCCCGCGCTGCGGGTTCCCAGGTGATGGAGAGTGAGGCGGGTGCCTCTGGGGACTTGGTCTGAGTGTGCCATGCTTTCTAAACGTTCTAGAAGCAGGAGCGGCTCCTCCTGGAAAGGGCCTGCCCCCTGGGGCTGTGCCCGCCCGGGCTGCACCCATGCTTGCCTGCCGCCCACCTACCCCTGGCTTCCCAGGGAGGCTCCTCTCCCCGAGAGTCTCACTTCAGGAAAAGCACAAAAAATTGAACCTCCCCGCCCCCGTCTGTGGCCTTTGAAGGATACACCTGAACTGCCCAGAGTGTAAACCGTGCTGAAAATGTGGTCTTTCCAGTTTGGGGAGAAAGAACAGACAGCTAGGATTTTCTGTGCCTGGGGCAGCTTGCAGGAGCTCCCTCCCCTCTGGGCCCAGTGCCCACCCTCCCCCGCTGGGAGATCTCTGCTGGGGGGTGTTCTGGGTGCCTGGCTAACACTTGGGCAAGCGACCCCCCTGAGAAAGTGCCCCCCACGTCGGCACCTCCTCAGGGCGCCTTCCGCCCTGGCTGGGGAGCAGGAGACAGTTGGTCCGTGGGGCCCTCCCCCGATATGCTCCCCACCTGGTGAGCCTCACCCACTGCCCCTTGAATACCTGTGGCAACGGGGAGCTTGCTCCCTCCCGAGGCGGAGTCTGATTTATAGCAAGGGAAGTCAGCGGCTTCTCCCCGCGTGCTTCAGCAGGGGCTGATGGTGCTGGAGCCCGGTCCTCCCTGGTCGGGGGACGTCATGGGGCTTGGTGTCGGCACCATGCGCGGGTGCCGCTGTGTGTCTGTCGGGAGAAGGTCTGCTTATCAGGGAGCGTCGTCGCCCTCAGAAGGTTAAGAACCGCCGTGTGGAATTTCGACTCCACGTGCTCGGGCAGGTCACGCCTTTGCAGGATGAGTGGGGACGAGCCTGGGGACCTTGCCGCAGGGACTTCAGGCGCCTGGGCACCCTGAGCCTCGCGGGCGGGACGGGATTGCTGGTGATCCTTGCTCTGGGTGGCCGGGAACGTCGCGATGGCGGTGAGTGCTCCAGGCGCTCCCTGTCACCCCGGGTGTGCCGTGGGGTGGCTTTGCCCGCTGCCGCCCCCGTCCTCCAGATCCCACATGTGGCCCTGTTCCCAGGGAGGCCACCCCCCTGCCCGCCCCCGGGCCTCTCGTCTTGACGGATTCTCCCTCCTCTAGAGGCAATGGACCCTCCCCCTTCTCCCACTGCGCTACGCGGCTGGCCAGCCCCGGCCCCTCGCGTGGCACCCAGCTGGTGGCCAGGCCTGTGGCGGGGGGGCATCCCTCTTCCACTCTCCAGAGCCTCTAGCTGGGGGGTGCCCTACACCCTTCTGGACAGCGCCCCTCTTCCTCCCCCCCCTCACGGGGCAGAGGTAACTCAGCCTCTCGAGGTTGGGGAGCTGTGGGGCACGTGAAATGCTTTTATACAGCAGCTGCTGGGGGCTGCCAGGCAGGTGGGCCCCCCTGGAGTGCAGGGTTCGCGGGGACCCTCAGCCCGTGGGGAACGTGTCCTGTAAGAAGCTGGGAAAACAGGAAAGCTTCCATTTTTCAATTATTAAAAACTTCCTGTTGAAGGAACCATACACAGAAAAATAATAGTTTTTACAAACCGAATACACGTGATTAGTGTTCCAAAGCGCAGGGGCTGCTGAACTTGGCTGCATGGGCACTTCTCGAAGTCTTCTCTTCTTCCATAAAATGGGTGCGATGTCATCCCCAGTCCAGGCCATGCACAGGGTCCCCAGGCGGCTTCCTGGGGAGCCTGCAAAGGGCCATCAGCCCGCAATGACGGATGTGCTGCACTATCTGTTTGCACCTGCCTGGGGCAGAGAGGGGTGAGATTTGGCGACAGCTGTCCTTTGTGGCCATCTCCTCCTTGCGAGAGGCCAGGATGTAGTGCATCACCCCCCACCCCGTTTGATCTTTATAACTTTCCTTCCTGCCTCAGAGCCGTAGACTGACGGCGCGCTGCCCGTGGCGGAGCCCCGTGAGGGGTCCTCACCTTGAGCCCTCCTGCGTCCCTGCGTGGCCTGCGGAGGCGTGGCCTGGGCTTGAGTGTGGCCCTCACTTTGGCAGCCTGGCCTCAGTCCCAGCAGCACAGGGAGTCGGTGAAGGGGTTTGAGCTGAGGGGGTGGCATTCCAGAATGGGACCCCGAGGCCACAGTCCACGAGGGGCCCGAGCATGGACGGCGGGTCCAGGAGCTGTGCGGGCGTCCTCAGGCTCTGCCGGCTGGGACTGTGCCCTCACGTCCCCTCCCCTCGCGTCAGGCTGACGTGACTTCTCTGCAGCCTCTAGAGGCCCGGTGCAGCGTGGCCGTGGCCTCCTCGTGCGAGGTGAGGGCGTGGCAGGAAGAGTCGCCGTGGCCCGGGGGTGCCGGCCGGCCTCCGTGATTTCAGCCACAGCAGCACAGTTCCTGGAGAAGCTTTGCGATGGCCCCGGCCTGCCCAGGCGCCTTCCTGCGGTGCCTTGGGGGCGCGGAGGGAAGGAGCGGGGCTCTGGGGCGCGGCCGGGCGTGTGGTCAGGGTCCACAGCCCCCCCCCGCCCCGGGCTGCATGGCTCCTGGCTTGGTCAGCGGTCCTGACGGTTTGCTTCCCCCACCCCCCACCCCTGCAGCCTCGCCGCTCCTGCTGTTTGCCAACCGCCGGGACGTGCGGCTGGTGGATGCCGGCGGAGTCAAGCTGGAGTCCACCGTCGTGGTCAGCGGCCTGGAGGACGCGGCCGCCGTGGATTTCCAGTTCTCCAAGGGAGCCGTGTACTGGACGGACGTGAGCGAGGAGGCCATCAAGCAGATCTACCTGAACCAGACGGGGGCCGCCGTGCAGAACGTGGTCATTTCTGGCCTGGTGTCCCCCGACGGCCTGGCCTGCGACTGGGTCGGCAAGAAGCTGTACTGGACGGACTCGGAGACCAATCGCATCGAGGTGGCCAACCTCAACGGGACGTCCCGGAAGGTCCTCTTCTGGCAGGACCTCGACCAGCCGCGGGCCATCGCCTTGGACCCCGCTCACGGGTAAACCCAGCTGCCTTCCTCCCTGGCGGGGCTCCGGGGGTCCTGGTTTCCCTCTTGAATTTCCTTGAGCCCCGGCCACCTTCTCCGGAGGAAACCTGACCCTCCTGAGTTCGCCTCTCAGAGCTCGTCGAGAAGTATTTCCCCTTCGTATTCCATAGTTCGGTTTCCGTCCTAAACCCGCCACGTCTGAGGCTCTGGAAGCGCTCGGCCGTGGATTCGTGTCACTAGGTGTCTGTGTCGTGTGTGTAACGGCATCCGAGAAGACGTAGGCAACCCAGCAGGTACAATCTGTACCGTTGACACCTTTCCAGCAGCATCGGCTGGAGGTGGTGTAGAAGGTGAAGGTCCTTGTCTGGAAAGGGAGCTTGCCAGGGCTTTGTTTCTCCGGCCTCTTCTGGAAGCCGCCTGCTCTCCTCTGCTTCCTGGGCCGGCTGGGCCCACCGGGCCCTGAGAAGCCTCAGGGCTGGGAGTTCTGGGTGGGCTTGTGTGACTGGGGGTGAAGCTCGGAACATGCCTGGATTTGGAGGCTGTGCTGGAGAGAGTGGGGAGGTGGCTGAGTGTCGCTGGCCGGCCCGGCCAGGCTCGTTCTAGACTTTTCCAAGCGGGAGGTGTGTGCTCCGTCACCCCTCCACCCTGAGTCCCCGCCTCGCACGCGCCCTCACCTGGGCGGCAGGTGCCTGTCTGTCCCAGTGGCCGACCTACCGCCGTGTGCGTCCAGTTCTCTGTCGGTTCGTTGTCGTACGGGTGGCTCCCCGACACCTTGAACAGAAAGACAGTAGGTTCTGGTCCCAAAGCCACCGACTTGTTCTGGTCCCTGCCGTGCCCTCTCTGCCCTGAGGGTGACGCTGGCTGCACTGTGGCTGCCGTCGGGGTAGCTCGGGGGGCAGGCTGGGTGAAGGGGTGCTGCGGTGGCTGCGCGAACCTCCTCACAGCCGGGTGCTCGGTGTGTTGACTTGGGAGACTCCCCACACTGGCTCCCGGGTCAGCCGCACGCGCGCACTGGCGCGGGATGGGCTGGGGCTCACGGCCCCAATGTCTGACTCGCTGGGGTCAGGTCAGACAGGCCTGGAGCCTCCCCTCTTCCCCCGAGGAGTGCCCCAGTCCCAGCGTCCTGGGGGGCCCAGCCTGACAGTGGCTTCCCTTAGGCCCCTCTGCCCCTCCCCACCCCCTCTGCAAGCAGGCCGAGCTGCCCGGGGCCAGGCTGACCTTCCAGGACGTTCCCTGTTTCAGACCTCTTCCATACTGTGGTGTGGCTCCAGGACACCGCCTTTGAGGAGGTGACAGCTGGCATGGCCGAGTCTCCCTGGCTGAGAGGGGACTTTGTCAGTGATGGGAGAGGCTGAGGGGTGCCGCCTTGAGGCCCTCATGCACTGGGGGGAGAAGACCATAAGTAGATCATATGTCCGGGGGAATGTGTGCCACAGAAGAGAATAATGCAGGGCCCAAGGACAAAGAGAGTGAGGCGAGTGGCTTTTTGTATGTCAGGGGCCTGGGAATGTCTGTTGAGCAGAGGCCTGAAGCAGATGAGAGAGAGAGAGAGAGAGAGCCGTGTGGCCATCCAGGGCACGAATATTGCAGGTAGCGAGAGCCGCCAGTGCAAAGGCCCTGAGGTAGCAGGAGGCCTGGCCTGTTTGAGGGGATACAGTGGAGTGAGGGGGAGAGGGGAGGACATGGAGAGGGTAAGGGACAGGCCCTATTTAGAGTGGAGGAGTCGCTGGGACTGACTCCCGTGTAAAGGGGTCTCTTTGGCTGTTGGAGCGAGGGTGGACTTCGGGGTGGGGGCAGGGGGCTCATTAGCACCCATCATTGTGATCTGGAGGTAGAGGGTGGAGGCTTGATCAGGAAGCTGGGCTGTGGGTGAGCAGGGGCCAGATCTGGGATCTGTTTGGAAGGCAGACCATGCGGGGTTTGCTGGGACTTTGCATGTAGGTTAGAGAGGAAGACAAGGGGCAAGGGTGGTGTGCTGCCCTGTGCCTCCGTGTCCCCATCTGTGCAGGGTTGTGACCTGTTAGTGTTATGCAGTTAGTGGCTTCAATACATGTTGTTGTTGTGCTGAGGATGCCCCTCCCCCCACCCCAAATACGGTCTCCGTGTCGGTGCCTCCTCATGACCTTTCACCATCTTGGTGGGGAGGTACTTGTGGCTCATTTAGGAGGTGCCTGGCTGGGGGGTGCTTGGTGCGGAGGTGCTCTGTTGGGAGGTGCTTGTGGTCAGTTAGGAGGTGCTTGGTACCAAGTTGGGAGATGCTTAGTGCCTGGTTGGGAGGTACTTGGCACTTGGTAGAAAGGTGCTCCGTTGGGAGGTACTTGATTGGGAGGTGCTGGGTGCTTGGGTGGGGAGGTGCTTGGTACCTTGTTGGGAGCTGTTTGAGAAGTGCTGGATGCTCGGTAGGGAGGTGCTCAGTTGGGAGGTGCTTGGTGCCTGGTGAGGAGGCTCTTATGCTTGGTGGGGAGTTGCTCGGTTGGGAGGTGCTTAGTGGAAAGGTGGTCAGTTGGAGGTGCTTGGTGTCTGGTTGGGAGGTGCTCGGCACTTGGTGGAAAGGTGCTCAGTTATGAGGTGCTTGGTGCCTGGTTGGGAGATGCTCAGCACTTGGTGGAAAGGTACTCAGTTGGGAGGTGCTTGGTGGAAAGGTGCTTGGTTGGGAGGTGCTCGGCGCTTGGTGGAAAGGTGCTCGGTTGGGAGGTGCTTGGTGCCTGGTTGGGAGGTACTTGGCACTTGGTAGAAAGGTGCTTGGTTGGGAGGTACTTGATTGGGAGGTGCTGGGTGCTTGGTGGGGAGGTGTTTGGTTGGGAGGTGCTTGGTACCTTGTTGGGAGCTGTTTGAGAAGTGCTGGATGCTCGGTGGGGAGGTGCTCAGTTGGGAGGTGCTTGGTGCCTGGTGAGGAGGCTCTTATGCTTGGTGGGGAGGTGCTCAGTTGGGAGGTGCTTGGTGGAAAGGTGGTCAGTTGGAGGTGCTTGGTGTCTGGTTGGGAGGTGCTTGGCACTTGGTGGAAAGGTGCTCAGTTATGAGGTGCTTGGTGCCTGGTTGGGAGATGCTCGGCACTTGGTGGAGAGGTACTCAGTTGGGAGGTGCTTGGTGCTTGGTGGAAAGGTGCTTGGTTGGGAGGTGCTCGGCGCTTGGTGGAAAGGTGCCTGTTTGGGAGGTGCTTGGCGCTTGGTGGAAAGGTGCTCGGTTGGGAGGTGCTTGGTGCCTGTTGGGAGGTGCTTGGCGCTCGGTGGGGAGCAGTCTTCTCATGTTGACATCGGGCTGGCCTTGCCTGTAGCATCTCTGGGAGCCAGTCAGTGTCTGGCTCGGGCTTTTCCTGTGAAACGATGGAAGTCCTTTCCGATGTTGCCTCTGAATTCGCCCCCGCCCCCGGCCCTGGGGTGAAGTTGACCTTGGGGTTGACGCCCTGGGAAGGACTTCTGGGGCCCGGCCTTCTCCCCCACACTTTCCCCTGCGGCTACGGTTTGAGATGCCCGTTCTGTCCCCTTGGGCGCCGTGCCGCGCAGGACGGGAGGATCCGGGCCGGCAGCTCGATGCCCACAGTGAAGACACGGTGGGGCTGAGCCCTGGGGACCGAGCGGGGACGACGGGTCTCGTGCCCTGTCCTGGCCACAAGCACGAGCCGCTTTCCCCTCCCCTGCCCGTCGGAGCCTCTGCCGTTTCCTCGTGCCCTCCTGTGACGGGGTTCTTCCTCAGACCAGGGCTTCCCCACCCGGACCTCCTCACCAGGAAGGAGGTTCTCAGTCCGGCTCGGCGTGCACGTGGCTCTGACGCTGGGCTCGCACGGTTTCAGCAGCGCAGGTGGCAGAGTGCGGGCCTCCAGGCAGGGCAGGGGGCCGACCCCGGCGTCCCCGGGGCCAGGTGCCCACGGTTGCGGCAGAGCAGGCCCCGGGGAGGACCCTCCGGCTCTGAGCCCCTGGAGCGGGGGCTGCACCAGCCCAGGCCTGCTCGGCCCACGGGGCTGCAGTGGCTCCTGAGTCTCGACTGAAAGCCAGGCTGAAACCCAGCCCCTTCTTTAACGTGCAAAATGGTCCTTCCCTATAATAACACGCAGCCACGACCCACGGCCGCAGCCAGCGTCTGCGCAGAGACGGGGCGGCCGTGCTCTCCTTCGAAGTTCATTGCCTGTCCTCTCCCCCCCCTCCCCCACCGCCGTGGAATTTGGCCGTGGCAGCGTTCAAGGATTTTGCAAAAGCACATCCACGCCGGCTGCTCTCTGCTAACAGAGGGGCTCGCAGATTCCCCATTTAAGGAAACCAGCAGGGCCTCTGTGAGGAAACCCGGGGGAAGGAATGTGAATTATGCTCCTCCAGGAGGCCCTGAGTCTTCACATTTTCCGGCCTTTCTCGTCGGCCGCAGTGGGGCGTTCAGGAAGGGCATGAGTGCATTGCTCGCACTCTCCCGATGTCTTCTCGGCGGGTGGCGGGAAGGCCGGGCCCCCTCCGGGCTGCTGGGGGGGGGAAGAGCACGGGNGGGAGGCTTTGCCGAGCTGGCCGACGGCACCTGCAGGCCTTGGGCTGCCGGGAAAAGCTCACCACCGTCCCGGGCCTGCTGGCACAGGGGAGAGTCACGTGACGGCTGGGCCCTGGCCTCGCGGGTCGCTGTGCGGCGCTCCCAGGCCACTGGCGTGTGACGTGGGGCGGGCAGGCCTTTTGGAGCCTCGGTTTTGCCATCTGCCCAGTGGGAGTAGTAGTTCCTGCTCACCCTGCGTCAGCTGAGTCTCCAGCTGCAGAGGAGAGAGTGCAGGAGGGGCTTTAGGGAGAGGTGTTCTGGGTGCAGGGTGCTCCGTTCTCCTCTGTCCCCACCGGGGCTGGAGGGCAGCGGTGCTTGGTGACAACAGCATGTGTGGTGGCCCCTGTGAGCTCATTGTCGGTGACCCCGGCCCAACTCCTCCAGCAGACGCCAGTGGCACCGGCTCAGACATAACAGCCCTCTGGGAAGACCGCTCGCCTCACAGATCGGGGGCCCCCCAGGCACCCACACCTCCTGTGGCCACAGAGCTGCCCCTGGCTCACGGCGGCGGCTCGGGGGGCGCTGGAAGTGGACGGGATCCAGCCGGTGCGGGAGCGGAGCCAAGGGCAGCGGGGGACTCGCCTGGTTAAGGAGAAGCAGCCGGAAGGGAAGGGTCTGTGGGCCTGGGACGGGGCGCGACCTCTCCCCCGTCTGGGTCTGCGCTCCCCCCAGGCCCTCTCACAGATGGCACCAGGCGGGGGCACCCAGGAGCTCCCTGCCTCCCCCCGCTCGGCCCACCCGGCGGACGGGCTGCTGGTGTTTAAAGCAGTCGCTGAGACCGAGGGCTTGGGATTTGCTGATTGGCCGGGACGCACCTGCCCCCGTAGGGCAGCAGGGACACCCCACCACCCGGAGAGCCTCGCAGGCCTCCGGGAGGGAGCGCGGCTTCTCAAAGTGAAAGTGGACCTGCCACCCTTGCGTCCCGTGGCTCATCCACATCTGACCGGAACGTGGGGGTCACACGTCCTCCAGGCTGGTGTGGTTCCTGTCCACTGTCGCTATGAGCCATGCACGCGGGGTGGTCACCCTACCCGCAGACCTGGGCACATTCTCTGGGTCCTGGGGGGTGTTGAACCTGTCGCCCCAGACGCCTGGTGTCACTGCATGAGGAGTCTTTAACGGGGGTGGTCTCTCGCGGATGTGAGGTGCCTGCCGCTCACTGCAAACCAGGGGACGTGGCGAAGCGGCCCAGGGTACCGCCCACCCCGGGAAAGACCGCTGTTGGAGTTTCCATGCACACCCCCATGTGGGTTGTTTTTATAGACTTTATATTTTTTAAGCAATTTTAGGTTCACAGCAAAATTGAGGGGAAGGTGTAGAGATTGCCTACGTGCTCATGTATAGTCTGTGGTTTTGACAAAGATTTAAAACAAATTTTTTTAATGTTTATTTTTGAGAGAGGGAGAGAGAGAGAGAGAGAGAGCGCGAGCGAGCAGGGGAGGGTCAGAGAGGGAGACACAGAATCAGAAGCAGCTCCAGGCTCCCAGCTGTCAGCACAGAGCCCGACGTGGGACTCAAACCCAGGAACTATGAGATCATGACCTGAGCCGAAGTCGACGCTTAACCGACTGAGCCACCTGGGCGCCCTGGGTTTTGACAAAGATTTGATGCCATGCTTCCACCAGCATAGTGTCCCTAGGAATAGTTTCACTGTCCCACAAATCCTCCGTCTGGAGGCCCCTGAGTTTCTTGCCTTTTCCAGATGGTTGGAGCCCCACCGTGTAGGCTCTTCAGGTTGGCGGCTTTCACTTACTAGTGCGCATTTTCGTTCCCTCCATGACTTTTTATGGCTTCACAGGTAATTTTTTAAAACTGTTAAATAATAGTCTATCTTACATGTTTTAATTGGCTTAAGAAGCTCATTTACAGGTGCCCCTGGGTGGCTCAGTTGGTTGGGTGTCCGATTTCAGTTCAGGTCATGATCTTGCGGTTTGTGGGTTCAAGCCCAGCATCCGGCTCCCTGCTGTTGGTGCAGAGCTGGCTTTGGATCCTCCGTCCCCTTCTCTCTCGGCCCCTCCCCCGCCTGTGCTTTCTCAAAAATAAATAAAACGTTAAAAAAAAAAGTTCATTTACAGCATTTTTGTAGTGGCAAAAAATCAGAAGCAACTCAAACATCTGCTGTGGAGTCCTGTAAATAATTTACAGTACTCTGTCATCACCAGAATGAGGTGGGGCCAGGGGCGCCTGGGTGGCTCAGTCTGTTAAGCGTCCAGCTTCAGCTCAGGTCATGACCTCATGGTTGTCAGTTTGAGCCCCGCATCGGGCTCTGTGCTGACAGCTCAGAGCCTGGGGCCTGCTTCAGATTCTGTGTCTCCCTCTCTCTCTGTCCCTCCTCTGGTCATGCTCTGTCTGTCTCGCTCAGAATTAAAAAAAAGAGAAAAAGGAGGAATTCTGTTAAAGGAGAGGGTACCCAGAATATATTGCTGCCTGAGAATGAGTTGGGAACACAGTATATTTTGATTACCTGACTTGGTTTAAAAATTAACGTATTACTAACTTTTTAGAAAACAAGTTGGAAGGGGCGCCTGGGTCGCTCAGTCGATTAAGTATCTGACTTCGGCTCAGGTCATGATCTCACAATTTGTGGGTTTGAGCCCCGCATCGGGCTGTGTGCTGACAGCTCAGAGCCTGGAGCTGCTTCAGATTCTGTGCCTCCCTCTCTCAGCCCCTTCCTCTGTCTCTCTTTCTCTCTCTCTGTCTCAAAAATAAACGTTAAAAAAGAAGGAAAGAAAACAAGTTGGAAGCCATAATATCCCAGGCCTTAAGCACTGGTTATCTGTAACAGGTGCGATTTGAGGACAGATTTGGCCTGTGTTACACGTTGGCGGGCGCATCGGCAGGAAACAGACAAAAAAGCAGGTCTGTTGTAGCCGCCTCTGCTCGTGCCCGACTCTTCCGTAGGTACATGTACTGGACAGACTGGGGAGAGACCCCGCGAATCGAGCGGGCGGGGATGGACGGCAGCACGCGGAAGGTCATTGTGGACTCGGACATTTACTGGCCCAACGGGCTCACCATCGACCTGGAGGAGCAGAAGCTGTACTGGGCCGACGCCAAGCTCAGTTTCATCCACCGCGCCAACCTGGACGGCTCCTTCCGGTGAGTGCCCGCCCGCGGGGAGCCCCCGCCTCCCCTCTGCTCCCGGGCCAGTCCGGGCCAGCCGCTGCCCACTGGACCCTTCTTACCTCAGACCTGTGGTCTCATAGCTGAAACTCCGGGGCCCGAGGAGTTCAGAACTTTCCAGAACCTCACGCGGTAATGGAGCGCCCACCACTCCCGTGCAGGGTCTGGGCGGCCCCTACCGTCTACCATATGAATGTGTTCACGACACGACACAGAACGTTGCTTCTGGGTGGGGTCGAGAGGCTGTGACTCCGCCCACGTCCACACACAGGCTTTGCCACAGATCGAGTAGTAACCTTCCTGCGGTTGTCAGGGTTTGTTTGCATTTCAGGACTGTGGCGAAGGGAGCATGGACCTCACGCCTCGGGGTCCGACAGGGTGGTGAGCGCTTGGCCGTGCCCCTTCCCGCCCCGACTTGTGTCCACTGCGCTCGCTGGTCCCCCCAGAGGGCTTTATGCATAGCCGTTGCTCCGTAAAATGGGCTAACACTCCCAAACTGGGCCACCTAAATCAGCAAACAGGATTTTTTTGGGGTGGGGTGGGGGGCATCAGGAATTAGGAGTGGCTTAGCTGGGTGGTTCTGGCTCAGCGTGTGTCCTGAGGTTATAGTCAGCCTCCCGGCTGGGGCTACGATCATCCGAAGGCTCGACTGAGGCCAGAGGCTCACTCTGTTGGCTGTCGACGGGAGGCCTCCGTTCTTCCACTGACCATGACCAGCCGGTTTGAAACGCTCTACCCCGTTGTTTCTGCCAACACACACTGGCCTGGGGCCTGGCTTGGGACTTCGAAGGCGTGGCATCCTGGGGAGCCGTGGTTCTTGCGGAGCTGAGTGATGCTGGCCGCTGTGAAGCGGGAACTAGAGCTGGAAAGGTGGCCGGCTGGGGTGCCTGCCTGAGGGGTTGTGACGGCAGACAGTGTGGATGGGGAGGCACTTAAGACATGATGGTGGTGGTGGTGGTGGTGACGGGGTGACGTAGTGACGGTGGCTAACCCTTTCACAGCACCTGCTGTTCACCAAGATATTTATCAGTTCATTTCATGCTCACACCAACCCTATGAAGTGTTTGCTGGCAGTTGCACAGAGAGGCCTGTGAACTCACCCAGGGCCACACAGCTAGTCAGAGTCCAGAGAAACTGGGCACTGGGGTACCTGGGTGGCTCAGTCAGTTGAGAGGCTGACTTCAACTCAGGTCATGTCCGCTGTGCTGACGGCTCAGAGCCTAGAACCTGCTTTGGATTCCGTGTTTCCATGTCTCTCTGCCCCTCCTCTGCTCGTGCTTGCTTGCTCTCTCTCTCTCTCAAAAAAAAAAGTTTAAAAAAATTTAAAAAATAGGAGCGAGGCGCTATGAGTGTGGGGCTTACTTGGCCCTTCCCTTGCCGCCCGGGCTCTGCGGGTGGCTGACGCTCTCTGAACGTGTCGAGGGCTGATGCATTAGAAGGCAGGTGCAGGAGGCAGACGGACCTGCCTGGTCCCCTCGCAGCTGTGACTGTGGCCGCGTCATTCCACTGCTCGGAGCCTCAGGGCCCCGCATGTGAATTGGGGGTAGTAACCGTACTTTCTGGAGGTGTCCATGGGGTCCGATACTGCAGCTCGCATCAAGTTCATCGCTCGGCGCCTGGACACAGTAAGCGCTCAATAACGGCTCATGTGCTCCGGCACTTCCTGGATCCTGTAGGAGGTGCGGTGCTCGTGGCTAGAGCTGTGCCCGGAGGGGGCCGTCCTGAGAGGAGGGGTGAGGGTGTGTGGGTGAGCTGGGGATTCAGCTGAGGCAGGGCTTGGGGACAGGAATGGCCTGAGAGATGATGCCTCTGGCTTTTCTGATCAGAAAATGACAGGGGGACGCCTGGATGGCTCGGTTGGTTACACATCTGACTCTTGACTTGAGCTCAGGTCATGATCTCACGGTGATGAGATCGAGGCCCGCGTTGGCCTCCGCGTGGAGCCTGCCTGGGATTCTCTCTCTCTCTCCCCCTTCCTCGCGCTTCCTTGGTGGTTCCTCAGAGTGTGAAGGTTGAATGAGTGGATGACGCAGCAGTTCCGCTCCTAGGCGTCCGCCCAAGAGAACCGGGTACGGGAATAAACACGGCCCACGGACGTCCGCAGCGGCGGCGCCCACCGTAGCCCAGGGTGGAGGCATCCCTGTGTCCAGCAGCAGGGGAATAGATCTGTGACCCATCCGCACACGGACTGTGGTCTAGACATAAAAGCGCTGATGTGCTGGCACGCGTGCAACACGGGGCCACCGTGAAAACCTAACGCCAAAGGAAACATGGCGATACGCGAGCCATGACTTCACGTATACGAAATGTCCAGACTGCGCGGATCCCTGGAGACAGAAAGCAGACTGGTGGCCGCCAGGGGCCCCGTGGAGGGGGTGTGAGGAGGAGCAGCTGAGTGGGGTTTAGGGACATAGATGGGGGTCGTGGTTGCGTAACTTTGTGCATGTGGGCTGCGTAGCCCTGAGCTGTTCACCTAACAGAACGGTTATGTGAATGTCACCTCAATAAGTTAATTGAAAAACTGACCTCAATGGGCGGAGGGGAGGGGGGCGCCTGGGTGGCTCAGTCACCTGAGCATCTGTCTCTTGATTTCGGCTCAGGTCATCATCTTGCGGTTCGTGAGTTCAAGCCCCACGTCGGGGTCTATGCTGACAGCGCGGAGCCTGCTTGGGATTCTCTGTCTCCCTCTCTCTCTGCCCCTCCCCTGCGCGTGTGCGCGCGCTCTCTCGCGCTCTCTCTCTCTCTCCCTCTCTCTCTCTCTCAAAAATTAATAGACGTTAAAGTAGCGACATCAAGAAACAAAAAGGAGGCATCGTTGGGTCAGATTAGGGGAGAATATGGGCGTGTGGCTTTCAGTTGCTCAGTATAACCTCGTAAATGTTTCTGTCTCCGAGGTGTGGTGCCAGGGGCTGGGGTTGTGGTGGTGACCTAGCCCCTGCAGCCCCTGCCACCAGGGAGCCTATCGTGGGGGAAGGTCATAAACCAGATAATCATACACGCTGCCAGGTGTAAAGTTAGAAATCTGCTGCCAGTGTCCACGATCTCATTAAAAATAAGTTCTCGATTGCTGGGCTTTATAAATACATAGCAGAGAGGAGCTTCTTTTTTTCTTTTTTTACTGTGTCATTTTGGGGGTCAGAGAGCGAGGGAGACAGAGGATCCAAAGCAGGCTCTGCGTTGACAGCAGCGAGCCCAACACGGGGCTCAAACTCATGAACTGCAGGACCATGGCCTGAGCCAAAGTTGAATGCTTAACCGACTGAGCCACGCAGGTGCCCCATCATTTTGATATCAAATTCATTACTGTGATAATATAAATCATTGGCAATACAGGCACATTTGTTTCAGTTCGTACTAAGCCGTTTGAACATCAGGGCAGGGCAGGCCTGTTGTCACTAGCTCGTCATCATCAGCTGTGGCTTCCTCCTTGCCACTTCGTTTTTTCTTGCGGACCACTGCCACCAGCCACTTTTCTAGAAACAGTTGGGAGGGCGCAGGTCACTGTCAGGGATGGCGGGAGGCCGGGACGGTCCTGGGGACACCTGCCCCCTGTTGTCCTGCGTGACGTGACTGGGTCCACGGTGGCCGTGGGGTGTGCATGAGCACGGGGAGTCTGCTCACGGCCCCTGCCCGTACCCCCACACCCCTGCACCTGCAGGCAGAAGGTGGTGGAGGGCAGCCTGACGCACCCCTTCGCCCTGACGCTCTCCGGGGACACTCTGTACTGGACGGACTGGCAGACGCGCTCCATCCACGCCTGTAACAAGAAGACGGGGGAGAAGAGGAAGGAGATCCTTAGTGCTCTCTACTCGCCCATGGATATTCAAGTGCTCAGCCCAGAGCGGCAGCCTTACTGTGAGTGGGGGGCCGGGTGTGGGAGGGGTGGCCGGCATCTTCCCTCTGCAGGAAGGCTGGGGGCGCCTGCCTCAGAGCAGCGGAGGAGAAGGGGAGGTGCTGGTGGAGGGGAGGGAGGTGTGTGCAGGGTGCAGGACCAGGCCGGGCACAACTAAGCGAGCCCCCTGCGGAGCGGGTGTGGGGGCTGCTTCAGGTTGGGGCCCCCTCAGCCCCCCGTCCTCTCGGAGGTGGCAGAGGGCCCCCGAGCAGGGTTGCTTCGTTTTCAGGGTCCGACAGAAGTTACATAGTTATCGATCAGTCTGCTGTGAGTTGAGGCTCCCAGCCTGAGGTCCCCGTAGGGTGGTGGCAGTGGTCCTCGATGGCGGAAAGCTTGGAACCCATGGGCTCAGGGCTCCTGTGACAGGCAGCTAGCAAGGTGACAGCCCTGGGCTCACGTCCTCCCTTGGGGACCAGGGTGCTCTAGAAGATTCCGGCTTTGAACTTCACCGTGGGGTCGAGGGGTGGCAGGTGTCAGCACCAGAGGGAAGGTGGGGCTCTCCGGGGCTGTCTTCTGGTGAGAGCATCAGGGTCCTTACTGCATCCACATTTGGGGCAGCCCCCTGTGCATGAGGCAGCGCTAGAGGGAGGAGAGGCACCCCCCACGTCTGCCCCAGTTGTCTGCGGTGGGGGGCGCGGTTAATACTCCGCATTTCACAGAACTGCGCCCCAGCCTGCCCTGGGCAGAGCGAAATGCTGGAAAATGCTGGAAGTATTTGTTCAGCTGCATTTCGGTCGTGGATGGGCTTGGGACCGTGAGAAGGGCTGTTCTCAGCCCCAGGCGTGGCCACCAAGCATTTGTGCAGGTCCCATGGGGGCCAAGCACATCACAGAGATGCAACAGGCCTCTGCCCCGGGGTCCCCGATCCATCCTGCGTGGGCAGGTCCCGAGATCCTGGCCGGGGGTGGCCTTCCCAGAGGAGGCATCATCGAGGGGCCCCGAGGAACACGAGGGTTTCTTACTGCGGAAGGTTGGGAAGAGGAGCAGAGCAGGGGGGTGCCCCCGAGGAGTGGCACATGTGGATGAGAGTGGGGTTGAGGGCTCTGTTCCAGAACCTTCCCTCACCTCACCCTGCCTTCCCCAGTCCACACGCGGTGTGCGGAGGACAATGGTGGCTGCTCCCACCTGTGCCTGCTGTCCCCGAGGGAGCCTTTCTACACGTGCGCCTGCCCCACAGGCGTCCAGCTTCAGGACAACGGCAAAACGTGCAAGGCAGGTGAGACGGGGGGAGCTGGCGGGGCAGGGGGGGCGGGGGCGGCAGCCACCCCACCAGCACCAGCCCCTTCCTGCCGCGAAGGTTTCACGTGCTCTGGGCTCTACATCCAGGGGCCCCCGGGTGGCCCAGCAGCTGGGACAGACGGTCAGACCTGGGCTCTGCTGCCCGATGGCACCTTGCGGGGCTCGGGGCTCGGGTCCGATCTGTCTGGCGCCCTGGCAGCGGGCCACCACCAAGCCGTGATTGCAGCCAAGATGCTCGCTGTGCAACTTGCCAGGCAAACACTGTGGGTGCTGTCGAAATGACAGTTGTGTGGGAGAACGCTGTGAACCAGGAGGCGCCCCGCCCCCGACGGCTCCTTCCCGGCCCTCCCGGTGGGCGCTGCACGTCTGGGGCTGCTGGCCTCCCCACTGGCTTCGTCTCCTGCTTTTCTGCGCTTTCCCACGAGCATTTTCCACGTTGGTAGGGAATTTCTGATGCGTTTTATCCTTACACCCCATTTCCATGGGGTCTTCGTGCCCTAATAACCACCCTCCCCCTGGAAACTCAGGTTGCAGACACTTGCGCGGTAGAAAAAGTTTGGGGGTGCACGAAGTTCAGTTGACTTCCCTTCGTCCCCCCACAAGTGTTTATTGGTGCTGCTCCCCCTTAATTTGCAGCACTTGCTGCTTCAAGGTCTCCCGCAGTGATCGTGTCACGCTCCTTCCTCTGGAGGGCCGTCTGAGCCTCCTCATTTCTGGGCGTCAGGTTCAGAGTGTGCTGTGCTGGGAATGACGTGTGTCCAGGATGCAGACTGTCCCTGGGCGTCCAGGGCCCAGCGCAGCCGGGTGGCACCGGAGTGGCCGGAGAGAGGCCGGCGAGAGACGTCAGGAAGCAGGCCAGCCCCGGGGCCAGTCGCACTTGGGGGGAAGGAAAGGGAGGCAGGGGGCTTCCCCAGGGACCTGCGGCCGGAGCCGAGGGAGTGTTACCAGGACTTGGGCACGGGTTTAAAACAGTTCATCCTGGCAGATCTGAAAAACGGGGAATGTACTAAGTTCCATGTATCCACAAGGAATGACTGCACGCCTGCCGTGTGCTGGGTGCAGAGAATAAAGCAGTAAATGAGACCCCACCCCCCAGCCTCCTGGTGTTAGAGGGAGTGTCCCCGTAGGTAGCAGTGGGGTCGGCGGAGATCAAGGAGGCACATGATTGAAGAAAGCTAGTTCAGGTTTGGACCAGGGTGATGCAGGACACCGAGGAAAGATTGAGCTAGAGAATGACGTACTGAGGGCTGGGGCTGGGGCTGGGCCGGGGGTCCAGATGGAAGGTCGGAGAAGGTCCTTCAGGCTGAGACTTGAGGATGAACAAGAAGGAGGGGCACGGAACAGTGATAAGGAACAGCATGTGCGGCAGTCCTGAGGCAGGAGCTAGGTGGCGTTGGGACTGACTGCAGGAGTTTGATCTCTGCCGTCGCCCGGGGCCCCGAGTTCAAAAGAGCCCCGTGCTTGGTTTAATGCTCCATTGTTGCCGACGTGACATGCTTGATAATTGGGGGGCAAGGGGCCCCCGTGTTTGGTTAGCAGCGGCCCTGCACATCGTGTAGCCAGTCCCGCTTCGTGCGTAAAGAAGCTGAAGGGGCACCTGGGGACAGCCTTGGATGTTGGTGTCTGTCTCTCTCTGCTACTTTTCCGTGTGTGTCTGCATTTCACCCGTGGCACCACGGCATCGGCGACCACAGGAGGAGTGTGTGCTTCTCAGGCGTGAGTTGTCCAGTGAGCCATCTTCCCCTGTTGGGCGTTTCCGTTTTGCGTTTTTGCTGTTTCCACGAGAGAGCCAGCCTGGGGCGTGGCCCCGGGGTCTGGGGATCTGACGCTGCTGCCGTTGATGGGTGACACCCACCTGAGCGCCGGACTGGGTGGGGAGGTGACCTCTGTTCTGCCCACATCTCTGGCCGGCCTGAAGCGGCTTGCGTGTGGACATTTGCGGGGGAGCCGGGAAGCAGGGGTGGACCCAACCCCCCAAAAGGCGCATCACGCCATAGTGTACACCCAGGTGGGGAGTGTATATGGGCTGCTTTCGTTAAGGGGCCCCGTGAGGCAGGAGAGCCACGCATCAGAGTTCCGGGAGTGGAGTCTGGGGTCACAGAATCCCAGAGTCCTGGCCCGGTGCAGGTGCGCGGCTGGAGAAGCCTGGAGGCTACGCTGGGGCACAGATGGCTTTGGGTCATCGGGGGTGGACGGTGTCTGGGGACTTGTCACTCTGCCTGTCTTCCTCATCTGTGAGATGGGCGGGGGGGGGGTCACACGCCACCCCCTAGCCAGGGAAGCTGGAGGCACACAGTGTTGTATTAATAGGTATCAGAGGTGCTGTGCTGGGCACCTGCTACATTGTAAGCAGCCACGTCCTTCGTGATGCTGGGCCAGGGGGGAGGCCTCGGTTTGCCTCCATCGTCCAAGGGCCCTCCCACCCCCAGGGAAGGGCTGGTTTCTTTTCCAGGCGGGAGAACAGGGACTTTCTGGTTCTCAGCCTTCCAGTAGCTGAGCTCTGGGGACCACTGCCTGGAGCCAAGCCCTTGGAGGGCCTTTGTGTTCTTTCTGCAAACATCTGCAGGAGGCGGGGTGCACAGGGCAGAGGATGGGAGGTGCCCTGGGGTGAGAGGGCTTCCTGGAGGAGGCTGCACAAGGGTGTGGGGTTCTGGAAGCTCTGGTGGGGAGCTGACACGAACTCGTGTGGGATGGACCTGGAGGAGCAGCC
>NW_027530380.1:1707959-1735502 GCF_008692635.1 Crocuta crocuta | reverse complement strand
AGCGAGCCACGACTCCTGGCCTCCTTTGGGAAGAACGGCCAGCTGGGGGATTCAACCGCTCAGGGCTACCTTCCCCGGTCTTGTAAGGACTGTTCCCACCTCCAACTGTAAAGTTACTTCCCTAAATAACTCAGTTGGAGAGTGCCAAGCATGTGGACGAAAAACGGTTTTGTCATTGGGAGCGGCCAGTGTGGACGGCTGGGGGCATCTGCAGGGAGCGGCTCGGGGACCCTTATACTGAGGCTGTACCTTTCTGCTTTCGCTCTAGATGCCCTGAAGGGGACATCACAGGACAGGGAGGCTCCCCGAGGACCCAGAGGCATGGGCTGGGAGTCTTGCCGTGCACGGGAGTGTGACCACTGGGTTCCGTGTTTGATAAGCATGGCTCCCCCGCCACATGCTTCTCACTCGCAGACTGGCTGCTTCTGGGGGCTCCGTGGGGGCTTCTGCAGCCCCCGCCCTGGACCCACTCGAAGCGGAAGTGGGAGGCAGCTGGGGTGGGAAATGGCAAACGGGAGTTTTCTAAACATTTTAGTTTGAGTCGAGAAGAAATCCAGGGGCCGCTCAGAACATTTCAAGGGTTTGCCACCAAGATGGCTTTCTGGAAATTCGGGGTGGAGAGTTGGGGGGTATCTGTCCATGTTTCTTAATCCACAGGGATCCGGGCACGAGTGAGGAACAGATTCTGTCTTCGGGGGGGATTCCTTGTGTGTGGGCGACAGATAAGGGGAGTCAGAGACTGGGCTGCGAGCGAGGATCGCGAGGGCTTCAGACTCCCCAGAACGCACCACCTGCACTGGCAAACTGGGTGTTAGGGTGCAGATCTGCCTCCAGGGGTTACTTCTTGCTGCAGAATGTGACGTTAAAGGAAAGCGTGTGGTTAGAAACCTGTAATCCTATGCCCTGAGCACCATGGGTGCTTTCTTTTTCTCGCCGGGGCCTTCCAGGGGCCCCCATCTGTGGGTGGGTGTAGTTTTGCCTCCTGGTGAGTGCAGACTACACGTGGAATGTGGACTTAGATGGCTGCTCATGTGCGGGCTGGGCTGTAGGTGTGAGAATGGCCCGGAGATGGTAGCTGGGAACACGAGGGTAACGTGAAGACCGCGAAAGAAACGCTAAATCCGGCGGGATGTCACCCCTGGCAGTGGGGACCTGAGGGCAAGGTGGGCGAAAACCCGGTGCGGACACCTTGCTGGTGGAGGCCGGGTGCTGGCCGGAGGCTGCCCGCGCTCGGGAGAGGCCAGGGTGGCTGCTGGGAGGATGCGATTGCGGAGCGGCAAAGGAGGCCCCGGGGTCCCCTGCGGGTCTCCTTCCTCTTGGCCCTGGACTCAGTGAGGTCCAGTGTCCCAGGGGGCGAATACTGAGGCTACAGCTGAGGGCGGTGCCTGTGGTCTGCAGTTGAGAGTCTGCCAAGGACTTCTGCAGTGGTGAGGAAATTCAGTCTTAGGGGGTCCCAGTCTCAGAGCAATTTCCAATTAGGGATCGCTTTCCATGCCCAGTTATTGTTTTAGGATACCTTCACTCACATCCCCACTGTGTGATCTTGGGAAAATGACTCAACCTCTCTGTGCTTTTCCTCACCTGTAAAAAGAGATGGTAATAGTACCTGATTCTGGGAGTTGTTGGGAGGAGGGCCTGGCTACCCAATAAATAAGAGCTGTACACGAACTTGAACTTGTAGCCAGGCAGGCATGTGGGCAGTCTGATTTGATGCCAGAAGAGCAATTCCTCCCTGAACGTTTGGAATCAGAAGTGGATGATGAGTCCGGCTGGTGCCATGAGGAGGTGGGAGGGGGTGTACGGTGGGTGGGGAGCCCTCCTCGCACAGCAGATAGGAGACAGGCAGGAGAGCGAGGTGTGTATCCTGAGCGCACCAGGCTGCCCTCTGCAGGGATCAAGGCCAGCATCCGGCTGGGTGGGATTGGGGTCTGAGGCCGGGGNGACACGTGCCCAAGACAGGCTGATGTGCAGCAGTTGGGGAAAATCCGCACAGCCGGAAACCTCTAAAGGCCTGTAGCCACCACGGCCTCAGGCGCGACCTGTGGATTCCTGGGCCTTTCACTCTGGGCGTCTGATTATGATGTTGTGGACTTGAGTCTGAAGAAACATCTGTGCTACGCAGGAGTCCTGTTTCCCTGATTTTGAGCAAATGAAAGCCAGCCCAGTGCTGGGAGTCGGTGCCTTCCCCGAAGCAGGGGGCTGAGATGGCAGCGCACTGGGGCCGGGGGTGATGCCCAGGGGCTGCAAGCTGTCCCTTGGAGGCATGGGGCGGGGCTGGTCACCTCCCAGCTGTGGCCTGTGGTGCTCTTTGCCTGTGAAATGGGGAGAGCAGGATGACTCGCGGGTCGGATGGGAGACAGCTCTCCACATCCGGGAGCCTGCACGTGGAGCCACACAGAAAGGACGGGAGGCCCAGGACTCCCTTCCTCTGGGTCAACAGTGTCTTGTGTCCCGTGGCCCTGTGGGCGGGGTGACCGTCTCTCCTGAAGTTTGGCCCCGGTGGGGGTCCTATAGGTTNCCGCCCCCCCCCCCCCCAGTCCCAGCTCTGCTGCGGGCTTGGTGAGGCCCTGGGGCCTGAGCGACTCTTGTCCCGCAAGCCAGCAGAGGGGAGGACCTCTGGGCCGGGCTGCGATCCCACGCACCCCTCCCCAGCAGCCTGGCCGATGGAGGCGCCCAGCTGGCTTTGGTTTTCCCCATGTTTTTCCAATTATGTGGGACGGGCTAAAAACAGCAGCAGCGGGGGCCTATTCGGGAGTCACCACCGCCGTCCGAGGGAGCCAGTGGCATCTGCACACATTCCCCATTGCCGGGGGCTTCTGGGCGCTGCGCGTCCCTGCTGGAGGCCCCGGCGACTTGGGCCGGTAGATGACTTGCCGGGGCCGGGGCACGCGGCTTCAGTGCCCCGGGGTGGCCAGCCTGGCCCAGAGCATTGTCCTGTGCTCTCCTCCGTGGCCTTTCCCGAGGACGCCGTGGCTGCAGGTCGGGGCGGGCGGGAGGCTCGGGCTGCATGATTTACGGGGCCGCCCGCTGCACCTCGCCAAGAAGTAGTTTTAACAGATGTTCGCGGGCCACGGAACTAAAGGACGAGGGGATGTGGCGAGCCGAGGTGGCGGGGGGCAGGGAGGAACAGAGGCGTCACTGTCGGGCCCGACGAGCAGACTGACAACTGGGGCGAGGTCTCAAAGCCCCTCACATCCATCCGTCTCCCCGGGTGGATTAGCCGAGGCTCAGGACTGAGGAATAAGGGGCGCGTTTGTTCCCAGTCTGGCTGTCTTGTCACTTATCAGGGAAGTAGGTCAAAGGGAAAAGAAAGGAGGCCCTTGTGGCTGGGGCTGACGCCGCCTGGGCTGTGATTGGCGTTGGGTCTGCAAACAGAAGGCAGCTGCTGTTCTCAGCCACGGACCGTGAATTTTTAATAGCAAGAAAATCAGATCGCACAGTCCCAGGAAATGGTGTGACAAGTCCAAGCGCTAACTTTTTTTTTCTTTTGCGTTTTCTTTGGAAACGAAGGTATAAGTTGCAGACGATGAAATGTACACTTTCCAAGCGTCCACTCTGATTCGCTTTGGGAGTTGTGTGCATCTGCCTGACCACACCCCAGTCCGGGTACAGAGCGTTTCCAGCACCCGGGACATCCCCGGGTGCCCTTTGCATCCGCCCCCCCCCGCCGCAGGGGCAGCTCTGTCCTGACTTCTATCACTGCGGATTAGTTTTGCCTGCCCAGGAACCTCCTAGAAACGGAACCACACAGCATGTGCCCTTTTGTGTCTGAGCCCGAAGGCTAACTTTACATCTAATAAAAGAGAAGAGGGGAGCGTGCTGTATTCTTAGAAAACGGTCATCCTGGGGCTGGGGGATAAGACCAAACGGCGCCTCCCGGGTGTGGTTGGCTCGGCGGATGCCCTCGGTCCACCGAAGGGGGGCTGGATTGCCGTCGCTCCCCGCGCTGGCCCTGTCCCCCCGCCATCTGTCCGACGTCCCCCTTGCTAGTGCAGCCTGAGTCTGTGGACTCAGGTTCTGGGCTTGCACGTCTGAGCCCTGGTGGGGCCCCCGGGCTGCTAGAGAGAGCGCTCCCCAGCCCCCCACCCCGCCCGCCAGCTGCCCCTCGTGCCCCCTCGGGCTTTTTGATGGCTGCAGGGCCTCTGTCTTGGTAACGCTGACCGCGCCCCAGTGCCTGTACCTTCCCCGACTGCAAGTGCCCCGCGGGCAGCGACCCCACGGCCCGCACGTGCTGGGCTGATGCCAGGGCTCTGGCTCATCATCCGACAGGGGCCGGGAGGCTCTTCTTACCGTGTTGCCTCCTTTTGCAACCGAAATGAATAGTTTGGTGCCTTCCAACCCACTGTCTTGAGCACCTGCCTCTGCCAGCGCTGCACCTGCTGCCAGCAGCACCCTCCCCTGCGGCTCCTCACCTGACGTTCCCTCGGGTCTCCATACAGGCAGCCCAAGTGCTGTGATCTGCTCCCACACCCACTTCGAGGGAGGAAGGGAGCTGGGGAGGGTTCGTGGCTTCCCTGGGACCGCCGTCCGCCCCAGACAGTCAGCCCTGGATAGTCAGTCCCCAGGACAGTCAGCCCCTGGGACCGCCATCAGCTCCCTGTCAGCCCCAGACAGTCAGCCCCCGGACCTTCAGCCCCCGGGACCACCGTCAGCCCCCGGACAGTCAGCCCCCAGGACCACCGTCAGCCCCCGGACAGTCAGTCCCTGGGACCGTCAGCCCCCGGGACCGCCGTCAGCCCCGGGATGAACACTGCATCCGCTGAGGGGTTTCCGTCGTGCTGGAGCCCGGAACTGGGGGCTGTGCCAAGAACGACCTCCCCTTGTCCCTTCCTGCCGCCCCTGGGGACGTGGTGTGGTGGGAACCAGGCCATGTGAGTCTGGCCTTGAGCCTGCGTGACATGGCTGTGACCTGAGGGGATGCAGCGTGTCTGCGTCCGTTGACCTGGGCGTATCAAACAAGATCGTGTTCCCCACGGTGCCTTATAAGCTGTACGGTGCAGTGCACGAGCCATAGGAACCACTGGAGCCCAATCACCTTTGAGCTAACGCAGCAGCACTTTGTCACGGGCCAGCCCACCCCGTGCGTCCGGCCGGCGCTGCCCGGGCAGGTGGGCTGTAGCAGCGAGCGTGCGCCTCGGGGCCGCCGGGCACGCACGCTTCTGAGCATTGTACTCTTCGGTGCCCTGTGTGAGCCAGGTGACGGAGGGGCGGCGGCCAGCCTGCTGCAGAGTTTGGGCGGTCACGCTGCGGGTCCTCTGTCTCTCTCTCTCTCTCTCTCTGCCCCTCTCCCACTTGTGCGCGCGCACGTGTGCTGTCTCTCTCTCTCAAAGATAAGCATTAAAAAAGAGTTCGGGTGGTCAGAGCTCGCTCAAGGCCACAGAAGGGACGAGGCGGGATTTGAACCTAATCACCTGCCCCGGGCCGTGGCTTAGGAGGCGTGGCCACCACCACCTCTGGGAGCCACAGGACAGGATGTTATGGGAGGGAGCAGGGCAAGGATTGCTTCAGGTGTTTTTGGAGCCCCTGCCGCAGACAGCTGCTCGGGCCTCAGGTTTCCAGTGGAGCCAGTGCCTGGCCGGCCGCTTCCCCTGTGGTCGCTCGGTGCGGCCTCCTGGGCCAGGGCTCCCGGCTGTGGTCTCAGTGCTTGTCCAACAGCTCACCCCAGGGGGCGGCCGAGAAACTCAGTCAATTGCTAAAACACAAAAATAAGTCGGCCGCCTCCCAGCCGTGAAGCTGTTTATGGCCTCAGAGCCTGTAGTGTGGACGGCGGCCTGTGCTGGGACCCGGTGCCGCCCACGCAAAGTCAGGGGTGGGGGCAGCGAGGGGAGCTGGGGCTGCTGGGGATGGGCGGCTCCGCTCCCCGAGTCCAGCANGCCTGGAGGTGCCGGTTGGTTCTGTGGGGACAGTCGGTGATGTCCACTATGCCTGCTGGGAGGGCCCGGTGGGGGGCAGGGCTTGGGGGGCCTGCACATCCTGGAGCTGTTGTGAAAGGAAAGGAAAGATCCTTTCCCGCGTTGGGGCGCAGAGGGGATTAACTGAGAACCTTCCAGGTCTCTGCGCCGGTCGACCTGTTAGCGGGCTCTCCTCCTGGGCTGGGGGCGGGGGAGGGGGGCTACAGGCCCTTTGTCCCAGCCCTTCTCCTGTCCTCCTTCCCTCCCACTCGGCTCAGATCCTGGAGGGCCAAAAAAGTCACCCCCGCCTGGCGATTTCACCCCCACCCCCTGGTTGTCCCGTGAGGAAACCTTGTCCCGGAGTCCAGGCCCCTCCCCGGCAACCACGAGGCCTCTAAGTATGAGCCCCCCACCCCCACGTTTTAAAGTCTTGTTTTTTTTTCTGGTTAAAAAGCAACATTTGAGTTCACTGTAGAATGGAAGACATTCTGCAGAATAACGGACAAAATAAAACCCCGTATTGTGGCCACGCAGAGATAGCTGCTGCTACCGTTTTCGCCGTTTCCTGCTCATCCGTTCTCCACATTCATTCAGACTGGGTTTGCACGATTTGTTCATCGCCTGCCGGCGGCGTCGGGACTGAGCCCTCCCGCACCTCCGTCGGGCCTTCTTCAGGGCCTGACCCCGCAGTGGCCCCGCGTGTACTCGACATGCTCGCACTGTGGGACGTTTAGGTTGTCCGCCGGCTTGGGTCTGCTGTTCCCGCGAGGCCACGGCGACCCTTGGCGACCAGGAATCCGCAACCAGGAATCCGCCTGCCTTTCCAGCAGCTGCTTTGGCCTGGGCCCTCAGAGGGGAAGCGGCGGGGTCAGAGGGGCCCCGAGCCACACTGCCGTCCAGGAAGCGCGCGCGCCGGGTACAGGCCTCCCGGAGGCGGTGGGGGCTGCTGTGGCCGCTCTGAGCAGGCGGCCCTTTCCGCCTCCCGCCCTCGAGGTTAACCCATTTCTCACCTTCGTTGCCTGTGTCTTTTTTTCTGTTAATTTGCCTTCACCTGTTTGTTGCTGGCGTCTGGGTGGTTTTCTGAGCGACTTCTTTGCCTTTCGGTTGACTTAAAAAACAAATAGACTTTCTCTCGTATGGCAGTTCTGGGTTTACAGGAAAGTCGAGGGGAGGGTCCCGAGAGTCCCTGTGATGCGCCCTCCCGCCTTACGCGGCTTCAGCTGCTATCAGGACCAGCCGTCCATCTGACGCTGTGAAAGGCCGCATCCTTCTCACGGGATTCAGCAAATCCTGCGGGGCCGGGGAACCGGATGGCCCGGTGCCTGCTTTGTGTAGCCTTCGGGCACCATCGAAGGGTGGTTTTAACACCTTTTACACGGTGGAAAAGAAAATCACAAGAAGAGGGGCGCCTGGGTGGCTTAGTCGGTTAAGCGTCCGACTTTCGCTTAGGTCATGATCTCGCGGTTCGTGGGTTCGAGCCCGTGTCGGGCTCTGTGCTGACTGCCAGCTCAGAGCCTGGAGCCTGTTTCAGAGTCTGTATCTCCCTCTCTCTCTGACCCTCCCCTGTTCACGCTGTCTCTCTCTATCCTAGAAATAAATAAAAATATTTAAAAAAAAGAAAATCACAAGAAGAATGTTTGGTGATGCGGGGAAATGAGAGGAAATTCAAATTTCAGTGTCCACAGGTGAAGTTTTGCCCGCATGCCGTGAGTTACTGCGGCAGAGCTGGGTGGCTGTGACAGAGGCGGCCGTGGCCCACAGGGCCTAGAGCACTTACGTCTGGTGCTTTATAGAAAACGGGGGCAGGCCCCTCCTGGAGACTAGAAGGCAGATCGGGCCTGGCCCAGAGATAACCGCTGCGGACATTTGCGCGTGTTTCCTGCCGGGCTTTTGTTTCAGGGAGGTGTTTGTTTGTCCTCTGGCTGGACTCTCGCTGTGTGCACAGCAGGCTGTTTGCACGAGGCTTCCTTGCAGACAGTTGTGGGCTCGGAGCTGGCCCAGCGGCCTGCACAGGATGCTGGGCCGCCAAGCACCTGACCTCCCAGCTCAGCTCAGACTTGCTGGGGGGTGTGCATGGGTCAGCCCCATCCTGGCTGCAGAAACGGCCCGGCCCGCTCCGGCCTCCACGCTGCTGCCCGAAGCACCCCTGCTTCCTGGAGTCCTTCCCCCGCCACCCTTCTACCTGAACCCGCCTGTCCTTCCGTTGAACCTTTCCTCTCACCCTCTGCTCCCCACCTCTTGTGGGCTGAATCGTGTCCCCCCCCAAAAGACCTCTTGCATCCCTAGGCCCTGCGAGTGTGACTTAACTCGGAAATAGGTATAACTACATAAAATGAGGTCACACTGGAGTAGGGCAGGCCCTCCATCCAGGGACTGTGGACCTTCTAAGAGGGAAGTTGAGGCAGGGGCACAGGGGAGGAGGCTGTGTGAAGACAGAGGCCGAGGTCAGAGTGGTAAAGCCACAGGCAAGGAGCAGCCGGGGCTTGCTGGCCACTGCCCGAAGCTGCGAGAGACCAGAAGTTTCCCCTGGAGCCTTCAGAGCGAGCGCGGCCCAGCCAGTGGCTGGGTTTTTCCACTTCTGTCCTCCAGAATCGTGAAGGGCTCCGTTTCTGCTGGTAGGAGCCACCCAGTGCGCGGGGCGATGCTCCCGCAGCCCCCCTTCCTGCGTCTTGCCCCCTCTCTACAACCCCGGGCCTGGCACCGCGCCCTGGGATGGGGAGCGGCTTGGTCCACATGGAGGTTGGCAGGCAGAGATGGCGTTGAACTTGACGTGCCCGTGACGTTGGGCCAAGCCTTGGGTCTGCTGTTTTGTGTGCAGAACAGCTGCTCTCAGGAAGGCCGGGCCCCAGCCTGGCCTGTGCCCCATGCCCCAGGCTTGGCCCCAAGACAGGGGCGCTGCCCTTCTTTCCTGTGTGCGTGCGTGCATGTGTGTGCGTGCGCGTGCAGAGAGGAAGGGGGGAGGTCAGGAGCCTGCCCGAAGGAGGCTCCGGGGACCGCTGCCCAGCCAGCGAGGGAAGGTTTCACTTTCCTTGGCAGCGCTGCGGGGCAGGCTCTTTGTTTAAACAACCCCGGAGAAAACCATTTGGCCAAACTGTTAGTTTCTAAACTAAAAGTTTAAACAAACTCCTACCCGGGATCCGTGTCTGGTCCCAGGGAGGGGGTGGGCTGCCCCCGCCCGCCACGGCCCCAGGCGGCCCGAGGCCAGGACCTCACTGCAGACACCCTTGGAGGTCATCCGTGAGCAGCAGCCTCGGCCAGCGGCCCGCAGAGCCCGGGCCAGCGATCCCCCTCCGCAGCTGCCCACCGCTGGCCCTGGACAGAGAATCCACCGCCTCCCTGTTTCAGGCGGCAGGCTGCTCCCCCCTCCCCCCCATCTCTGCATTCTTCTAGACAAAGCGCAAATAAAAACTTCAAAGGCTCTGCAGCCAGGGGTGTCAGACGCCCGCCCTTGGAGTCAATTATCACCTACAGATTTATCTCAGCATTTAATTACTGCCTCAGCAACAGAGACTTAATTTCAAGGGATGCTGGTGATGGGGTTCCCTGGTGGTGGGGTGTGCTGGAGGAGGGCTGGGGCTGGGCACACTTCGCCGCTGATGGGTCTGGAATCTACGGCAAGGTCACGGCCACGTGGATCTGAGGTTCTTGGAGTTGAAGGCCAGAAGCCCCTTTGGAGGCCCCTGAGCCCCCAGCCCTCCTTCCTAGTGCCCACGCACAGAGGGTCTTCCTCAGCGAACATCTCTGTCCTGTGAGCTCGGGAGCGCCTCGGGGACTGCATCGCGCATCTGTTCCGTCCACCCCCACCCTCCCAGTGCCTGGTCCAGGTCTCCTGCAGAGATGCTGGTGGGGTGACCGAGCCAGCTGGGCGGCGCATCTCAGGGATCGAAGTGTTTGTGCGACCTTATTTTCCCACATGCTGCTGCGTGCCCTTGAGTGAGGAGCTTAACCTCTCTGTGCATCCAGTTCCTCACCAGTAGAAAGGGGCACAGTCACACCTCTGGGATTGGTGTGAGGATCATGTTGTTTTATGTTTTTTTATTTATTTATTAAAAAAAATTTTTTTAATGTTTGTTTATTTTTGAGGGGGAGAGAGAGAGACCGAATGTGAGTGGGGGAGGGGCAGAGAGGGAGACACAGAATCCGAAGCAGCTCCAGGCTCTGAGCTGTCAGGACAGAGCCCCATACGGGGCTTGAACCCACGAACTGCGAGATCACGGCCTGAGCCCCCCAGGCGCCCGAGGATCCTGCTGTTTTAGGCGATTGTGTCTGGAGGGTCTTGTGAACAGGGATGGGGGACACAGGCTCAACCTGTGTTTGGGGACAGAGTAGCGGCTCCCTCGGGGAACCAGTGTTTTCTCTGAGGAGGGAGGGCTGCGGGGAGCCTGTGGGGTTGGACGCACAGCCTCCGTCTTGCACAGAGAGCCGCCTCGGTCTCGGCCTGGGGACCCGGCAGCCTCTCTGGACAGTTGCACAGATGCCGCCTTGGACAGGGCTCTTCCCAGCCGGGCCCGGGCAAGCTTCCCCCTTCTCTCCACGGTGGCAGATTAAGCCAGAGGCCTCCGTGGAGTTTGGTTTGTGGTCCCCTTGATGTCAGAGCTAGACAGGAACTCAGCCACCACCTGGTTGGGCTGATTTTTCAGTATCGACGAGGAGACCAAAGCCCAGAGAGGGTCAGGGACCTGCCCAGAGTCACGCAGTGCGAGCGGGGCCAGGAAGTTTCTGCCCTGCACTCTCCCTGCATGTCCTAGGATGTGAGCTCCTGCTCTGGGCGTGGCTTTGGGGGCTGCAGAGAGCCAAGGGGACCATGCCAGACTCCCGGTAAGCCCGTAGGTGCGGCGGCCACGCAGAGTGGCAGGCGGTGTGAGTGTGTGTGTGTCGTCAGCTCATCCATTGGGCTAGGGGAGGCAGGGGCAGCTTCCTGGAGGAGGAGGAGGTGTGTGACCTGAGCCTTGAAGGACTGGTCAGATGTCAACAGAGCACATTGGGAATGGAGCCCAGGGGAAGACGATTTGTTGCAGTTCAGAATTCTCCTCCCCTCCCTCCAACACACACCGAATTGGGACCAAATCTGAGGTTAGGTCTTGGAGGTTTCCACTGTACTCAGACACTGGCGTACCTTCTGAGCCCTGCGTGCCTCAGTTTCCCAGCTCTGGGCTCCTAAAGACGGTGCTGTCAGGTATGCGCCCTCTAGTGGCGGAATCGGATTAGGCGTTCTGGGCCTTGGAGCAGGATGGCCGAGATCTTGAAGTGCAAGGCCGGGGACCCCAGAGGGGCTCTGCAAGGCACCGGGTCCCGAGGGCCCTGCCACTGTGGACTGGGTCCTGGGGGCTCTGGGTGCAGGGGCCATGTGCTGTTTGAGGGCTGTGGCTTCACCAGGCAGCTGGCTGCAGAGAGGCGGGGCCCGGGGGCCTGAGTTCAACGATAGATGTGCTCAGCCCACTCCGTCCCTGTCCCCATCCTGCTGCGTGACTTGAGGTGGGTCCTTCCCCATTCTGGGCCTTTCATCAAACCAGGCAGGTGGCCCCAAAGTTCCATAAGTGGTCTCTGGGCCTAATCTTGGTTTTGTGGGTCCTTAGGACTAGAAAGGGCCAGAGTGAACGGGTGGACAGTGACCCAGCCCTGGGGGAGTGTCAGGGTCAGGGCTGCACCACGAGGCTGCATGTGCTGTTTCTCCTGGAAGTTGTGACACATCNGGGGTACCTGTCCCCAGGGTGTTCCCCTTGTCGGTGACATAGCCGGGCGGGAAGGGATCAAGATCACACCTGAGGGCCTCAGGGAGGAAGTGGCGTCTGAGCTGAGCCAGGAAAGGTGAGCCTGTGGAAGGTGGGGCCCAGTCGTAGCTTTGAGAAGTATGGCCAGCAGGTGCCGTCTGGAGCCCAGAGCCTGTGGGACTTGTATGTGGAACTGGTTTGTGGCCCGGAGAGGGGCTTGCAGGGGGGAAGGAGGGCCGAGTGCAAAGCAGCTCTCACACAGTGGCTGAAGCCAGGTGGCTGTGTGGCTTTCAGCTGGTTGCTTGACCTCTCTGTGGCTACGAGGTCTCATCTATGAGATGATGCAAACAGTGCTAGCCTCAGGGACCATGTAGGAGGACCTCGGCGAGTGTTACCTGGTGTCACCTGAGAGGGAGCCCTGACCTCGGGGGCCTGGCTAAGCCCCTCCCCTGCCGTGCCCGCCGCAGGCCCCTTCCGCTGCCCCGCTGCAGGCCTCTGACCCACTGCCTGCGCACCCACAGGGGCTGAGGAGGTGCTGCTGCTGGCCCGGCGGACGGACCTGCGCAGGATCTCGCTGGACACGCCGGACTTCACCGACATCGTGCTGCAGGTCGATGACATCCGGCACGCCATCGCTATCGACTACGACCCGCTCGAGGGCTACGTGTACTGGACGGACGATGAGGTGCGGGCCATCCGCAGGGCTTACCTGGATGGCTCTGGCGCCCAGACATTGGTCAACACAGAGATCAACGACCCAGATGGCATCGCGGTCGACTGGGTAGCCCGGAACCTCTACTGGACAGACACGGGCACCGACCGCATCGAGGTGACGCGCCTCAATGGCACCTCCCGCAAGATCCTGGTGTCCGAGGACCTGGACGAGCCCCGGGCCATCGTGCTGCACCCCGTGATGGGGTAAGGCTGGGGGCGGGTAGGCCTCCCACCTGGCTGCGGCCGGAGCCAGGCTGACCGGAAGTGAGAGAAATGAGTAGTTCTGGAACTTTCTCCTGTGTCAGAATCCCCTGGAGGAGGGCTTATTTAAACGCAGGTGGCTGGCCCTCTGCCCAGACTTCCGATTCAGGATGGCCAGGGTAGGGCCTGAGAACTTGAATTTCTAAGAGACTCCTGGGTTCTACTCCTGCTGGTCTGGGGACCAGACTGAGAAGCTCTGACCCGGGCTGTTGTGTACGTGTGCAGAGGGCCCGGAGAGCTTGGGCAAGGCCTCTCTCCCCATGAGAGTCACCCTTCTCACCTGTAAAATGGAACGGTTCGCCAGGCTGATTTCTGGGCTCATAATGGTAACAGAAGCGATGGCCCTTACTTGCTACGTACGGACCGGGCGAGGCCTCTTCTGAGCTCCTCACACACACCGAGTCTTTACCGCCCCCCCTCACCCTGAGAGGCAGGTACGGTTGTACAGTAGAGGAGGCTAAAGCCCAGAGAGGGTAGGGGACTTGGCCCAGGTCACACAGCCAGGAGGCTGGAATTGGATCTGGCCATGTGGCTCCAACTTTCCATTTTGGGATTCTGTGGAAACAGCTGGTCAGTCAATGTAGGAGCCTTTCTCATAACCTGAGCAGCTCAGGGTAGTGGCGCCCTTCCTGAGGGCTCACGACCAAGGACGTGAACGTGGCAGGATTGGGGGGTGGAGCCACGGCCGCGGGAGAGCCGCCTGCCCTCCGGGCGGGATGTCCTGGAGATGGCCCGGCGGAGCTAGAAGGACAGAAGGGAGGGGGCCCTGGGACCTGTCCTTCGCGGGGACTAGCGGAGCTGCACCAGTAGTGGCTGTGGTTACGTGGCCGTGGCTGCCATCTGTGCGGCCCCCACCGGGTGTCGTGCTCCTGTCATTTCAGCCCGTCCAGCCCGTGGGTCTCTCAGCAGGGCGTCTGAGCGGGGGCTGAGTCCAAGGAGCCCGTGTCGTTTAAGCCCACGCCGGGGGCACCACCGTTCCCTGGGGAGCCCCTGGCCCGCACGTGCGGCTTGGCGCCCGTCTGTCCAGTTAGCCAGCGTCTCCGGAGCGCCTCCTGGGAGGGTGTTGTCCTCGGCCCTGGGGACGCAGCAGGGACAAGACAGACAGTGTTTTGAGGACGCGTTCTTCTTCTGCAGCCTCATGTACTGGACAGACTGGGGGGAGAACCCCAAAATCGAGTGCGCCAACCTGGACGGGCAAGAGCGGCATGTCCTGGTGAACACCTCCCTCGGCTGGCCCAACGGCTTGGCCCTGGACCTCCAGGAGGGGAAGCTCTACTGGGGAGATGCCAAGACAGACAAAATCGAGGTGAGTCGTCCCCTCTGCCCCCCCCCACCCCATGGGCGCTGGCTCGCTAAGCTATTTAATGTGGGCTGTGTGGCCCGGCCCGGCCGCCCCGTGGCCCATCCCGCGTTCCAGGCGGGCCTCCGGTGGGCATCTGCGCTCTGCTGTTTGATCAAATATTGAAAAAAATAGCGCATCATGATGCATTTCTGACGTGGAAGGGTCTAAAACTATTTCCAATTGCGAAACCATAGTAAAAAATGACACGCAGTGGAAGCTAGAGACCCTACCCTGAATTGGGTGACGTGTTCCCAGGCATTAAAATACCTTTTCTTGGGGCGCCTGGGTGGCTTAGTCGGTTAAGCGTCCGACTTTCGCTTAGGTCATGATCTCGCGGTTCGNAAAAAAAAAAACCTTTTCTTTTACTGCGAGGACATCTCCCTGAGCAGCCCGCAGTCTTGTTCTGGGTGATTTTGTAAGTGGCGTCCTGTACGCGTTCTTTGGCAACTTGCTTTTTGCTCCTGGGTGTATTTTTTTGAGGTGCTCTTGGTGAAGCCCCCGATGTCCGTGCCTCCATGCGGCATGGACGCCTCCCTCACTCGTAGTCATCTCAGGATCACTGCTGTCTGCATCTGGTCCCATCACTGCCTTGGGCAGCACCACCTGGGGTCACGTGAGGGGTCATTGCTCCCCTCACGCTTCCCGGGGGGACCCCGCCAGGCAGTTTGCAGGAGGTGAGTGGGAGCGAGGACACCAATGTGTGTCCGTGTCGCAGGGTTTGAGCCACGCGTCCGAGCAGGAACGTGAAGGGGGCTCGGGGCGGGCGGGTACCTTTCCTGCACAAACGCAAGTAGCTGCAAAGTAGCTGTTTCCTGTTGGATTCCCTGCAAATCGTCATTTTTAAAGGGATCTTGCTGCTTCTTGAGCCTCTGAGCCTGAAGAAGAGGTTTCCGGGGGGGTCGGCCAAGGGGGCTTCGTCTCCGTGGACCCCAGCACCCCCGGGAGCGGGCCGGGGCTGCGTGTGTCCAGCTGCCACTGCCGGACACGTTACAGGCGTCGCTGCGTTTGCTCCTGCGGCAGTGTGCTGGGGTTGTTAACTGCGGTAAAATAAACACGATGAGATGACGGTTTTCACGTCTTCAAAGTGTACCATTCAGTGGCGTCTAATACATTCACAGCGTTGTGTGGCCGTCATCACTGTCTAGTTCCAGGACGTTTTCATCACCCAGGACCCCAGAGCCATTAAGCAGCCAGTCCCCAGCCCCCCGCCCGCCCCTGGCACCCACGGATCTCCTGTCTGTCCCTGTGGAGCTGCCCGTCCTGGGCATTTCACGTGACCCGGATGTACGAGAGCCAGCCTGTGTGCCTGGCTTCCTCACGTCACACAGCGTTTCCCGGGCCCATCCGTGCGACGTGCCAGCCTGTCCCTCCTTTTTATGGCAAGTGATGTTCCGTTGTCAGGGCCACATGTCAGCCATCCCCTGCGGATGGACCTGTGAGATGTTTCCACCTTTTGGCTACCGTAATGCTGTTAAGAGCTTTGCGTACACATTTTTGCGTGAGCACCTGTTTTTCATACTTTTGGGTACGTGCTTTGTGGAGTTGCTGAGTCCTGTAGGAATTTTAGGTGTAATGCACTGAGGAACCATCAGACTTCCGCACAGTCTGCTCCGTTCTGCGTTCTCACGCACCGTGGACGTGTGTTCTGACTTCACCGTGGCCTCGCCAGCTCTGTCACTTTCTGTTTCCCAGTTATACTATTGTAGCCACGCTGGTGGGTGTGCTGGGTGTCTCGTGGTTTCGATTTGCATCTCCCCGATGACAAGTGATGGTCAGTACCTTTGGTGTGTTTGGCCTACAATACTGTTTCAAGATATGTGGCCCAGTCCCCACTTGTGGATGAGAGACAGAGGTCCAGGGGTACGGTGCCTGGCTCTGGGTCATGGTAAATAGGTTGTTTTATTTTATTTATTTTTATTTATCTTGGGGGAGAGCAGAGGAGGAGCAGAAAGGGGGAGAGGCAGAATCCCAAGCAGGCTCCATGCTGCTGGTGAGGAGCCTGACACTGGGCTTGAGCTCACAACCCATGAGATCATGACCTGAGCCGAGATCGAGAGTCAGATGTTTAACTGGCTGAGCGCCCCAGGCGCCCCTGGATTTCCGCTTTTAGAATCAATCCACGGACCTAAGATCCAAGCCCTAAGGCGGGTCAGGCTACCGTACGGAATATAAACGTCCCCTTGTAGAACAGACAGAGGCGCGAGGCTGGGGGGACGTGGGACACGGGTTCAGGGGTTAAGCAGCAGAGGAGCAGGAAACAGCCGGCATGGCAGAGGAGGGCGGGCCTGGGGTTAGGGACGGAGCGGGGCGCACGGTGGCTACTCGAGCCGACCAGGAATGTGCACTGCAACCCCGTCACCTGTCCACACGGAGCTAATCCCCAGAAAACCCAAGGGCAGAGGCTATGGAAGCAGAGGTATTTGGGAATCTTCCATCAGGCAAACCGGGAGCTTCTCTGAGGCTCGAGCTGGTAAGTGTTCTCAATCTGTATGGTCCGGGGTCCTTTTCTTTCCCTGCTCTGGCTCTGGTGGCACACGCTTTGGGAATGCCGACCCTGACGGAGACCGTCGCTGCCGCCTCCCACGTGCCTGGGCCGTGGGCCACTGACGTGCACGGACGCGAGTCTCTTCCTGCTCATGGCAAATGCCACCAGATGGGTTACAGGTGCAGTCGGGCCGTGGTGGCTTTTCAGTGTCTAGCATTTTTTTTTTTTTTTCCCAGTGGTAAAATACCCCAGACCCGGAGGGGAACATTCTTGGAGGCGGCCATGTGTTCTCAGGGCTGGGCCACCCTGGTAAATATGACCAACAGATGATCCTCAGGGCAGACCTTGGGGTCAGGCCCCCAGGGTGGGCGCAGAAGGCCCCTGCGGGGGTCACCGAGGATTTTGAGGGCTCCAGGGGCAACGGCTGAGGGGTCGGGGGACGTGTTTACTTTTCGATGGTCCGGGGAGATGGAAACTGAGCCAGGCCTGCAAAGGGGCCGAGCTGGACGCTTAAAGCAAGCGTCCGGGATGCGCTGTCCCCTGAGCTCTCTAACCAGTGCCTGCTCCGCCCTGCGCTTCTGTCTGTCAGCGCCGGGCCCGTGGCCCCGGCCTGGGGCCTCCCGCAGGCAGCTCCTTCCGTCCCAAGCGCCGTCCGAGCTTCCGTGCCCGGCTGCCCTCTGGTCCCCTCCCTCGGAGCCTGGAGTCCCTCCCGCCCTGTGCTGCGGCCTTGTGCGTGGGGACGACTCGCCTTCTCCTGCGCTTGGCCACGCGGTATGGGATCTGCCTTTCCTGAGTGCTGGTGGCCGCCTCTCCCGGCTGGAGGCCCCCTCACCCCCGGCTCACTTGTTTTAGGGGGGTCTTGTCTCCCAGAGCAACTGGGATGTCTCTCGGATCCGGCTTGAGTTGGGGTCCCCCGTGCTGAACCCCCAGTGGGGACTCAAGACGCACCGGGTCTGCGTCAGGAGTGCCTGCTCTGTCCCTGAACAGAATTCCCGTCACATCACAGTGCTGTCTGTCACGTCCCCGCCCCTCGGCGTGCACCTGTTCATTCCGCAGTGTCCGCCGGATGCCGCCTCGTGCTGGGAGAGCAGCAAGGGGCAGAGCCATGCCCCGGGGGGGGGCGGGGGGGGGGTGGTGTCCCAGACGGGGACAGACTCAGGGACAATTGTGCAGCACGTGGGGGGCGGTCAGTGCTCCAGGGGACGCTGGGGAGAGGGCGTGCTGGGGGTGACAGTCAAGCTTCCCGGACGGCACCTCAGTGCCTTTCTGGCCGCATGTGTTCTGATGCCCTGCCTTCTCCAGCTTATTGGTGCGGATTCTGGTGCCTTCTGTTTCTAGAACAGAGGGAGGAATTGTACCTGTTATCGGTGCTGAACTAGGCAAAGCATTTATTTTTTTAAAACTTTTAAATGATTTTATTTATTTTTGAGAAAGAGATCAAGTGGGGAAGGGGCGGGTGAGGGGGAGACACAGAATCTGAAGCAGGCTTCAAGCTCTGAGCTGTCAGCACAGAGCCCGACGCGGGGCTGGAACCCATGAACCGTGAGATCATGACCTGAGCCGAAGTCGGACGCTTCACCGACTGAGCCCCCCAGGGGCCCCAAAATAGGCAAAGCATTTAAACGGCTGAACACATGCACGGCAGCCTCAGCCCTGCACACTCCGTGGTGTGTGTCCGTGGACGGTGGTATCAGCCGTTAACTAAGTAAAAGCGAGGACCAGTCTTGCTCCTTGGAAGCTGAGCTGTAAAGCTTCTTCCTCGGCCGCTTCCCTCTGGGCTGCTCTGACTTGAGGACGGAACAGACAGAGGCCTTGCGGGCCGACCCCCGGCCCGGGCTCTGCAGCCTGTCCCTGCAGGAGAAACGTCACCTGTCACCAGCGTGTGGCTTGCTGCGGACTTGCTGGGGGCGCCAGATCATCCGGGCTCTCGGAGGCCCTCTGCTGTCTCACTCCGGCTGGGACAGCGGGAGTTTGGGTCCCTTGCAGCGGACTTCTGCTGGTGGACATCTGGCATCGGGTAGGCTCTCAGACAGAGTACGCGGCGGGGCAGGCTGGCAGCCGGGCCGAGGGTAAATCCCGGACCGAGAAGTTAAAAATCTGCCCATCTTGCTGCTCCTGACGCTTCCTGAGTCGATGGAGGTGACTTCTGGCACAACCAGAATAAATACACAGCGTGAGAGTGGTGGTTTTGGGGCCTGTTGGCTGTGTGACCCTCATCCCCAGGGAAGAAGTGAGAACATGGGACGTCTGGGCGACCCAGCCACGTGCACGTGCCTGCAAGTGTGTGTCTAAGATCTTTTTTATTACGTGGAACGAAATAGCCTTGGCAATTTTAATTTAATTTTAATTTTAATTTTAATTTGATTTAATTTTAATTTAGCTGAGTGTGATAATTATTCCATCAGAAGACAAAAGTCTTGGGGCGCCTGGGCGGCTCAGTCGGTTCAGCGTCCAGCTTTGGCTCAGGTCATGATCTCACAGTTCGTGGGTTCGAGCCCTGCATCAGGCTCTGTGCTTACAGCTCGGAGCCTGGAGCTGCTTCAGATTCTGTGTCTCCCTCTCTCTCTCTCCCCCTCCCCTGCTCAATCTCTGTCTCTTTCTCTCCCTCAAAAATAAATAAACATTAAAAAAAATTTTTTTTATTAAAAAAGAAAACGTCTTTTTCCTTTAAATATGTGTTTTCAGAGGGTTGGTCTTGGGCTCCTGTCTCTTTGCACGACTAAGTCAGTGGAAATGGAGAATTCCGTGTAAGGAAATTGCAGCTCAGGTGGCTCTCCGGGGTCCACATTTTGTGGGCCTCCCCACAGACCCGTGTGGGGTCTGCCCCTCGGTGCTCGGCTGAGGGTGTCCCTCCTTGGGAGCGTGGAGGAGGCCAAGCACAGGAGGGTCAGAGAGAGCAAGCTTGGCCCCGGGTGCCTTTGGTATCTGCGTGATCGTTTTTGCCGTAACTTCCCAGAGGCATCTAGTTTCTTCTGAAAATTGAGGGCACAGGCACCTCTATTCTAGAGCAGGGGAAAACTACACCCTGTGGGCCAGATCGCCTGTTTGTGTCCCGTCCTCAAACTGAGAATGGCTTTTACACTTTTAAATGATTGGGGAAAAAAACCAAAAGTGGTATTTCGTGACTGGTGACAATGACACGAAATTCACATTTCAGTGTCCAGAGTTATTTTTGGTTTTTGCACCAACAACGTTCTCTCAGAACACAGCCACACTTTTCCTTTACATACTCTCTCTGGTCGTTCAAGGACCGTATGGCCACAGAGATGAAAATATTTATGATCCTTTGCAGGAAAAGGTTGCCAGTGCCTGACCTGGAGAATCTGTCTCCCGTGGGCTCCCCTGGCTCCAGCATTGCCACGTGTTGATTCGATCCTGTTATTCCTGACGTCCGTGTGGACACGTTGGCCTCGCAGGAGTCCGATGGGCACGTGCCCTGTGTCTCGTCTCCTCACCGTCAGCTCCGCTCAGGGCTCTAGGAAGTCTGGAGTTTTGAGACGTGGGTGCTCCCGGTAGACAGCCTCCTTTGGTGCTCTGGCTCCAGGGAAAGGCCCGTCCAGCAGAGTTAGCTGTTATGGATGGGCTGGATTTGCTCACGGTGTGCAGGAGAAAGTTGCCGTAAAAACTCACTTCGGGGTCGTTTATTTTTCTTAAGCACTAGAGTCCTGATGGAGAGCCTTCAGGGTGCTTCATGGGTTCTGCAGTCGGGGTGGAGGGTGATCGGGGTGGCAGAGGGGCTTCTCAGCGTGCGGGACCCTGCCCTCCCCTGGCGGTGGGCGCAGCTGGGCGGCCGAGGCAGAGAGAGGAGAGGGGCTGGCAGCCGGCGCCATCACCCTTGCCTGCCCCGTGTCTTCCATGGGCCCATGAGTTCCTGAGCCAGGAAAAATGTACTCTCTTGCCCCATTCAATAGAACGTGTATTTATGTCTGGAATTCAGTTATTAAAGAAAATTGAGAAACTATGGAAATAGTGAAGGAAGAGAAAAAATCTCTTAAAAGTGGTATTGACGTTTTGGTATATTACAACTTGAGTAATGATTTTTTTCTAGATGTGGATGCTTTTCTTTGTGGCGTGACTGTACCGCGGGTGTGGACCACTGCTTCCCCAGACCTGGTTATTCCCGGTTGGGGAAGGAGGGAAACCAGAGGGGCCAGGAGTGGTGCCCAGAGATGGGCACAGAGATCAATACAACCCGGTGAGGCTGGCAGCTCCCCAGCTCGTGGTCAAGGGCTTCATCCAGTCCAGCGTTCTCACCTGGGCTGTACATTGGGCCCGCGTATGGGGAGCTGCGTTCGGGATCCTCACCACGCTGGGCTTTCCGGTTCTGATTTTTTGCCTCAGCTCTGGGCCATTGTTCTTTCTTTGGTTAAGTTCCCTGGGTGTCAGGTGGAGAAACTGAGGTCTACGGGGTGCAGGGACTTGCTGGGCCCGGCACAGAGCTGCCTACCCCTCCTGGGGGACCTGGCCGTTTTGTCCTGTGCCTGAGTTTGATGATCTGTCTTATGTTCCCACCGCCTGTAAAACAGAGGGTTTGTCACTTTCCTGACGAGCTGGAAATCTAATCTGGCTGCAGCAGGCCTGCTGGGACTTGACTTTCATTCATCATGTCTCTTTGATCCTGGCCTGCGTGCCAGAGAGTTCTGATGTGTGTTTTTAGTGAGCGTTCCTTTCAACGTGAACTTCCACAGGACCACCTGTCATCAGAATCCCCTCTTACCCCGGTCGTGTGCTTCATTCGGTTGGTTGAGGCGTTCTTATGTCTGAGGGTGGTTTTCTCCTCTGTGGCTTTTGTGGTCAATGCTTTTAATCAGCACGGATTCTTCAAGGAAAAGATTCCGTTGTTGTTTTTTTTATTTTTAATGTTTTATTTATTTCTGGGGGGGTGGGGGGCAGTGTGAGCAGGGGAGGGTCAGAGAGAGAGGGAGACACAGAGTCTGAAGCAGCTTCAGGCTCTGAGCTGTCAGCACAGAGCCTGATGCGGGGCTCGAACCCATGAACCATGAGATTGTGACCTGAGCCGAGGTCGGACGCTTAACCGACTGAGCCACCCTGGCGCCCCAAAAGATTCCGTTTTTGTACCTCAGAGCAAATGGCCAGTTATGGGTCTGTGGATGGAAAGCGTCAGAGCTGCAGGCTCAGACTCAGGGCCAGAAGTGCCCTCAGAGTCCAGCTGGTCCTGACCAATCACAAAATCGGTCCACAGACGAGTCGAAGGTCTTGCCCGGGGCCTGCGGTCTGTTAGTCATCCAGGAATCGACTTGAAACTCGAGGCTGTGTAGAGAGTGTGATTCGCTGCCCGCCTGAGCTGCGTGCGGCGGACGCTGCCATCGGAGACCCACCCCTGGTAGTGTGGGAAGGGAGAGTCCGCGTCCGGGTAGGGGAGGCTGCGGGGAGAGCCCTGAGCCCGCTCCATGTCACTCAGGGTGCCGTTGTCCGGCTGCGCCAGTGAGCGCGGCACCTGGCTTTGTGCCCTGGCCCAGCGAGGTGCGGGCAGAGGGGAGCGTCCCAGGTCATGTATTTCCGGCAGCTCAGGCCCGAGGCCGTGTCACACCTGTCTGCCGTCCCGCAGGTGATCAACGTCGACGGGACACAGAGGCAGACGCTCCTGGAGGACAAGCTGCCGCACATTTTTGGGTTCACGCTGCTGGGGGACTTCATCTACTGGACTGACTGGCAGCGGCGCAGCATCGAGCGTGTGCACAAGGTCAAGGCCAGCCGGGACGTCATCATCGACCAGCTGCCCGACCTGATGGGGCTCAAGGCTGTGAACGTGGCCAAGGTTGTCGGTGAGTCGGCAGTTGGACGCTCAACCAACTGAGCCCCCCGGGCACCCCACACCCACCCCNGTGTGAACCCACGAACCGCGAGATCATGACCTGAGCCGAAGTCGGATGCTTACCGACTGAGCCACCCAGGCGCCCCGATGGTTAGTGTTTGTTGAGTGCCTGCCATGTGCCAGGCTCAGTGCCCAGAGCAGCCCAATGCACTCAGCACGGTATTGCCCCACATGCGCCTGGGAAGGAGGAGGCATGGCCACACGGCCGAGAAGAGGCTAAGCTCAGCGCTCACCCTGGGTCTGCCTCGCCTCATCGCTGGGTAGCCTGTGAACGTCGTCCAGTATGGCCGTGCTGGGCCCGCACTTGAACGCACACCTTTTGTCTGGAAGCCAGGGTGTGTGGAAAGTTCACTTAACGTGATGATTTGTCTCTTTATGAAAAGGATTCCAAATACAGGTCAGTGGGCTGCACTGAAGAGAGTAGCGTCTGGGGGAAGGGCGGGGGGAGGGGCTCTGCACTTAGTACAGAGCCTGCACCTTGGTTGTGCTCAGCAGACCTCTGGGGGATGAGTGAACGAATGGCCAGAGAGGATCCGGTACGTGCCCTCAGGTAGTGCACAGTCTAGTGGGTGAGACACTCAGTTCCGTAGCCAGGCGGCAGCCGGAGCTGGGATGTTAGGGAGGCCTGGCCGGGAAGCACAGGGAGGTCACTTGAGCTTGGAATTTGGGGTGTGGGGGAGGCAAGGTTTGCCTGGCGGAGGGGCAGCTGAGCAACGGCCTGGCGGTGAGGTGGTGTGGGCGCCTCTGTGTCCCTGGGGTGGGCCTTACGCCTGTCCAGCGACCCACACTCCTGGTGAAGAGATGATGGGACCGATACACTTAGTTTTAAACCGTGTTGATTGGGGCGCCTGGGGAGCTCCGTCAGTTGAGTGTCCGACTTCAGCTCAGGTCATGATCTCGCAGCTCGTGAGTTCGGGCCCTGTGTCGGGCTCTGTGCTGACAGCTCAGAGCCTGGAGCCTGCTTTGGATTCTCTGTGTCTCCCCCTTGCTCTCTGCCCTTCCCCTCCTCCTGCTCTGCTTTTCTCTCTCAAAAATAAATAATAAACATTAAAGAAAAAACACGTTGATTATCCACTGTGGATGGTGAGGCCCACCTGTGAGTGATCGTTTAAAACAAAAAAAGCCCAACAGCTAAGAAAAAAGATGAGTCCGTGGGATACAACTTAAAGCTGAGAACCTGGCTTCGTCTCTGTCTCTCTCATCTGAGGTTTACTGAGAGAGATGGGGGAAGGGTTCTTTTCTTTTAGTCGAAATACTTAACACTAAATTACAGCCAACGTTAGCAGCAGCTCAGCAGGTGAGACGGACAGGCGGCCAGAAATCAGTGAGCGCGCCAAGGGCCGGCCGCTTTCGTGAACTAGAGGCCCTTTGGCCGTCTGGGGAACTCGGAGTTTGTGAGGCTGCAGAGCACTGGTGAATTGGGGGGGGGGGCCTGTCCGGGGGTCGGCCCGGTCTGTAGGCCAGGAGTCCAGGCCCGGGGAAGGGAGACCTGTCCCCTCATGTGGCATTCTGCCGTCCGCGCTACTTCCTGTGTCATCTGCCTGGTCTCCGGGCTTCAGTTTCCGTGCCCGAAAAACAGGGGTGGGAATGGCCCCTGCCTCCCAGGCTGCCGGGCAGACGGAGTGAGTGTGTACCCACCGGGTTGCTGGGACTGCCCCTCCCCGGACGGGGTCTGTCATCCCCATCTGGTGTCGCCCTTTGACATCTGGCGGAGATGAAGCCACGCTTGGCGGCCGGTCGGTGCGCCTCCCCTTCGGGGCTGCCGAGGCTGAGCGCTGCCGTGCTTGCTTCCAGGAAGCAACCCGTGCGCGGACAAGAACGGGGGCTGCAGCCACCTGTGTTTCTTCACGCCCCGCGCCACCAAGTGTGGCTGCCCCATCGGCCTGGAGCTGCTGAGCGACATGAAGACCTGCATCGTGCCCGAAGCCTTCCTGGTGTTCACCAGCAGGGCCGCCATCCACAGGATCTCCCTGGAGACCAACAACAACGACGTGGCCATCCCGCTCACGGGCGTCAAGGAGGCCTCCGCGCTGGACTTCGACGTGTCCAACAATCACATCTACTGGACAGACGTCAGCCTGAAGGTACAGCCTGTGGGGCATCCGACGGGCACAGCTTTGTCCTGCGGCGCTGCCTCAAAGGTCTTCCGTTCTGTTTTGAAGACCTGTGATGTTTGTGGGACTTGATCTAGGGAGCTATTTTATTGATCTGTTGTTATTTGTAAATATTTATTTCTGAGAGAGAGCACACGCAAGCCGGGGAGGGGCAGAGAGGGAGGGAGACCGGGGACCCAAGCAGGCTCCGAGCTGTCCACACAGAGCCTGACGCAGGGCTCGAACTCACGAACCTCTAGATCATGACCTGAGCCAAAGTCGGACGCTTGACTGAGCCACCTGGGCACTCCAGCAAATGTTTTTGTTTCTTTCTTTCTTTTTTTTTTTTTTTACATTTATTCATTTTTGAGTCAGAGAGAGCGTGAGCTGGGGAGGGGCAGAGAGAGAGGGAGACACAGAATCTGAAGCAGGGTCCAGGCTCCGAGCTGTCAGCACAGAGCCCGACGTGGGCAAGATCATGACCTGAGCCAAAGTCGGATGCTTAAAACCGACTGAGCCACCCAGGCGCCCCTGGACTCCTATTTTTTTTAAATAAAGTTTTATCGGAACATGGCGATGCCCGTTTGTTTATGGGTTGTCCGCACCTGCATTTGTGCCTCTGGGGTGCGTAGTTGCAACAGATCTGTGTGGCCCTTGGCACCTAAATATTCACTATCTGCCCTTTTACAGAGAAGCTTGCCGACCCCTTTTGGAAGTATCGGACAACACAGCTTGGTCACTGATCTCTTATTCTCCCCTTTATACGACAAATCTCTTAAAGATGCCCCTGATTCTAAAATTCACAGGAGCTCCTTGGAGAAAGAGGGATGTACACAGAAAAGTATAAAGAAGAAAATAAGTCACTCAGGAGCCCCCCCCCACCCCCCCACTCNNNNTTCCTCCCATTTGTTCCCTGTGTTTCTCACGATCACCAGCATTTGCTCTAGAGAACTCTGTAACCTGTTTTTTTTTAACTTGACATTCTAGGAGGTGATTGATTAACTGTGGGAAAGTCTTTAACACAACTCCGTAGATGCGTGAAATATTCCCTAGTTACGTAGCCGTTCCCTTATCTTAAATGGTGTGGCTTCCAGTTTCCCCACCGCAGCCAGTAGCACGGTCCCCAGCACCCCTGTGCGCAGAACTTGCGTCTGTTTCGGTGCCTCCTCATCTTTTGCGTTTTTATCGGTTCCTCCAGACGAAATTTCATGAGGAAGCTGCCTGGAAAAAAGGGCGTGTCTCTTTACATATACGTATAAAATGTAAATATTTAAATAGTGCCAGATCATTCTTTTTTTTCTAAGAAAAAGTTGTATCTGGCTGAGTTTCACACGTTTACTTGAAAGCTGTCGGCTGTTGACAGCCCGGTCCCGAGGCGGCCAGTAAGCCGCTCGAGGCGGCCGGCGTCTCGCGGCGAGAGGTCTGCAGAGACTGGTCCCTAACCCGTGGCCCTTACCTCCTCCTCCGCGGCTCCCAGACCATCAGCCGCGCGTTCATGAACGGGAGCTCCGTGGAGCACGTGATCGAGTTTGGCCTCGACTACCCGGAGGGCATGGCCGTCGACTGGATGGGCAAGAACCTGTACTGGGCAGACACCGGGACCAACAGGATCGAAGTGGCCCGGTTGGACGGGCAGTTCCGGCAAGTCCTCGTGTGGAGGGACCTGGACAACCCCCGCTCGCTGGCCCTGGACCCCACCAAAGGGTGAGAGCCGTCTTTGTCCTCCGTGTACGTCTCTGTGCCCTCCTCGTTCTGTCCAGCCAGCTGGGGTGACCCGAGGGGCGTGGCTGCCTGGGGAGGGGTGACCCGAGGGGCGTGGCTGCCAGGGGGGGGGCCCCGAGGGGGTGNGGGGCGGGGGTTGGGGGGGGGTGGCCCGAGGGGCGAGGCTGCCCAGCGGGCGCTCTGTGGTTAGAGGGTCTGGCCCCCGCCAGCTTTGAGGTGCCCGGCGCTGGTAGGCCCCTTGGAGGGAGCTAGTTTATCTCACAGAGAGGAAACTGAGGCCGAAGACAGGAGTGGCGGGTGCTGCGCCGGACACCTTCATGTGAGCTGTCTGAGCACAGCATCCGGGGGCTTTCGAGGGGCAAGTGTCTTTGTCCCTGATTTTACAGATATGGACACTGAGGCTCAGAGAAGCTAGTGACTTACTGAAGGTCCCACAGCCGTCTCAGAGCCGGCTTTGAAGTGCTTGGACTCCAGCCTGGGGGCCGTGCCCTGGGCACTGGGGCCCCGGGGCCAGGGTCGCGTCTCCCTCTGCACCAGGGTCTTCTGTGCTGCGGACACAGGGCTCCCCCCCAAAGCATCAGCGATGTGCTTGGCGCACCCTAAACCCTGTCTGTCAGGCGCTCTGTTAGGGATGGAGAGATTTCAGGACGACAGCGCGGACAGAGCGATAGGCCCAGGTGTTAGCAGAAGGGCAAGTAACACTCACACGGGCCCGGAGTGGGCTTCCTTCTGTGCAGCTGCTGCAGAAGAAGGAAGGAAGGAGGGCCCCCCGGGGGCAGGTGGGCTCAGTGTGGACCCCAGCCCTGCAGCCCCTGAGGCCCCAGGTCCTTGTCTCCGGCCCTCGTTGAGTAAGGGGACCCTGTGTCCTGATTTGCCCACGTCCAGCCCAGCTTCCCGTCACCGTGGTGTCCTGTCCAGCTCAATTTGTATTTGTCTCTGCCACAAATGCAGAGTGTCCCAGCCTGGATGTTCTGTTACCAGGTCACCCCACCTGTGCCCCCAGTTTGTGTCTGTAAACAGGTGCGTTTGCACTTACCCCTGCAGGTGGCGCTGCCGTGGGAATTCCAGAGGCAGCTGGTGACCGCATCAGGAGGGACGCTAGGGTCAGGGGGCGGCGGTGGGGGGTGGGCTCCAAGCGCGTCGCCCTGTCCCTGCTTCCTGCAGCGATCACTGTTGTGGCCTTCTCCAGGGTGGTCGTGACCCTCCCCCTGCCCCGCAGTGAGAGAGGACGCGCCTGAGCACGCGCTGCCCCCTCTGCACCTCCAGGTACATCTACTGGACCGAGTGGGGCGGGAAGCCCAGGATCGTGCGGGCCTTCATGGACGGGACCAACTGCATGACGCTGGTGGACAAGGTGGGCCGGGCCAACGACCTCACCATCGACTACGCTGACCAGCGCCTCTACTGGACAGACCTGGACACCAACATGATCGAGTCGTCCGACATGCGGGGTGAGGGCCGGCCGGGGGCCTGCTGGGCGGGGGGCCT
>NW_027530380.1:1687408-1706826 GCF_008692635.1 Crocuta crocuta | reverse complement strand
GTCCCCTCTAGCCTGCGAGTCCCAAGCCCCCCCTGATCCAGCCTCCTCCTCCCTGGGCTGGTCCCTCTCCACCCCCTGGTGCTGTTACTGTAGGCTTGTGACAGAGGCCCGGGTGACAGCTGTTTCCTGCACCCCTGCTGAGAGCCGCGGCCCACCTCAGCCCTGTGCCCGGAATCTAGTTTGATGCTTCAGTATCACAGTGCGGGCTGATGAGGAAACTGAGGCCCAGGGAGGTCGCAGGATTTTCCTAAGGTCACAGAGCACCGCTNGGGGGTGGGGGGGGCTGGGGGGGCTTCATTTCCTAGTTGCTGCTGCTGCCCCCTGTGGTGGGCATGCTCGTGCCCATTTCACCGGTAAGGAAACCGAGGCATAGGCTGGCTGCTGGCGTGTCCCAGGTACTGCGTGGGCAGAGCCAGAGCCCCAGCGTCCTGGTGCCCCCCTCCCCCACGGGCGGGCTGCACCCCACCCCTCACACTCCCTGTGCCGGCTTCTGAGGCCCACGGCAAGGCCGGAACGTGTCCCCAGCCTCACAGTGAGCAACCAGAGGCTGGCAGGTGCCTGCTGGGAACTGGTCACTGGACAGCTGTGGTCGCCTGGAATAATTAAGCTCGCGGATTACCCCGGAGTGAAGACGCGTGGGGCGGAAGTCCACAGACGCCCTGGACGCGTGCAGGACCCTGCAGACTGAGGGGGCCACGTGTCGTGGGCCTGGCTGTCACTGTAGCACGCTTCCCACTTAATGCCCCGGACGTTTACCGAGCACTCGATTAGTAACGCCCCTGGGCGGTGGATGGTGGGCCACGGCGCCTCTGAGGTCCCAGGGGGTGTGGAACGTGCACTTGGGGCCGTTGGGGTAAAGGTGCGTCTCATGCATGCTGGTTGTTGGACACCAGGCCCTGCAGCAGGGCCCTGGGGGGGGCCTGGGGGGTTGGGGGGCCGGGGGCCACAGGTGTGCATTTGATGGCAGCGGTGGGGGAGCCTCTTAATAACTGGCGTTCTTGTAATGGCAAAATAACCGATGGAGAAACTTCCCGAAAATACAGAACCATATGAAGAAACGTGAATTATTCCTAATTTCACCGCCCCATGATAACCGATGCTGACATGTTGGCTAGTTCCTCTGGTCTCAANAGAACTTTCTATCCATGTGATCTTATAGCATGTGCTCTTCAGCATCTGGCTTTTTTCAGTTGCTCACATTGTTAGTGTTTATTGCGCAACTTTACCAGTACACGAAGCTTTACCGTTTTTCACCCACACTGTTGACGGACCCACTACTGACAGACACACTACCGAAGGGCATTTGGATTGTTTGCTGCTTGTGGCTCCTACACACAGTTGCTGCCCTGCACACTCCTGTCTGTAATTTGAGCAGATGCCACGTACGCTCCCCTTGCGGGATACGAGGGGACTTGCCCCATCACAGGGTGGGTGGCATCCAGCTTCGGCCGGCCCTGCTTGTCTTCCAGAGCGGTTGAACACCTTGACCTTGACCCAGGCCGCCAGGCAGCTTTGAACCAGTGGGTGGCTGGGCGTCGCTGACGCCGTGCCCGTGTGCCTCCACGCAGGTCAGGAGCGGGTGGTGATTGCCGACGACCTCCCACACCCCTTCGGCCTCACCCAGTACAGCGATTACATCTACTGGACGGACTGGAACCTGCACAGCATCGAGAGGGCCGACAAGACCAGCGGCCGGAACCGCACGCTCATCCAGGGCCACCTGGACTTCGTGATGGACATCCTGGTGTTCCACGCCTCCCGCCAGGACGGCCTCAACGACTGCACGCACAACAACGGGCAGTGCGGACAGCTGTGTCTCGCCGTCCCCGGCGGCCACCGCTGTGGCTGTGCCNCCCAGACCCCGGCAGCCACAACTGCAGCCGTGAGTGTCCTGCTCTGCTCCTGCGCCCCTCCCCCGCCTTAGCCCAGGCTGTGGCTCCGGGGGCTCCTTCTTCTTTGTAACGTTTATTTATTTATTAATGTTTTTATTTATTTTTGAGAGAGAGAGACAGAGCACAAGCAGGGGAGGGGCAGAGAAAAGGAGAGACACAGAATCCAAAGCACACTCCAGGCCCTGAGCCGTCAGCACAGAGCCCGATGCAGGGCTTGAACTCACAAACCGTGAGATCATGACCTGAGCTGAAGTCGGACGCTCAACCGACTGAGCCACCCGGGCGCCCCTATTTATTTTTTTGAGAGAGGAAGAGGGAGAACCCCAAGCAGACTCTGCGCTGTCAGCACGGAGCCCGACGTGGGGTTCAGCCTCACAAACTATGAGACCATGACCTGAGCCCAAATCAAGAGTCAGATGCTTGACTAACTGACCCCCCAAGTGCCCCTAGAAAGGAGCTTCTTATCTGGGGGCGCCTTGGTGTTCATGGGTGGTTGAGTAGGCTGAGCACTGTGTAAGCTGCCTGTTACCTGGAGGCCTAGGCCTGAGTCTGTGAGTGAGTGCTCTCCCTGGTGACCGGTCTTCATGTCCTAAAACATGAGTGTTTGGGAGTGATGGAGTGTCATTGTCAGTCTCAGCTGAGGGCTCGGGCCCCTTCCTCCTCTTGGGCTTCCTTTGGTCCTACTGTCCCCGTCCCCTGGGGGCCAGGACTGTGGGGAAGGGTCAGGCCCAGGGGCCGGCAACCCACCACCAGACTCGATGCCTGTAACTCGAGTCTCTGCCCCTGTGGCTGGCGGACCTGGGGCCGTGACTTCGTTTCAAACCTCCCAACTGTAATCCCGATGGCCTGTGACTGTCGGCCTCTGGCACATCCTGAGCAACGCAGTTTCTGCACCGAGGCCGATTTGCGGCCGGACACCCCCACGAAGCGACCCCACCCACGTCATTGTTCATGCAATTCACTTGACCACATGCAGGCATATGGCAAATCACACACTCGTCCAAGCAGCAAGTACGCTTGTGGGTGGGAGTTTAACATTTACTCTCCTTCCGTCTGAAGTCTTGATAATTTAAAAATAAACTGCTATCTGCTTCAGAATAACTCACACACTCACAAAATATTAGAACAACATAAACACCCGTAACATGGAGAATAAAATTCCTCGCAGTCCACCCCCTGGAAGTAGTTTTATGTTCTTCCGGCACTTTCCCCGCTGTGCCCAGCAGGCACAATAAGCCAGTCTGCCTCTTTGAGTGAAGTGCAGCGCGGTCCGTCCCCGCCGACCCTGTCTTTGGCTCCAGACGCTGATGTGCGGTCCCCACGTCTGTTTGCCTCGTTCTAGCGCCCACCACCTTCTTGCTGTTCAGCCAGAAATATGCCATCAGCCGCATGATCCCCGACGACCAGCACAGCCCGGACCTCATCCTGCCCCTGCATGGGCTCAGGAACGTCAAGGCCATCGACTATGACCCCCTGGACAGGTTCATCTACTGGGTGGATGGGCGCCAGAACATTAAGCGAGCCAAGGACGACGGGACCCAGGCAAGTGTACCTGGTGGGGGACGAGGGGGTCGCTTCCGCGAGGAACCCGCCGTGGCAGTTTCCGGGCTGCGCCCTCCCCCCGCCCCTTTGCTTTGCCAGCAGAGCATGGCTTGCGTCAACAGCGACTTGAGTTCTAATTATGTCATCACAGGGTATGACCTGAGCAGTGTGAAACCCTTAGATTATATGTGGAAATGCGATTTTCCTTTTCTTTCCACGGTGGTCTCGTGCAGGGCTAGTTGGTATCGGTTGTTCTGGATTTATTTTTAGTTCAGAGGAATTGTATAGTCTGTTTGCTGTAATGCAGCATCTACTAAAATTTACTACACGACACAGAATTGCACGGTCAAACCACAGGGTGATGGGGGAGGGGGCGAGGCGCACCGCACTCAAAGCTCTGGTCAGTGGCACGTGAAGAAGAGATAGGGAGCTGGTAAATACAGGTGCACCTTTCTGCATCTGTTCGATGGTTCCAGAAGGAACTCGTAAGTGACCACGGTGCTTTGCCTTGACGAGACCTGGAGTTGCTGAGCACGTTGGGGTGCAGGGTTCTGCGTTCATGGGTGTGTGTGAACCGACGGGGGGAGACTCTGTGACACAGGGCGGGAAGTCACAAGCCCAGCGCACCCAGGCGTGGGCCCCGGCACATGGGAGATGGAGGGCACTGTGTGTGTGTGTGTGCGCGCGCGCGTGCATGTGCGTGTTCCTGCCCTTCTCCACATTCTTTGAGTGTTTCTCACGGGTCAACTGAGCATCGGCAGGTGCGAAATCTGCGTCGGGCTCCAGCTGTCCCCGGGGTATCCCGCATCCCGACAAATCCGCGGTTCCAGAATGCTTGCTCCAGCAGAACGCGCTGCTTCCGTGCTGGGTTTCTGGGGCGTGTTCCACAAAGGATGTTGTCGCTGCAGCCTCGGGGTCCACTCTGAGTCTCCACGTGGCAGGTGGCGGTGGCCGGCATTCCCTTTGTCTGGCATTCACTCTTGGATGTGCCTGGCTCACCACGCCCCTTTCCAAGGACCCCTTTTACAGAAGCCACAGAAGCAAACGGTGTCTGGCCCCATGGCCACGGTCGGGCAGGCACGTAGGTTATCATGGTGAAATCTCGGCACCGTTACNACTCTTGGATGTGCCTGGCTCACCACGCCCCTTTCCAAGGACCCCTTTTACAGAAGCCACAGAAGCAAACGGTGTCTGGCCCCATGGCCACGGTCAGGGGCAGGCACGTAGGTTATCATGGTGAAATCTCGGCACCGTTATAATAGCGATGCAGAGAAATGCTGCCAGTGGAGGTTTTTGGGCGATTTTTGTGTCTGTAAAGTTCACTTGGCTGTTTTCTGCCCTGGACAGGGTGCCAGGGCTGTGTGTACGGGCTCACCGTCCCTTCCAGCCAAGTACCGCATCCAACGACGATGTGAAGTTAACAAGCCCTGAGGTCTGTGTCCTTGGTTGTGATAAAACCCCCAGCCGACGGGCTCCCGGGCGGCTCAGTCGGTTAAGCATCTGACTCTTTTTGATATCAGCGGAGGTCATGGTCTCAGGGCCATGGGATCAAGCCCCGCATTGGGCTCTGCGCTGACCGCATGAGGCTGCTTGGGATTCTCTTCCTCCCTCTCTACCCCTCCCCCACCTCTCAAAATAAAATGAATCAACTTAAAAAAAAAAAAAGTCCCAGTGGAGCCTTGGCAGCTTCGTGTCATCTGCAGGAGCAGAGCCTGGTGACATCGTGGGTATGTGTTCCTTTCATCCCTCCACCGTGCAGGTGACAGTCCCTTTGAGTCCTTTGGAGAATGGGAGGTGTTAACTGATGGTGGGTGGCTTTCCTGCTGAGAAAGGTACCAGGCGCAAATTGCCTGAAAGTCTCATCAAAAGGCTTCTTTCATGGCGTCCCGCACAAGCAGGGGGAGACTTTGAAGGAAAAGTCCTTTAGGAAACACCTTCTGAGTTTCTACTTAATTTGGAAAACATCTGTTTCCCTCCTGGAGTGTCTCCCAAAACTCCGCCCTCTGGTGGCTTTGATCCTTTCTTAGGGGCATCCCTTAGCCCCAAGGATGACGTTTTTTAAATAGTTCTCTATTTTGGCCAAGTTGCTTTCCTAGTAAACTTTTCCATGGTAGTAAATATACATAAAAAGTATTGTCTTAGCCATTTTCAAGTATACAGCTCAGTGGCGCTAAGTACGCACACTGCCGTGTGGCCATCACCCCCGGCCATCTCCAGAACTCCGTCATCTCAAAACTGGAAGTCTGTCCCCATGAAACACTACCTCCCCCTCCCCCAGCCTAAGGCAACCTCCTTCTACTTTCCATCTCTGTGGATCTGACTATGTTCTAAGTGCTTCATTTAAGTGGAATCACCCAGGGTTATTTTGCCATGACTGCCTCTTTCCTTTGGCGTCGCGACCTCAGGGTTCATCCATATCAGAGCAGGTGTTGGAATTTCCTTCCTCTTACGGCTGAAAATGCTCCATTGTGTGGATGGACCACAGTCTGCTCCTCCATCCATCCACTGATGGGCGCTGGGTCTTTGGGCTGTTGTGACAGCACTGCTGTGGGTGCCCCCACGTGGCTAGGTGCCGCCTCATCCTGGGGAGGAGGCGGGGTACTGACTACGGCCTCGAATAGGGTTCTATTAAGAAGCCTTGCACTGGCACGGAGTTCGGGTTTTATAACTGGCCAGTCATTCGCCTGCCTGGGGAGAGGTGTGGGCGGCGGGTCACCTCGCGCCACGTGCGTGCTCTGGGGCTGGTGTCCCAAAGTCTGGGGTTCCGCTGGGGACACTGCTGGGGCTGGGCTGCAGTCTTGCTTCACTCCCAGTCCGTCAGTCGCTCTGGGCTGTGGCCTCGGGCCGGAGTCTATGCTTAGGGGAAAGGCACGTGCCCAGTAGGAAGGGACGCTCGGCTCCCAGAGCCCCCAGCTCGTGGGGAGGTGGGCCCTTTAAACGGTGCTCTGTGTTCAGATGTGAGTCACACACGACCTGCCCAGGGGGACTGGACCAGAGGCTGGGGGGCAAGGGGTGGGGGGCGTGTTCCTTTCCAGCCGGGTTCAAGAGGTGGGCCTGGTGAAGGGGCTTCTTTTTGGCTACAAGCCCCTTCTGCCACCAGGAGACTTTGTTTCAGCGGCTGCCAAAGAGATAAAGAATGTTTGCAGTGAGCTCTTGTCAGAGCATCATCTTAATGATGTCCTTCTCTGAGGAAGGGACTTTTCATCCAACCCATTCAGGGGAGCCCACCCCGCACCAGGTCAGATCAGCTGAGACACTGGCTTTCAGGGTAACCCAAGGGGCCCAGATCCACCAGGGAGTCAGGCTTCGGGGGACACTGGGCTCTCCCTTCTCCCCGCAGCATTTCACAAAGCCAGGTGCTCTCTGTAGATAGCTCCGGAAGGCAGGGCTCGGCCGTGAGACAGCAGGTGACTCGGACTCAGGCAGTGTTCTCCAGACAGTCTCCCAGGGCAGAGACCCGGAGAGTGTAGACGGAACCACTTCCGGGAGAGGTGGCGGCCCTGGACATGCACCGTGGGTCCCCTGTGCACCCCCACCGGGCCTACCCCCTCACCTGTCCCCACCCTCCCCCGGCCCTGCACCCCCACCTGGATCTGTACTCTCACCTGGGCCTGCACCCCCGCCGCCCCCTCAGGGAAGGGGCTGTCAGAGGTGGGACTCTGTTCTATCCATCTGTCGTCCTGTCCCCTGAACTGAAAACTAACAAGACTCGAAGGCCTTAATCCCCAATCATGAGTCCAAGCCGAGGAGCAACAAAAGAGAAGACGTCTCAGGAAGGAGGCTGTGATCCTGGGCTGAGTGTCAGGCCACCTGGGGGCCCTTCCTGGGCAAGAACAGGACCCGGAGGGCATGGCAGCGGATAGTCCGCCAGGAATTTGCCGATGGGTGGGCTGGAGATCTGAGCTGAGGGGCAAGAGCGCTTCTAGAACCCTCTCTGGGATCTGTTTCCCTCTCAAGCGGGTACGCGGGAGGGTACGGACCTGACAGGAAAGGTCGAAATACAGGGTCGGAGATCGACTTTCGGTCTGAACTCAGACCCCGAGGCCTCTGCCCTCCAGTGATGTCTGTAGCCAATGCGCGTCTCTTCCTGTCTTACATACAGCCCTTCGTTTTGACCTCTCCGAGCCAGAGCCAAAGCCCGGACAGGCAGCCCCATGACCTCAGCATCGACATCTACAGCCGGACGCTGTTCTGGACGTGTGAGGCCACCAACACCATCAACGTCCACCGGCTGAACGGAGACGCCATGGGTGTGGTGCTCCGCGGGGACCGTGACAGGCCGCGGGCCATCGTCGCCAACGCCGAGCGGGGGTGCGAGGCGGGGGGGGCACCGCAGAGTGGGGTGCTGCACTCGGGGGGAGGCCCGGGAAGGAAAGAAGTTTCAATTCGTAGGTTTTGTACCTTCCCCATCAAATCTGAACCCTATGCAAAAATCCCCTCCGTAGCGCCCCAGCTGGGGGCTGGCTATTTCAGTACGTTTCCCCACCGGGAGCTCACTGCCCTCCTGGGCACAGCCTTGACTCCTGGGAGCTTCTTCCCTCCATGAAGAGGAAGACAGGCCTGGAGGGTCCCGAAGGGAATAGCGGGGCGAGAGGGAGTCTTCAAGCCACGTGCCGTAAAGCTCAGAAATAAAGCTGAGCGGGGGGGCGGGGAGGGGAGGGGTTCTGATCGCAGGAAGGTTTGTGCACTGCAGCCATGTCAGGCGGGAGCCCGAGTTTTGGAGGTGCCGCCTGGTGGAGCTCATGCCTGGTGACGGCCAGCGCGAGCACAGGTCCTGGGCTGGGCAGACCCAAGCTGGGATCCTGACCCCGTGGCTCACTGGCCTCGTGACCTCTGGCAGGTTGTGACCTCGGGGGTACGGTGTCTTCTTCCGAGAAGGAGAGGACGATGTTGGTGCTCAGGGAGCACGAGCCTAGTGACTTTACGTGGCTCTTCAGCAACCTAATGAGTGTTCCTTGAGGCTTCGTAGCTGCTATGGTGGCCGGAGTGTGTGCCGGTCCCCGAGGCTGCCGCCGGAAGTGACCACAAGCTGGGAGGGCGGGGGTGAAAAGAGCGGATGTTTGTTCTTTCTCGGTTCCAGAGGACAGAAGTCACGTCACGCGGTGGCAGGGCTGTGCCCCCTTCAGAGGCTCTGCGGGGACCCTTGTCTCTCTCCCTGCTTTTGGGGCCTCCGGGTGTTCTCTGACCCAGATCCTTAATTGCGTTATAGGATCCCGTTTCCAATCATAGGTCCCATTCGGAGGTTCTGGGTGGATAGGAATTCTTGGGGAGACACTGAACCCCATACGGTCTGGGGTGTGAGCTCCGAGAGGCTGGGGCCATGTACCTGGTAATTTTCCGAAGCCCAGCCGGGTGGCCGTGGAGCCAGGGGCTGGTCTGCCTGGCGCCCCGCGAGCTCGTTCCTGGTGAGGGATGGCGGGACTCAACACCCTTCCTCTGCTCCCCTCCCCCAGGTACCTGTACTTCACCAACATGCAGGACCGAGCCGCCAAGATCGAGCGAGCGGCCTTGGACGGCACGGAGCGCGAGGTCCTCTTCACCACGGGCCTCATCCGCCCCGTGGCCCTTGTGGTGGACAACGGGCTGGGCAAGCTCTTCTGGGTGGACGCGGACCTGAAGCGGATCGAGAGCTGCGACCTGTCCGGTGTGTGCCCTGGGGCCTCCCCAGGGATCGGGTCCCTCGGCAACCCACACGTCTGACCTTCCCAGGGACATGCCGCCTTCCTTGTCATCAGTAATGGTGGCGGCCTTGGCCGCCACGTTTGTCAGAGGTCTGTTTCGGGTGGGCGTTGTGCTGGGGCTTCACGCCTGCCACCTAACGGTATCGTCCGAGAGTTCCAGGACGTAGGTCCTGAACGATCCCCGTGTGACGAAGCAGAAGAGGCGTCTCAGAGAGGGTGGGCAACCCGCCAGGGTCCCACAGTGTGGCCCGGGACAGGAGTCTGAGGCCTCTGCCTCCAGCACCCACGCTTGTGGCTGCCGTGCCGTGGGCCGCCTTAGAGCGGATGCCTCTAGGCTGGGGACCTGCTTAGAGGGGCCTTTCTTCCGTCCGCAGGGTGGGGGTGGGGCAGGGCCAGCCCACATGCCAGGTCCCCGGCTTCCAGGAGATCCGCCCCAGCTCCCAGCTCCGGCCAGAGCACAGAGTCCTGCCCCCACCCCCCCACCCCCAGCTCCCCGCAGCCCTGTGTTCTGAGCTGAGCACGGGCTGAGCTCTCGGGGTCAGCGGCCACTCGAGGGGGACCTGTCCCACGCGCAGGGGCCAACCGCCTGACCCTGGAGGACGCCAACATCGTGCAGCCCGTGGGCCTGACCGTGCTGGGCAAGCACCTGTACTGGATTGACCGCCAGCAGCAGATGATCGAGCGCGTGGAGAAGACCACTGGGGACAAGCGGACTCGAGTCCAGGGCCGGGTTGCCCACCTGACCGGCATTCACGCCGTGGAGGAGATCAGCCTGGAGGAGTTCTGTACGTGCGGGGCGGGCCTGGGGCACCTGCCGGGAGGGCGGGCACCCGCGCAGCGCCCCGAACCGGCCCCTCGGAGACTGGAGGAGGCTGGCCAGTGTGAGGGCTGCGGGGCTGACTGGCTGGTGGCAGGGGCTGCTGTCAGGTCCTCGCTGCGCCCCCTCCGTCTCAGCAGTGGATCCGGACCTGCCTTCCTCCTCCGCTCCCAGCCGGACAGTCTCTCTGCTTTTCCAGGGTCCCGTGAGAGTCACCCGCTCTTAATGTCCCCTTTTGCGAATTCCGGCTCGGTTGATTAGTAGCCTTCATGACCTCTACCAAACCCCTTTGCCGTGGGGTAGCTCATGCCACCGCAGTGTTGGGGACCGGGCTGGGAGACTGGAGGCATTTTAGGATTCCGCCTCCGACGGTCTGAGCTGTGACCCAGGGCTGGGAGATCAGGACCCCTGGTTTCTCCCCCCGCTCTGTGTATGGCTCTAGGTGGACAGAGGGGCCTGGGTCTGTCTGTCCCTGTCGTTCTCACTCTGGTTTCAGTAAATACACCCCGGCTGCCAGCTGCGTGCGTGGATAGCGTGGTGAGCAGGGCCATCGCTGTCCCTGTCCCGCGATGCCCATGGTCTGGCCACCTTCGAGCTGCTTGTCTTCAAGGCCCGGGGTGGGGGCTGCCCCACCTGCCACATCACCCGGGCCCCTCACCCTCCCACTGCCCGTGTCCCCCGTCCCTGGAGTCCCTGTCTCTGCTCGCATTCCCTGTCCAGCTCTGAGTAACTCCTGCCAATTCCTTGGCCCCCACCGTGGGTCAGGTGTGGCACTTTGAGTGCATAAGCTTCTCTCGGCCTCCCTGCTCTGCGACACTGCTCCCACCGTGTAGCCCCCAGGCCCATGCTCAGTGCTGCACTGTGTAACGTGTGTTGTTTCACCCTGATTCTGCATCATAAGTGAGGAGAGTGGGGCTCAGAAAGGGTATTAACTTCCCCCATCCACTGGCTGGTCAACACAGTGGGCTGGGACCTGAGGGCAGAGCCCATGTTTCTGCTTTGGCTTTTCTGAACCCCCAGTGGGCCGGGCAGATTGTCAACCAAGTTCATTATAGTTATGTGTGGAGTCCAGACACATGGTTCTAAGTGAGGTCGTGAGGCTCCCTGCTCTGAGCCGGGGGCGTGACCTCTGGTGGAGCGAATCGGTCACTTCTGTGTTGACTACTTAGGGGCTCGTTTCTGTCCTTGGGGCTTCTCGGCCAAGGTCCTGGGTACGTGAGGTTGCTGGGTCAATAGCTTCCAGAGAGCTGAGGCACCCGACGGGGAGAGGTGAGAACGCCTGAGTTTCCCTGGCCCCGGACACCGACCTCAGGGAAGCCACGGACCACTGGGTGTCACAGCCTTCAGAACTGCTGGCTCGGGGTCACAAGGTGAACATAGAGCCCACGAAAGCCCAGACCTGCCAGGGTTGGCAGAAAGCCAGGCACACCGATCAGCAGGTCCTTGGACCTGAGGGGCTGGGAGAGCCAGGAAATGTTTAACAAGCAGGGATGAGGTTGGAAACTGGAATGTCCCAGTGAGTGCCAGCGTGCGATGTCTGGGGTGACCTGAAGAGGCCCCTTGATTGGGGAGAGAGTGGTAGATCCTTGAGTGAGCTCTCCCGTGTTTATCTGGGACGTGGGGCACCCAGCCTGCTTTCCCACGGAATTCTACAGCTCAACTCTCAACCAGGCGTGGCGCTCCCCAGCCCCCAGGGCCCATCTGGACATCACCTGATCTTACACATAAAGTTTTATTGGCACACAGCCACGCCCCTTGGTTTGTGCGTCATCCACGAGGTGGTCTGGCCCATCAAGCCAAAACTTACTTTCTCGTTTATAGAAAGAGTCTGCTGACCGCTGGTCTAAACCGTGACTTCTGTCACTTTAAACTCTCAACCCCCGGGGTTGAGGCAGGACACTGAGTTTTCTGCGGGGCTGGGGGTCGTGCTTTCTCTCATGTCCTCCCAGGCGTCTTCCTGTTCAGGTGTGGGTTCATTCGCTTAACTGAGTCGAAAACCACAGGCTCCCTGGGGCCATGCTGTTCTGTTTATGCCCGTGTATTCGCTTCCTGTGATTGCCGTGACACGTCGTCACAAACTGGGTGACTTAACGCAACAGAAGTGTATTCGCCTGCAGTCCAGAGGCCAGACGTCCGAGGTCAAGGTGTCAGCAGGTCTGCGGCCCCGCTCTGGGGGCTGTGGGGGGAGGGGGGTGGCTCTTTGCCGCCTCTACTTGGTGGTGACCAAAGGTGCTCCTTGGGTCCACGTGGCTCCAGGCGCCGCCTCTGTCCTCACACGGACTTCTCCCCCGTGTCTGTGGCTTCACTCCTTCTGGGGCTCTAACAAGGACACCTGTTGTTGGATTTAGGGCCCACCCCGAAAATCTGGGATGACCTCATCTCCAGAGCCTTAATTTGATTATATCCGTGAAGACCCTTTTTCCAAATAAAGGCACATTCACAGGTGTTCAGGCATTAAGACATGGACATGTGTTGGGGGCGGGGGCCACTACACCATGAGAGACAGGCAGTGTAGGTTGATGGTTGTGGGCATAGTGGGAGCTCGTGTAGACAGGCTTGGGTGTGAGTTGGGTCAATCCTGTGAGTGCTTTCGGCCTCTGTTTTCCTGTCTGTAAAATCCACATGAATGGAAGCAGATGCTTTCGGCTGCCCTGGGATTTAAGTGGGATGATCTGCAGGGGCCTGGCCTACAGGAGTGACCATTCTTGTGAGTTCTTGCCTGGCTCTTGTTTCCAGAACCCTCAGGGCTGCAGTCCTGAGGTGAGAGGCCGAGCCTGACCCCCTCTCTCTTTTTGTTTCCACAGCAGCCCACCCGTGTGCCCGGGACAATGGTGGTTGCTCCCACATCTGCATTGCCAAGGGTGACGGAACACCACGGTGCTCATGCCCAGTCCACCTTGTGCTCCTGCAGAACCTGCTGACCTGTGGTGGTAGGTGTGACCTCAGCACTTTTTCTTGGGACACTGGACAGGGACTTGATTCCCTGCCTGCCAGGTCTCTGCCCAGCATCCTTTTAAAATCACACTCAATGTGGCATCCATCCTCCGGGGCTACCTCTCCCTTCATCCTTCACCTGGCCTCCTGTTCCAGAGTATGCATTCGGGGCTATGAATTGCCCTCAAAGTACTGCTTTTGCTGCATCCTACAAATTTTGATAAATTATATCTTCTTCGGTTTGTTCAAATGTTTTAAAATTTTTCCCAAGACAATTCCTTTGGCCCCTGAGTTATTTAGAAGTGTGTCGTTTAATTTCAAAGTATTTGGGGGGATTTCCCAGCTATCAGTCCATTACTAATAACTAGTTTAATTCCGCTGTGGTCAGAGGACATATTTTGTATGATTTGTATCCCTTTAATATTATGACCCAGCAAGTGATCTTTCTTGGTGAGGGCTCCATGTCAGCTTGAGAAGAATATGTCATCCTCTTCTGCTGGGGGAAGTGTTCTGTAGACATCAGTTAGATCCGGCTGACGGATGGTGTTGTTCCCACCGCCTGTATTCCTCCTGACTGCCTGTGAGCTTTCAGGCAGGGGTGCTAAAGTCTGTAATTCCAGGAGCAGGCTTGTCTTTCTTTTTGTACTTTTGTCTTTTTTTTCTCCTTCCACTCTTGATCCTCTTCTTCCCCTAAAGCTGAGTGGGGAGTGGTCACGGATGTAAGCTTTAAGGTCAGACAGACCAAGTTCAGCTCCCAGCTGTACCACTTCCCAGCCATCCCGAGCTGGTCACTTGCCCTCTCTGGGCCTCCGTGTTCTCTTCTGCGAAATAGAGCGGTCGAGAGCGCCTCCCTCAGAGTTGTGGCATTAAGTAATGAGCACTTTGCGCAGTCCCCAGTGTGGCACACGGGAAGGCCAGCTGCTATTATTGGTGGGACACTGGGTGGTAGTAATAAAAGTGACCACTCTTACTGTCACCATGATGAAGCTCAAATCCTGGGGCTTCCTCTCTACTGCCCTCAGTGTCCCCCAGGTCACATTGGATCCCCCCTCTCCCCTTCTCTGTGAGCTCCTGGGGGCTGGTCTTTATCCTGCCCCTTTTTCTGCTTATCTTTGACCCTTACAACACTCACACTGTGTCCTGCACACAGCAGACGGCCGGCACATGCCCACCAGTACACGGAGACCTGTCCTCAGCTGGTCTTGTCCCTGAAAAGACTGGCTGTTGCCCAGGAGCTCCGGGGTTAGGACCACAGGAGCTATTGCTGGCTCTGCGAGAGCTTTGCTGAGAGCGGAGGGGGCATTTTGTGGCTGTCCCTGTTGGGGGCCACTTTGACCCTCTTGAGCGTTTTTATGGCTTTTCTCCAAGTTCTAGCCCCAGGGCTCACATGCTTTGTGGGCTGAGTGGCTCTGTCACTCCCGCAGACGTCCAGGCTGCCCTGGCAAAGAGGGGGCTGCGCAGAGTGCTCGGCTCTCCCTTGGACCACAGCCCTGGGGCTCTTCACCAACGTGCCCCTCTGCCCCTCCCCCCCATTGGCCCCTCAGACTTGAGGATGCCTGGCTATCTCTGTGGGGAGAGCACAGAAGGAGAAGAGCTCCGAGGGGCTCTCGGGNCACTAAAACCGTCTGAGCCCTTCCCCAGCCGGCCCGGCCACACACCCCGCGCTCACCTGGCTGTCCTGGGAGGGCCCTGGTGGCTCTAGCGTTGCTGCTTCTGTTTTCGGGATGAGGAAATGGAGATCAGGGGGCCGGGGGGCTCGTCTGGTTGTACAGTTGCTGAGGGAGCCTGGGTCCAACCCCAGGCCCGTCCAGCTCCCTCCCGCCCCACCCCGCGGCCCAGCGGTGGCCTGGCCTGCGCTTGGCCTGCGCTCAGGAAGTTGGACCTGAGGGGTGGAGCGACTCACCGTGGTCAGCGGGTAGGAGGTGGCCCCGGGTCTGCTGGCCTTCACCCACCCAGCTCCCCACCTTCAGGTGACTCCCTCCGTTGGGAGCCTTCCTGTTCCCCCTCGCACCCCTTCACCGCGGTATCCTCGCCTTCCTGCCTCTCCTTAGCTTCCTCCTCAGCAAGATGCCCTGCGGTCCTCCACCGGCCCCTGCCCTGCCTGCGGGTGCGCGGGCGCCCACGGAGTCCCGGTCCCACTGCAGCACCTGCCTCAGGCCTGTAACAGGGGCAGGTCCTGAGCACCTGCTTTCCGACCATCCATCTCCCAAGGGGTGTGTGTGTGTGTGTCTGTCTGCCTGCACGTGCACGCAGTGGACACTCAGGTGTGGCCAGGCAGACACGCACACAGACCACGCACCAGTTTGGCAGCCCAGCCTGGGACCCCAGGCAGGTATCGGCTCCAGTTGGGGGTACAGTGGGCATCCTCAGGGGCCTGGCCCAGTGCCCTGAGTTGCATGTGAGGAGATGGAGACACAAGAAGGGGTTGTGCCCTGGCTTCTCAGCGGTCAGGATCGAGTTTCCAGCCCAGACGGTTTTCTGCGCAACTTGGTGTGGTACCTGCTGCTTAGAGCCCAGGTTCCCAACAGCCCCCTGTCGCCTCCACAGTAAAAACAACGAAGATTCACAGCGGCAGGGCAGACCGCGTGGGTGCAGCCCCGTGAATGCCGCGCGGGGCCCGGCGGGGCGGGCGTGATGGTGCCCCTCTTCTCTGCAGAGCCTCCCACGTGCTCCCCAGACCAGTTCGCGTGTGCCACCGGGGAGATCGACTGCATACCAGGGGCCTGGCGCTGCGATGGCTTCCCCGAGTGTGACGACCAGAGCGACGAGGAGGGCTGCCCGGTGTGCTCGGCGGCCCAGTTCCCCTGCGCGCGGGGCCAGTGCGTGGACTTGCGCCTGCGCTGCGACGGCGAGGCCGACTGCCAGNTCCGGAGATCCCCCGCCCCTGCAAGCCACGGAGCTTGGGCTCAGTCTGGCCACACAAGAGTAGGGTAGAACCTTTGTCCGGAGTGAAATCGCTAATCTTCAGCTTGGAAGAGGAAAATGCTATTCTTAGGTCTACTCGGGAAAACCTTGTTACCCACTCTGTCCTGCCAAGCACTTTGGCTCGAAGGCAGACTGGAAGAGTCTTTCTTGCCTTCCCTCGCTGGGTCAAGAGTTTCACAAAAACCCCAGGCGAATCCAGTAGTCAGCTGGCTTTCCATGGTGTACACCCTGGAAATTTTGATCCCCATCCCAAAAGGCAGTGCCGTCCCCCGCAGAGTAGTCTGTGTGATAATGCTTGCTCCTGGGTGGTTTCTAGCAACCTAGTGACCCGAAAGTGACAAAAAGACGTGCTTAGTCATCTCAGTCCACTCTGACCAGCAGGATCTTCCTCTGGACCTTGACAGTGACACTTCTATCTCTGTGCATTCTCGGAATTTCCCTCTTCTAAACCACCTGCTCAGTAGTTTCCTGCCACATGTCAGCAGCACGGCCCCACGACTGCCACTGAGCTCTGCCTCCCCCACAGCCACCGGCTGCTGTTCTGAGATAACTCGCGCTAGCGGATCACCGTCCACTGTCCCCATTCATGACGAGCAGCTGTTTGTGAAAGATGAAGGCCTGGGGGGCGGGGGCTCATTTCCTCAGCTGTTTCTGTACAGCTGCGGATGTTAAGTCTTTCCAGCTTACAGACCCTTCGAGAATTTGATGGAGGTGGAAGGACCAGGGATTGGCAAACTGCTGAGAGCCAGATCCAGACTGCCGCCAGTCTTCGTCACGCTGTGTAAGAACACAGCCTGGCTCGTTAGTTCACACAGCGTGCTGGTCTTGCACTAAAACAGCAGAGTGAAGTGGTTACAATAGAGACCTGTGGCCCTCGAGGCCCGAACAGCCGCCGCCTGGCCCTTCGCTGGGAAGTTAGCTGAGCCCTGCTGTACAGCCTTGTCCTGGCACAAGTGTTTTCGTGGCAGTCTCAGAGGAAGGCCGGAGCCCTGGCTGGGAGCCCTAGCTGGAGAGCTGGAATAGCAAGCCCTGGGGGCGGGAGATGGCGGAGCCCCCCTTCCCCCCCGCCCCCCCCTCCCGGGGAAGTGCCTTCCTCTGGAGCGGTAGCTCCTTCCGGGTTGGCATTCTGGAGCTCAGGGAAACTGCCCCTGCCCAGCCTTCCTCCTCTTCTCAAGGGCCGTGAGCTGCCTTTTCCTTCCTGTTTGAGCTCTCCTCCCCCTTCCTGATCCTCCGCCCCGGGAGCTCTGCTGAGATATCACCTGCCCCTGCTCCACCTATTCTAGATCATTCCTCTAGTTGGCTGTCACTTCCCTGTAACTCAAGAGAGCCTTGGTGCAGGGGCTGTGTTAGTCCTGGGTCTGCATGGGTTTGAGCCGGGGTAGGAGCATGATAAATACTTCCTTGGGGGGGGGGGCTCACTGAGGTCCCTTCCCTACCCGGCCTCCCCCGGGCATAGCATAAACCTTGGAATAGGTGCCACCGAGGGGAGGGAGGGTGGAGACTGGATTTGCTGTCACCATTCCCTGACCCCATCCTAGAAAGGGTCCCATTTGTCTGCTCTGCATTTGGAACANTCCTGGGTCTGCATGGGTTTGAGCCGGGGTAGGAGCATGATAAATACTTCCTTGGGGGGGGGGGCTCACTGAGGTCCCTTCCCTACCCGGCCTCCCCCGGGCATAGCATAAACCTTGGAATAGGTGCCACCGAGGGGAGGGAGGGTGGAGACTGGATTTGCTGTCACCATTCCCTGACCCCATCCTAGAAAGGGTCCCATTTGCTCTGCATTTGGAACCCAGACCATTTTGTTGGGTCTCGGGGGCGGGGCGGGGAGTCCTGGTTGGTGGCTGTCCACTTAGCCCTCCTGGCCGCGTCGCCCCCTGCAGCGTCTCTGAGCGCAGGCCCTCTCCTTGCAGCCCTCTGCCTGCCCAGCCAGTTCCGGTGCACCAGCGGCCAGTGCGTCCTCATCAAGCAGCAATGTGACTCTTTCCCTGACTGCATCGACGGCTCGGATGAGCTCATGTGCGGTGAGCCAGCTTCCCATGGAGGGTGCGCCCTGGGCTGGGGGTCTCCCCGCGACTGTGGGGTCTAGAGGGAGAAAATATGCTGGGGGCCGAGTGCACGGACAGAAGAGGCTGGGAGGTTGGGAGTACTCAGGCTCGGGGGAGGCAGGCAGGGAAGACTGCCTGGAGGTATGGGGCTGAGCTGGGAGGGGGCGGGGGACCGTGAGCCATGGGGGCACTTCTGGCTGTGACAGGGACAGGCCCCCTGTGGTTGGGGCTGACTGTGCCTGAGAGGCTGTGCTTCTGCCCACCATGGTCAGGCAGCGCGATTACTCTGATGGAGGCCGGGGTGGCCCTTTCCCTGGCAGCCTGCTCTCTGGTGAGGAGGTGCATGGTCACATGTGCACACGCATATGCTTCCTGCGCCGGGCGTAATGCGGCCCTTACGGTCAGGGATACGGCAGCCACAGGATGTGGGCAGTCAGGGAGGCTTCCTGGAGGTGGTGGCTGTCGAAGGGCTATCTTTGATTCCGACAGGAAGGGAACTGGAGTCCAAGACAGGAAGTGGGAATGTGTGCATGCGTTTGAGGACGCGGGCTCTCTGCATTTACTGTAGAGGCGCTTGGGCTGAGAGCTGACTAACGGGAGAGAGGTCTGGAAGGCAGGGAAGCTAGAAAGCTCCCTGAACACTCTTTGCCTTCCTGGGAAGCTAGGTGGGCCCCTCAGTCAGCATCTCAGGAAGGCAAGCGCCCCGGGTCCCGAGGGCTGAGATGGGTGCCACTGGGGGACGAACCCCCACCCCTGTGCTGGCCGGTGCCAGTCTGATGGTGTCTCTCTTCCACCTCCGGCATGATGGTGGCTTCAGGGTCAGGGGCGACATTTATCCAGAGCCCGGTCTCTGTCACCCGAGCCAGCAATTTCCCTCCTTTGCTTTGGGTTTTGGCTGGCAGGCGGGGGCGCAGGGGATGGGATCCTTGGGCCAGNCCTGAGCCGAAGTCGGACGCTCAACTGACTGAGCCACCCAGGCGCCACAAGAGACTCTTAAATACAGAGAACAAACAGAAGGTTGCTGGAGGGGTTGTGCAAGGGGGATGGGCTACATGGGTCAGGGGCATTAAGGAATCTACTCTTAAAATCGTTGTTGTNCACTCTTAGCTATAACGTATGGAGAGGAATAGTGACCTTCCCCAAATTGGGGGATGCTTTTATATCAGACCAAAAGAAAACGGCTAATCTATATCTTTAAACAACAATATTCAACGATTAGAATATAAAGGTGTGTACCTACACACGTATACTAATACGTGTATGTATAGATGTGCATATGCTCTTATACAGCTAATGTATAAATAGGCTTTTTTAAAACCTCTAGCTAGTGGGTTTTTGGGGGGCTTTTTGTTTTAGTTTAGTTTGTTGCTTACTAATTAATAACTACTCTTTAAATATCTCACAAGTTAAAAGGGGAAAAAAAGAAAGTGACTGTCCTTTTGTCAAAGTTGACTTCAGAGCCCCCAGACTCCCTCCCTCCCAGGCTTTGTCAGTGGAGCCTGAGGAGCACACCATGTGTCCCAGGGGCATCACAGGGCCTCCAGGGCACAGCCTTGGGCCACCCCGGAGACCCCCCCCC
>NW_027530380.1:1662966-1687255 GCF_008692635.1 Crocuta crocuta | reverse complement strand
TATCACCCCCCCCACCCCCAGGAGGGCCTGTTCCTTCTCGGTTGACGGTGGCCACCTCTTCCTGTCCGTCCCCTGGCAGAGATCACCAAGCCACCCTCCGATGACAGCCCGGCCCACGGCAGCGCCATCGGGCCGGTCGTGGGCATCATCCTGTCGCTCTTCGTCATGGGCGGGGTCTACTTCGTTTGCCAGCGCGTGGTGTGCCAGCGCTACACGGGGGCCAGCGGGCCCTTCCCGCACGAGTACGTCAGCGGGACCCCCCACGTACCCCTGCACTTCATAGCCCCGGGCAGCTCGCAGCACGGCCCCTTCCCAGGTAAGGAGCCGGCCTGTGGGAGGGCCCTGGGCACAGGCGGGGTGAGCGGGCAGGACGCACCCTGGCGGTGGGGACAGGACGGGGCCCACCCACCTGAACCTGGGTCTGTGGGCAGCGGGAGCCCGGGAGCGTGTGCCGCGTGGGGACGGCCCGGCCCCTGACCCAGCCCGTCCCCCTCCGCGCGGCAGGCATCTCCTGCGGCAAGTCCATGATGAGCTCCGTGAGCCTGATGGGCGGCCGGGGCGGGGCGCCCCTCTACGACCGGAACCACGTCACCGGGGCTTCGTCCAGCAGCTCCTCCAGCACCAAGGCCACGCTGTACCCTCCGGTGAGTGGCGCGGGGGCAGGCCCGGGCACCGCGGGGTCCCCACCGTCGGTGGCCGGCCCGGGGACCCTTCCTGTGACCTGGCGTTTCTGGGATTATCAGCTGTCCCGCCGTCCCGGAGCATGGTGACCACGCTCACTCTCCTCCCTCGGCACGTCTTGTCGTTTTTCCCTTGTGACATTTTTTTTCCGTTCAGAGAGGGTGCTCCTTCTTCATGTGGCCAGTCTGGGAGCCCCACGAAAGTATCAAGGGCGGAGTCTCATCAGCCCACCTCCCAGGTTGCCGCGGGTCATCTCAGTGTCCTGCAGCCCCGTCTTTGATCCCGGCGGGCCCACCCTGTCCGTGACTGTGCCTCTCGTAGGGCCCGTCTGGACGGGTGCTCCAGGTGTGCCTCTGTGACTTTCTCCTTACCGTCCCTGCATGCGATGTTCCCTCCCAGGGCCTCGCTGGGTCCCAGACCACAGCTGGATCATTTTCCAGAGCGTGGGCCCCCACAGGTGACTTTGCGGCTGAGGTGCTCCCGGAGCGTTCGGCAGCCCGAGCGGGTGAGGGCCTGCTCCTGGCCAAGCCGCACGCTGGAGGGAAATGTCCCGCAGAGGGTGAGCCGCGGAAGCCCCCAGGGCCCGAGCCCCCTACGAGTCCCTGCCAGGCGACCTGTCCCGAGGCTGGGGAGGAATCCCCGAGAGCACAGCCCCAGGGACCCGGGCGGGCTTGACGCACGAGTGTGAAGCTGTGTGTACAGGCATCGGGGCTGGCTTTACGCACTTCTGTGCTTTCTGATCCTTAAAAACCCAACTTCACGCAACAGGATGTCCTTCTACGGCGAACTCTGTCCCTTGTGCTTTCTCGGGGGTCTCCAGGAAGCCCCACCCGCCGGGGCTGGCTGTTCTGCCCTCTGCTGTCCCTCATGTCCGGGCCGTCCCCTCCTTAGCATCAGGAGAAAGCGGGCAGCAAGGGTCGCTATCACGGCTTCACCCGCTGGAAACCGCATCTCCAGGAGGCCCCAGGCCCGTCTGGGGGCAGCGAAGCCGAGAGCCTGGAATTTAGAATACCACTCACCGTCCCTTCGGTCCTCTCTGCTGCCACCGTCCCCTTGACGCTCACGTGGGCCACGTGACCAGCTAGAAATACCCGCGATTGTGAAAGGGCAGCTCACTCCAGGACAGCCCCCCCGACCCCGTACCCCCTTGCAGATACCAGGAGGCTCGGTCCCCTGGCTCTGCTGGGAGCTGGGGGAGGGGTCTTATTAGCGGCAAGAGATGGCTCCGTTGGCAGCCACCGATTCTGTTTTTTCAAGTTGATTTATTTTGAGAGAGAGAGAAAGAGACCATGAGCAGGGGAGGGGCAGAGAGAGAGGGAAGAAAGAATCCCAAGCAGGCTCCTCGCTGAGGCAGGGCTCGATCCCACGAACCCTGAGGTCATGACCGGAGTTGAAATCAAGAGTCGGATGCTTCACAGACTGAGCCACCCAGGCGCCCCCAGCTTTTGTTTTAAAAACCTTGTTGAGCTGTAACTCACATACCATACCAGTCACCCGCTTAAAGGGTAGAATTCGCTGGTGATTACTGTATTCACAGATATGTGCGAGCATCACTGCCATGGATTTTAGAACATTTCATCAGGCCAAAAACAGACCTGCATGAAGCCAGCTGTTTTTAAATTAACTACAACGGGCACCTGGGTGGCTCAGTCGGTTGAGCGTCCAAATTGGGCTCAGGTCATGATTTTGCAGTTGGTGAGTTCAAGCCCCACGTCTCACTCATTGCTGTCAGAGCAGAGCCCACTTTGGATCCTCTGCCCCCCTCTCTCTCTGCCCCGCCCCTGCTTGCCCTCTCTCTCAAAAAAAAACCAAAAAACCCAACAAAACAATAAGTTAACTACATTGTTTCACATCAGTAACATATGTTCATGGCACAAAATTCCAAAGGTACCTTGGAACGAAAGTACAGTGGAAAGAGGGTCGGTCACCCTCTCATGCTGAGCTTGAACCCCTACCCCTAAAAAGCTACATCCCCTGGTGAGTTTTCTGTGTGTCCTCGGGGTAATCTGTACACAGGGAAATACGCAAGGGTACAGACTTTATTTTCCCAGCCAAGAGAGTAATGTTTTGACTTTCGGAGATCGTTGTAAATTCACATGCAGTTGCAAGAATACAGAGAGACCTCATCTGCCCTCCACCCAAAGGCAACGTCTTGCATAACTGATGTTGTCTTGGGCCTGCCGTGCCGCTCGGACACACTTGGCGTAGACCGTGTAGCTTTCACACCTGTTTGTCAGTTTTGGAGGCTGGAAGTCCAAGATCCGGATGCTGGCAGGTTTGGTGTCTGGGGGGGGTGGGGGGGCAGTTCTGGCTCATAGATGGCCGTCTCCTCCTTCCATGCTGGAAAGGGTGAGGTCTGGGGCCGAGCGCTGGTCCCGATCACGAGGGCTCCCCCCTCAGGACCCCATCAGCTCCCTAAGGCCCTGCCTCCCTCAGGGGTTAGAACTCAACATAGGGCTTTTGGAGAACACAAATCCTTGGTCTGTGGTAATAGCACAACAGAAGTGCCAGGGCATCGATACGATATTCTTTGGCCCTATTCAGTTTTACCCGTTTTACGTATGTGCTTTTTTGTCTCGAAGACTTTTCCTTTTCCTGTTTCTAATTTGTTTAACGTTTACTTTGGAGGGAGAGGCAGAGCATGAGCGGGGGAGGGGCAGAGAGGGAGAGGGGGACACAGGATCCAAAGCAGGCTCCAGGCTCTGAGCTGTCAGCACAGAGTCCGACGCGGGGCTCGAACTCATGAACCGTGAGATCATGACCTGAGCCGAAGTCGGACGCTTAACCGCCTGAGCCACCCAGGGACCCCAAAGGCTTTTTCTCAAGAGCGATTTTAGCTTCACAGCAGGACTGAGAGGACGGTACAGAGATTTCGCACGTGCCTCCGGGCCGTCCTGCACAGAGTCGTACCGTACTTGGTGAGGAACAGTGGTTGATGAAGGCCTGTGGACACACTGCCGTCGTCCAAAGTCCAGAGCGTGTAGTACGGCTCACTCTTGCTCTGGCACACCCCGCGGGCCTGGACAGGCGCACGGTGACACACATCCACCGTCGTAGGAGCCCACAGAGCAGACACCGCATCACCCCGGCCAGAAGGAGGCGCTCTTCTGAGCCCAAGTCACTGAGGGCCTGGACCCGTGGAACGTGGGAGACTTGGTGGCCAGCAGTGCGCTGGGGGCGTGGCACTGACGCCCAGCAGAGGCAGGGGTCTGGGCAGAGGCCCAAAGCTCACCTTGCAGGTGGAAGTGAGGAGAAACCAGGTCCAGTTCGATTTGTGGGCAGACGGGGAAACAGGACCCCAGGACCTGGGCTGTGGGGGCGCCTCCAGCAGGCCCTTTCTGCTGTGCTTCCCTGCCTGGTCTCTGCTGCTCTCTCTGAATGACAACCCCCCACCCCCAAGATTGTGCCCTCCCAACTTGGGGGTCAAATTCTGAAGACCCTCCAGGCTGGCTATTTGGGCTGAAGAGGACCCCTCCCAGAATAAGGAGTGGGGCCCCTCGCTGCCTCCCAAAGGGCACTTCTTATAGGTTGCTCACCACGTGTCACCATGGGACCCATTTTAGAGATGGGGAAACTGAGGCCCAGAGAGGTGAAGTCCCTCACCAGGGGGCACGCTGCTGCTGGGAAGTGATGGAACAGGACCCACACACATCTGCCTGGCCACAGAGGCCCCTTTTTTATGTTTTTTAATTTTTTAATGTTTTATTTATTTCTGAGAGAGAAAGAGAGAGAGAGCATGAGCAGGGGAGGGGCAGAGAGAGAAGGAGACACAGAATCCAAAGACAGGCTCCAGGCTCTGAGCCAGCCATCAGCACAGAGCCCGACGCGGGCCTTGAACCCGCAAACCATGAGATCATGACCTGAGCTGAAGTTGGACGCTTAACCAACTGAGCCACCCAGGCGCCCCCACAGAAGCCCTTTCTACTGCCTTCAGGGACCTGGGGGACTCCAGCCCTTGAGGGCAGGCGGGGACAGCCCCGTTCGCATTCAGCAGTGGGATCTCGGGAAGCAGGATTGGGCTGTGCCCCCACGAAAGCCCTGCGTGCTCACCTGGGCCGTGTGGCGGGTGGGGTGTTGCCGGTGGTAGTTGCCGGGGAAGACGCAGACCTGGGTGGGTGACCCCTCCCCACGTCCCTCTGGCGCTCCGTGGGGCCGGTGGTGTGCTGTGTGTTACACGACGGGCTTGTATTGTCAGCACAGTTTGGGGGCAGTGCGTCCCTGGGCAAGGGGTCCCTTTCCCTGATAAACTTGGAGGTGCCGTGAGGGCCAGCAGCAGGGCTGGGGTCCCCTCTCTCACCTGGAGACCCCCGTACGTGGTCAGGGTTCCAGCTGAAGCACAGAACCACCTGAGTGCTGGGGATAAGGGACGTCTCAGAGGAACTCGTCTTTGCACCGGGGTGGCGGGGGGAAGATACGGGGAAGTCGCAGTCCAAACGGGGACTCAGAGGAGTCCCTGGGGGGCCATGTGCCCACTGATGGACACCTCGGGGCCTGTGGGGGTCGGCGCAGGGCGCTGGCGCAAGCATCCAGGGACCTCTCCGGGGTCGGGCCGAGCAGGTGTGGGCCCGGGGTCACTGCTGGTCTGCGGGGTGGGCGTTCGGGCCACAGGCAGCGTTGCTTCTCGCTGTGACAACCTTCGCGGGGGACAGCCGCGGCTTCCCGTCCGCTTTCCAAGTCTCACGAACGCTGAGCCAGAACGGTTCAGACAGCGCGGGGCCCGCGTAGCCAGGTAGGCCCCTTGCAGACCTGCCCACCCGCCCAGGCCGGTGTGGACGCGCCGGAGGGGCGCCCGGTTCTGTCCGGCCGCCGTAACCCCTGCTCGGCTCTCCTCAGATCCTGAACCCGCCGCCGTCGCCCGCCACGGACCCCTCCCTGTACAACGTGGACGTGTTCTACTCTTCGAACATTCCCGCCACCGCCAGACCCTACAGGTACGAAGTCCCTGCCACAGCCCCCCACACGCGCCCCCGTCTGGGCCTCCAGACGGGCCTGTGGTGGAGGAGGGCCCTTGTCCCCATTTGCTGGGGGAGGAGACCTGGGAGAGAGGTGCAGGGCGCTGGAGGCTCTCCCGGCCCCTCGGACCACACCTGGCTTGCCTCCCCGTGGAGCAAACCGGACCTACCCGCTGAGTCCGGAAACCAACCAGATCCCATGTTCTGAGCAGGCTCTAGAATGTAGAAGCGGCTCTGGGTTTGTCGGTTTTAAGTTGGGACGTGCCCAGGCAGGCGTGGCCTTGAATGGCGCCACCAGGGGATTCCCACTGCCCAGGGAGGCCAGGGCACAGGGGCCAAGGTTTGACTGGATCCAGCGGTGGGACCCCGGCAGTGACACCCCCCTCTTGCTGCCTCCGTCCCGTGAGGACCAGCTCCAAATCTCACGAGCGCAGGTGTGGCACCGGCCGCGGCGGGCCCTCGATCAGAGGATCCTCTCGGCCCCCAGGCGGTCCGTGTTGGGGTGGCCCCTGGGTTGGGACGGGGCATTTGGGATGCTGAGAAGAGGGCTCTGGGTGTGCCGGCCTCTGTCCCGGGGCCAGGTCAGGGCCTGGGGTGACCTCCAACCCAGTGGCCTTAGCCTCCAGGGCCTACCACACAGGTGCGGAAGCATGAGAGTGGCCAGCCCCTCCCTGCTCCCCAGAGCTGCCCGGAGCAGGGGAGCCTCGGCGCCGCGCGCCTGCCATCTGGTGGCCATTTCAGGAACTCCGGGGCCCGAAGAGGAGAGAGTCACTGCCCCGGTCAACGACCTGCAGTGCTCTCCCCGCCGCCAGTGCCCAGCAGCCTTGGTGGTGGCCGTCCCCAGGCTGTCACATGCGCGCTCGGTCTCCAGTGCGCATCCTGCCTTTATCATCATGCCCTTTTTTTTTTTTTATGTTTTTATTTATTTCTAGGAGAGAGAGAGAGAGAGAGACAGCGTGAGCAGGGGAGGGTCAGAGAGAGAGGGAGACACAGACTCTGAAACAGGCTCCAGGCTCTGAGCTGGCAGCCAGCACAGAGCCCGACGCGGGGCTCGAACCCACGAACCGCGAGATCATGACCCAAGCGAAAGTCGGACGCTTATCCGACTAAGCCACCCAGGCGTCCCTCATCATGTCCTATTTTTGTGGCACCTCTCCCCTCCCACTGTCTCTCGGGGTCCCTTCCTGCCCCTGGGGTCCTGGGAGCCCCATTGTGCTGCTGCACTTTCTCAGCACCCAGTGCCCCTCACCGGCCCCAGGGTGCTGGCTCCACCCCCTTGCCCCCCGCGAGCCCCGCTGGGGCCGTCTAACACGCCGTGACCTCACCCCAGCTCAGGCTGTGCCGCAGCCCTGACACGGGACCTTGGGGTGCGGGAGACGTCCGGGAGGCAGGGCGTTTGGGGGCACCTCCTGGGGTCCGATTGCTGTAGACCCTTCCAGGCTCACTGGCTTCCGATACTAAGAGGAACGATAAAATGGGGAACGATTGTCAAACGCTTTCTGGTGTCAGGCACCGTTTCTAGCACTTTCCATGAAGAATCTTATTTAATCCTAACAAGCCTCATTTGAACTGGGTACTGTTACATCGTCCTTATTTTATTAATGAGACACTGAAGCCCAGAGAAGTTGAGTAAGCTGCCCCAGGCCAATCAGGTAGGCTCTGGAGGCCTGTTCTCCACGAAGGCAAACACAGGGCACCCGTGTGGCTCAGTCGGTTCAGCGGCCAACTTCGGCTCAGGTCATGATCTCACGGTTCGTGGGTTCGAGCCCCGTGTCGGGCTCTGTGCTGACAGCCAGCTCAGAGCCTGGAGCCTGTTTCGGATTTNAGGCGTGGGGGGGGGGCCCCTTCCCCTCGGGGCCTGGGCTTGGACCCCCTGGGTGTAGTGGATGTGGGGAGTGTGGCTCAGAGGGACCACACAGCCACGGGGCCCAGGGGCCTCCCCAAGACGAGGTGCCACGCCCCTCTGTCCCCTTCAGGCCCTACATCATCCGTGGCATGGCGCCCCCGACGACGCCCTGCAGCACCGATGTGTGTGACAGCGACTACAGCGCCAACCGCTGGAAGGCCAGCAAGTACTACCTGGATTTGAACTCGGACTCAGACCCCTACCCGCCGCCGCCCACGCCCCACAGCCAGTACCTGTCCGCGGAGGACAGCTGCCCGCCGTCGCCCGCCACCGAGAGGAGCTATTTCCACCTCTTCCCTCCCCCTCCCTCCCCCTGCACGGACTCGTCCTGACCCCTGCCGGGCCACCCTGGCCTCTCTCCGCACCCTTGTAAATAGTTTTAAATATGAACAAAGAAAAAAATATATTTTATGATTAAAAAATAAATATAGTTGGGATTTAAAAGAACAACAACGACATGAGAAATGTGAACAGCGGTGGGGTGGGCCGGGCCGGGGAAGACTTTGTACAGTGGAGAAAATATTTATAAACTTAATTTTTTTTAAACGTCACTGCCATTCTTTTGTGCCCTGTGTGCTTTTGAGCTGAGCGTCCCCACAGGGTGAATCCCGACCTCCGGCCCTCCCCGGGACGGCTGTCTGGGTTGTGCACTGATCCTCCTGAGCACCGTGTGTCTCTCCCGGTCGGACCCCCACGGGGTGGGCTGAACCTCNGACCTGTACGGCCGTGAAGGGCCCCAGCTCCGCTGCTTCTGCTCCGCTGTTACCAGCCTGAAGTTCTAGATGGGTTCTAAGAAAGACACGCTGCGTTTTCGCTTCGCACGGGGCTCCGCAGATTCCGCGGCCGGTCTCTGCTGGCATCTGACGTCTGTGCGTGCTGGGCCCAGGTTACTGCCATCCACGGAGATGGTGCCGTGGGCGGGGCCGGGGCTGCCCCTCCTGGCCGTGTACTCCGGGTGGCTCCCAGTGAATGGGGCTGGCAGGGTGGGACGGGTCCCAGCGCTCGCACCCTCCCGTTTCGTCCTGTCCTTCCGGCACACACGCCCTGTAGAGCCTGGTCCCCGCAAGGGCAGTCAGTCAACACTGCCCCGGGCCAGCTGTGTCCCCACCAGGTTGGTACAGAAGAAGTCGGGTAGATAAGGCCTGCTCCCTGCCCCTGGGGGTGGGGGGCGGGTCCCCACCTGCTGAAGGAGACTGAGAAGTCGGCAAGTCATGAGGAAGCTGGGCTGCTCCCCCGGCGCCAGGCAGGAAGGGACTAACCCCACTGGAATGTCGCAGGGAGGTCAGGGGAGAGCCACCATGTTTAGTCCCCGGGACACTCAAGGCTCCGTGCGCGGCGATCTGGAAGAAGGGCCTCCTGGCAGCGCCGGAAGTGGAACCCTTGGCCAGCCCCCCGGGCCTGGAATGCCGTCTCCTGGAGGAGACTGTCTCCCAGATGGGGGGACCCCCGAACGCTCAGATCCTGGGGCCCCCGTGCCGGGGAGGCAGGAGGGGAAAGGTGGTAGCCCCCAGGGCCCCCCAGACTGCCCGGCCAGGGGACACGGCTGGGACGTCCGGCACCCACATCTGCCAGGCCTGGTTTCCTGAGATGTCTGGGGAGCTGCCTCCCCTGCTCTCTGATTGCCCAGGCGTTCCCGGGGGTCACGGTCGGCACTGGCGGTGAGGGGGGCCTGGCAAGACACGCAGGTGCTGCTGCCCCGGGGGGGACCTGCGCTCAAGGCCCCTTTGCAGGCAGGAGGGACCCGATCTTCCTGGGAAGGCCAGCTTCACTTATTCAACATCCACATGGCCCCCTCTGGTAAGGAAGGGTGCTGTCACCGCCCCCGAGGACTGTCCTTCAAGACCTCCTGCCCGGATGGGTGGATGCCTGTTGCGAAGCCTTGCCCAGGGAGCGCCTGGCAAGGAGCAGCTCCTTGGTAAATGGAAGCTGTGACCTGTTAGAGCTCAGAGACGTGACGTGCTTGCCCGAGGTCACACCGCTCAGACCAGCAGAAGCAGAGGGTGTACCCAGAGCCCTCAGGCCCAAGGTGGGGCCCCCTGGCCCAGAGGGCTGCTTGCAGGTGGGTTTGGGGCCTCCCAAGCACCCAGGATTCCTGTTCTTCCAGCCTGGGCCACAAGCCCTGAGGTGCTAATGAAGGCACTAATCTCAGTCTGGCCAGACTGGGGTGGGGGTGGGGGCTTTGCTGACTCAGAAGCCGGAGCTGCACCCACTGTGAGGCTCCACTGGGACCCCGTCCACTGTCCTGCCCTTCCGTTTGGTCATGCAGTGTGACGGTCCCCTCTGTTCTAACAGGGCCAGCCAGGGCCAGGCAAGAGCGGGGAGGAGAAGCGGCCTGTGCTGCTGACCGCTGGTGACCCCCTGCATGGGCCGAGGGAGGGTTGAGACCCCTCCCCGCCCCCGGCATGCCAGGCATGTCTCCAGAGGTCACTCTGCGGGACCCTTTCCTGCCATGAGGTCAGCTGGGCGGACGGGGGCCCAACCCGCTGGCCGCCTACTGTCCCCCAAGTAAATCTGTCTGCCTTCACTAAGCACCCACTATGTGCAGAGCCCTGCACGTTAGTCACATGCTAGGGGACCCAAAGATCAGACAGTGGCTCCTCTCTCGAAGGCGCTGCAGACAGTTTCCAGAGCTGAGGGGGAGTGCGTTGTGCTGAGATATCCCAGGGCCCAGAGAGAATATCCTATGTAGATGGGAGGGCAGGGAGGGCTTCCTGGAAGAGTTGCTACCTGAGCTGTGTCTTAAATAAGGGGGTGAAGTTAACATGGCTTCTTTCACTTAAATAATTCACATTCATTCACAATGGCCCCGCTAGGTAGATGGTGTCCCCAGGTTGCAGTTGAGGAAACCAAGGCTGAGGGGAAAATCGACTTTTTTTTTTACTAATTTGTTCAATCGTTCCTCGACACAGTAAGTAGTACTGACAGCTGGACGCTGCTCTGTGTGTCCAAACCTCCAAACCATCTCACCTCTGCAGTGACACCCACGACTTCCCAGGTCTGAGTCCTGTGGGCTCTCACTCCCCACTGGCCCCACCACGCGCTCCGCTCAGCCCTCCCGCTCCTCATCCAGAGTGGGTGAGGGGCTCCTCCTTGCCCGGGGTCCAGCAGCTGCCCTGGGCACATGAGAAGAACCCACGTGGCCACATCTTGGCTGTGTCACTGCCAGGCAGGACGCTGGGGAATCGGGGTGTGGCAGATGTGGACGTTTCTGTCCCCGAGAAACCTGGGTGCTTGGGGGGCCGGGTGGGACTTGGCTCTTGTGGGGTTCCTTCTCGGGACCCACTCAGCTGACTCTTCACATCACTGGGACCCCGTATTGGACCATCCTCAGGGACATCCAGCTGGCTCGTCCCGCCGAGGGCTTCTCCCAGATTCCCCCCTCCCCTCCCCAAATGCCCTCTCCTCTTTTCTCCCCTCGTAAGCTGGACTGGACAGCTTGATCATGACCAACACTAGTGGCTGCCCTTTCCACCAACCCTTGGGCCACAAACAGTCCTTGGTAGGAAGAACGGTACTCGCCTCCTTGGCAACCCAGACAATCTTAAGGCATTAAAGGAAGAGAAAGAGAACTAAATTTCCGTATTAAAATGGACAGACCTTTCCTATCTGGCCCCACAGCCCTCCAGCTTCGACACATGGCTTGGCCCAGCGGCTGCCTGGCCTTTGAGGCATGTCCTCCGTCAGGGCNTTTCTGACCCTCCCTTGCTCAAGTGCTCTCTCTCTCTCTCTCTCTCAAATAAATAAAACGTTAAAAAAAAATTAAAAAAGGAAGGACAATGGGGGGCCGGTTTCCCCAAGTTGAGCGCATTCAATTTAAAGCCTTCTTCTGAGTGTATGTATGGGTTAAAATGTCCTTTCTTTCAAGAAATCATGGTAAGAGCATACGGTGTGTGTTTTTTTAAATCACTACTTTAAAAATTTTTATTTAAAAATCATGACTTGATAGAATTGAACTTGACAGCTCTGTGTCTGTTCCCACAAGTTAAGAGGCTAATAGCTGGGTATGTGGGCATTCATTACACTTCTATGTTTAGATGGATTGGAAATTTAAACAGTAAAAATTAAACCATAAGAGGATTAGGGGGAAAAGGGGGAAGGTGGTGATTCACGAACCTCGAGAAGTTTTATGATGCTGAGGCCAATGCAAAGGTTCAAAATCACTCTCCTGCTTAAAGCTTGTCAATGGCTCCCTATGGCCCTCAGGAGATAGGCTGAGCTCAGATATCTCCTCTTCCTCCAGGAAGTCCTCCCTGACTCCAACCCTTCCAGTTGGGTTAGCTCATCGTAATTGGAGACTTTTGGGGTCTGCTTATGCTGGGGGAGGTACTGTATTATTTCACTTAATTACAGTGCAAATGTCCCTGTGACCCTCCTAAGTGTCTGGGGTGAAAGAACCCGAAGCGTGTACTGGCAAGTCCTCTGAAGGTGAGTGAGTAAAGGGATCTGTGTGTGTGGCTGGGCTCTCCCCAGGCTCCCAGCCCTGGCCCAGCCTCCGTCTCAGGCACCGCCCCCCTGTGCAGGGGTTCCCTGCTGCCTCCCCGTCCCCCTCTGGGGCCTGGCCCTCTGGCCTCTGGCCAGGAGCTACTTCTGCAGCAGAGATTTGCTGTTCTTGCTCTAATCCGCCCTTTCCAAGGTGGGGCCAGCCGTGAACGCGCCCCTTCTTACGCAGAAGGTTTTCCTGGCCCCGGTCCCCTCAGCTGAACAGTTCCTTTGCTTATCGTCCAGGGTCTCCAGGGGTCCGTCCCCCAGACCCCGATCGCCTCCACCGGGTCCTCTGACAAACGTTCACGCTGCGCCCTTCCTCTGCGGGTTTCTCAGCCAGGCCGGCCTGCTCCGGCCCCACCCCGGGTCATCTGCACACCTCTCCTCCCCGGAACCTTCCGCAACGGCACACCTGAACCGGTTTCAACCCTGACTGTGCTCCTCGCTAGCTGTGTGGCCTTCGGCCAGGCCCACAGCCGCTCTGAGCAGCAGGATCAATGGCGAAGAATGCCGGCCGTTGGCTGCTGCCTCCCTAGGGGTCCGGTCACTTCGGGGCACGGACACAGGCCAGGAGGCATTATCAGTACTGGACGTTACAGATAAGAACGGGAGACTCAGAGGTTAGATCACCCAGCCCAGCTCACTCGGCCCATATGGCCCACCCCTGGTGCCCGAATGCTTCCTGGGCTTCTGTTCCCCAATCTGTAAAATGGGGACAGCAGTCCCCTACTGTGATAGAGCCGCCAGTCTCCCTAGAGTCAGCATCAGGCTCTGCGGGGAAGCGGCGAGCTGGGGGAGGGGCACGTTTGCACCAGAGGCCCGGCTTCCCAGGCACTGGCGTTGGCCCAACTCGGCGGGGTTTCATTCTCCCCGTGTGGCACCGGGGCTCAGAGGGCGCCTGAGTCCCTGAGACCGAGGGTGCCGGGGGGCCGGCTGGGGGGGGTGCAAAGGATGGGGGTGTCGGGCGCAGAAAGATCCCGAGCATCTATCTGCGAGGCAACCTGGTGGCCGCACCACTGGTTGGCCCTCCCGACCCGCAGCGGCCAAACCCTTGTCACTTTTCTCAGGAGGCGCCCGGAAGCTCACAGTAACCAGCCTGCGGCGAGCAGGGGCGGCGGGCCCTGCCCAGGCCGCACCACTGGGGTGAGCTGCCCTAAAGACTTGGGAGACAGGCAACCTCCCCGCACGGGCGCCCGTTATGACGCCCCGCCGGGTGCCCACCTGAGCCTGGGCACCGTGTAGCCACCTCGGCCACCTCCTGTCACAGCACCTGCCCCACCTCCTGTGCCCGCCTCCCCAGCGCTCCACAGCTCGGCCCTGGGGACTCAGGTCTCTCCCCCCGCCACCTGGACCCAGGAGCCTACCGCTCTGTCCTCCCCGTTCCCGGGTTGAAAGCCACCCGCTCCAGAGGGGCCCCCGCCCTGTGTTACAAGGGGTGTGTGACCCTCCTCCACAGACGGTCCGAGCCAGGACCCTCTGCTCCCCACGCACCGTACAGGCTGGGCCCAGAACAGGGCTCACCCGAGGGCTGCCCACGAGAGGCCAGCACGCCCCCTGGGGCGTTCCGCCGACCTCGCGTGGCTGGGTTCCACTGTGACCCTCACCCTCACCCGGCCTGCGCTGCTCAGCCCTGCGGCCAACTTCCGCCCTCCGGTTGATTTCCTTGTGACTCTGGAAGGAGCCTCGCACCTACCGAGAAGCCAGACAGGTTATTAGAAGGTGCCTAAGATGGGCCAAGCTGGGCTACTCCCATGTGTCCCGGCCCCGCCCCACCCCCACCCCCGCCCGAGGAGGCCGGGCAGTGGATGGGGGGTCCGGGCGCGCGTTTTGGAAACGGTTCCGGTGTAAATCCTTCTGTAAGGCAAAAGCAACGCCACCAACCAGCGCACTTTCCTCCCCCGCGGGGCGACGGGCCGCTAGGGGCACAGACCCCTCACCTGGGCCCCACCTTGACCCCGCCTGTGGCACGACCACCACTTGGAAGGGAAGGGCCGGGGACGGACGACCCCCCGCTGCCCTATAAAAGGGGGCCGTGGAGAATGCGGGCATCGATCCCGCTACCTCTCACATGCTAAGCGAGCGCTCTACCACTTGAGCTAATTCCCCAGCTCGCGCGGCCCCTGGCGGCGGGGACGTAATGTGGCGCACGTCATCACGGCCGCCCCGGACCCTCCAGCCGTGCGTCCGCGGCTCCCGCGACCCCATTGGTCGCCTTGCTGCGCCCAGCTCCATGGCCAGGATTGGTTTGGGTCGATTTAGTTTTAAACAGCATCGGCCGTCGGATTGGTGGTCCGCAGCGTCCGTCAGGCGGAGGCCCTGCTGTTGCTACGGCGTAGGGGGACCCGGCCAGGTTTCTCCTGCCTTCTGATTTGTTTCTCCAGACTCCGGGGTCCTAGAGGTTCCGGATCCGTCAAGTCCATGGGAAAAGAATGCTCGCCTCGCGCTTGACTGACGGGGCCTGTGAGCCAATCGGAGTGGGCGCAGCCGGGCCGCAGGGCGATCCAATAGGCTGTAGGGGGCGGGAGAGGGAGGCCAATGAGCGCGGACCTGGGGGCNCGGGCCCCCCCCGGCTCCGGCCCGGCCGTCCGCCCCGGACAACTTATCCGGGCGCGGGCCCGCGAGCGTGTCAAGTTGAGGCGGCAGCTCGCCGTAGACTCTCGAAGGCCATTGTCGGGCTCCGTTCTGCGGGAAACAAGTTCTGTGTGGTGGTGCCCTGAGGGCCGCAGAGGCATCGGGACACGCCGGACGCGGTTCGGAGTATGAAAGTCGCCTTCCGAGCGGCTTCTTAACTCCGGTGTTGTGACTCGAATGTCGACCTGGTCACGAACGCCTCCCTGGCGAATATAAGCAATGGGAGGGTGGTCCTTCGTGCGGCCGCAAGAACCTCCCTCTTAAAGCAGCCCGCCCGCCGTGGACTTGGAGGGCTTTCCTCCCCGGTGCTGCTCGCTCCAGCCCACCTTGAACTTGGCGGTTGTCAGAGCACCGAGGGGGTCCTCGCAAGTATCCCCGTGTCCGACGCTCCAGCCTCCGGGCTTCCCGTGGTTCCCCCGCTTCTTGTTAACGCTTTCTCTGCGGTCGGCTAGAGCTTTGTTTATGTTTTGCTTTTACGGGAGGGACGCTTGGTGGTTTTCCTTCCGTCCCCACCGCACTTGTTACTGTAGATCTTGTCCCACTTTGTTAATGGGACGTTTACTTTGATTCGTGTCGTCAAGGTCACGTTGCAGGTGGGCTAGCGAGTGGGAGAGGGACTCCAGATTTGCAGCCGCTGGAGTGAACGTCTCCTAAGCGGTGGCGGGGCTTCAGCTTGTCTTTACCGCGGAGTCCGAGTGGCTGGCGTTCGGTTTCGGCTTCAGCACTTGCTGGCTCCGTGACCTTGGACAAGTTACTCGGCTTCTCTGCTCTCGCTGTAAGACGGCAATGATAATGGTCTATCTCGTAAGTTTGTGGGGAGGAAACGAGTTAGAAGCGGTGCCTGGCGTGCAGAATCAGCTTAGTGCGATTAGTGGCTATTATTACCAATTTAAATTTGGTTTTTAAATGTTTAGATTACTCTTAAGAAGTCAGATGAGCGTGGAAGCCCTGGCTTTCTCCGTGACTGTTTTTAGAAAGCTCTGTGTATTTCACACTCCGCTTTGAGGAGAAAATGAGCTGGAAGTTGTTTTAATTTTTTCAGGGGAGGGGTGATTGAAGATTCATTCAATCACAAATTGTCCTGAAGTGGTAAACCCATGGTGGTGTCTCGGAATGTTTTGTCAGGAGGTGGTTATTGAAGAAAAGCCCCTCAGGAGCTCGGGTCAGATTCTGTTCCTGCTCATGTGGGGATCCTAGGTCCTCGGTGTGATGGGTCCCCAACTCTGTCAACTCCAGGGTTCCTCGTGTTCTCCAGGTTATTGAGGTTTGCAGGGATGCTGTGTACTGGCACGTACTTCAGTGAGCCTAGTGTGGGAAGTAACTGTTCTCCTGCGGAAGCTTTGGAAGCTGTTTGGCCTCTCGGTGTGTCTGGTGAGGGAGTCTAGGTGAGCATCTTGCCGGTGTAACTTAAGAACAGAAAGAAGATTATTTTGGAGTAGAAAACTTTAGCTTTTGTATAAACAAAACAAAACTTTAGCTTTTGTAGCAAAACAAAACAAAAACTTGCTAGTTTGAATTAACTACTTGTGAATTTGAGAATCGGACCACAGCTGGACAGAAAACGAACGGTAAAAAAAAAAAAAAAATTAAGATTTAGGGGCTTCTGGGTGGCTCAGTCAGCTAAGCGTCTGACTTCAGCTCAGGTCATGATCTCACGGTTCGTGTGTTCGAGCCCCACGTCGGGCTCTGTGCTGACGGCTAGCTCAGAGCCTGGAGCCTGTCTTTGGATTCTGTGTCTCCCTCCTTCTTTGGCCCTCCCCTGCTCATCCTGTCTCTCTCTCTCTCATAGAAATAAATAAAACATTAAAAAAATTTTTTTAATTAAAAAAAAAGTTTTAGATGCCAGTTAGTTACTATACAAAAATCTCATTCTTAAAACCGTATTTGTCAGGATTGGTATTTAGTTTGTTGCCATTGTGAACTTCTTGCAGTTTCATATTTTGGATAATTGAGAGGCAGCCTAAGTGTATATTGGTCTAAAATTTTATAAATGTCTCATTGCCCCTAAAAAGAACAAATGGTGGTTGTGACAGTGAAGTTCTTCTAATTGTCTACTTACCTAAAACTCAGCATTGAGATTATTTCGTTAAAAAAACATAAGAGGCTGTGGTGTGGTTCTCATAGGTCAAAGTCCGAGTCCCATTGTGGACCGAGTACTGTGTTAGCTACTTTTCTTAGGTGAGAAGGACTGAAAAAAATGAATCTGGACTCTTGGCTTCAAGTGGCCTTCTTCTTTTTTTCCTTAAGAGAATCTCAAGTAATTGGTTTTTGGTTTACTCTAGATAAGTGTTTGGTAGTTGGGAGGCAGTTTTGCCCCCAAAGAAACCTTTGGCGACATCTGGAGACATTTTTGCATGTCCTACCTGTGAGGGTGGGCAGTGTGCAATTTGGCTTCTCCATAGAAGGTGGAGAGCGGAGATGCTGTTAAATATGGTGTGATGCACAAAATAGCGCCCTAAACTTACCCAGCCCCCAGTATTAATAGTGCAGGAGTTGAGCAACTCTGTTCTAGATAGATGCTAGGCTGGCATGCGTTAGAATCACTTGGAACATTTTTTAAAATGTTTCTTTATTTTGAGAGAGGGAGACTGTGTGCATGTGAGCAGGGAAGGGGCAGAGAGAGAGGGCGGGAGACTCCCACAAACAGCAAGATCATGACCTGAGCTGAAATCAAGAGTTGGTTGCCTAACCAGCTGAGCCACCCAGGCGACCCTGGGACATTTTTAAGACCATGGATGATGGATCCCACTTCTGGAATTTTGTGGTGGTATTGAGAATATATTTTTTAAGGTTTTATTTATTTATTTTGAGATAGAGTGAGCCTGGAGGGGGCAGAGGGGCGGGGGGAAGAGAATCCCAAGCAGGCTTCCTGCTGTCAGTGCAGAGCCTGATGTGACATGGGATTAATCCCATGAACCGTGAGATCACGACCTGAGCTGAAATCAAGAGTCAGATGCTCAACCAACTGAGCCACCCAGGGGCCCCAAGAATATATTTTTAGAAAGCTCCCCAGGGAGCAATGAAGTGCAGCGAGGTTTTGGCACCGCTGTTCAAGACCACAGGTCGTAACCACTACTTGTTGGCCAAGGAATCCTTCAGGTGATCTGTGAGCTCTGGCTTTGTGGCGCCTCGATCCTATCCTGGAGATTACTTAGCAGTGGGGATAGTTGCTGTGCATACATTATTTTCAGGTGCCTGAAGGCTGAACTTTAATGTTTATTTTTTTTTGAGGGGCGCCTGGGTGGCTTAGCCGGTTAAGCTCCCGACTTTCGCTTGGGGCATGATCTCGCGGTTCGTGGGTTCGAGCCCCGCGTCGGGCTCTGTGCTGACTGCCAGCTCAGAGCCTGGAGCCTGTTTCAGTCTGTGACTCCCTCTCTCTCTGACCCTCCCCTGCTCACGCTGTCTCTCTCTCTCTCTCTCTCTCTCTCCTAGAAATAAAAAAGAGGAGAAAAAAATGTTTATTTTTTTTTGAGAGAGAGTGCACGTGCGACCGGCAGAGGGGCAGAGACAGAGGGAAGCACAGAATCGGAAGCAGGCTCCAGGCTCTGAGCTGTCAGCACAGAACCTGATGTGGGGCTCGAACCCACCAACCGTGAGGTCATGACCTGAGCTGAAGTCAGACACTTAATCCACTGAGGCACCCAGGTGCCCCTGAAGACCGAGCTTGAGAAGAAATTTTAAATGAATAGATTTTATAATATAATTTGGAAACATTTTTCCTTTACCTCTTGAAAATGTGTTCCCATATTGGGCAGCTCTTGGCTGTTTTGGGTTGTTTGCGCCTACTGTCTGTAACGTGAGTTTTGAGTTTTATCCCCTCTGCTCCCATCCTGTCAGTTGTCAGTTCTGTTTTTAGATGCCAGCTTCATCATGATCTTTTTTTTTTTTCCTTTTGTAATGAAGACCTACTTCCAGAGAGTTAGCCCTGGATCCGTTTGCCAGTTCTGCCCCTTTAGGGCGAGAGAGAGGTGTACTCCGTGCTTAACATTTTATCACAGAGACCCTTGCCTGCTAGGAAAGGGGGCTCCTCTGTGCTCTGGACTGTGACCCAAATGGGTGAGTGTTTCTCTTCCTGGGGGGCTGGGGGGAGAGGTGCAGTAGCAGAAGGGCAGGGATCCTTTTCTCACACATAATTTGCAATTTGGATTGTCTAGTTTATTGAATGGAAGACTATTAGCTTAAAAACTATACAGACTTTCAGCAACTGAATGTATCTGGGCATCTAAAAGGGAGAAGGTTACGGAGGTATGTTTTTAATTTTTCATCCTGAAATCAGTTTATGGCTGTTGTTGAGAATGACAGGCGACACCTCCCCCACCAACTTCTTCTAATCTTCATTTATTTGATCGGCAAATACAGTAATTGAATCCTTACTCTGCCAGGAGCTGTATTAGGGAGTCACTCTTGAACAGGCACTTAAGGACTTGCAGTCTGGAGGGAGAGGTAGCAATTATAAAAGGGGTGTAGTTTGGGCTGGGAGGCCAGGTAACAAAGCTTGTTAGAATTGAACGTGGGGTACGTAAGTAGGTTCTTCGGGGAGGCCCTACGGGCCTGGGCGGAAAGAGCTTAGGTTTGCTCCTTGCAGGTTGAGTTTGCAAGAAGTCTCTTGCCAAACGCCTTTGTTTCTCAGGTGTGTTAAGTGGTTACTCTGCCCTGCTTCCTTGGGCTGCTGCGTCTTAGCAAGCAGTGCCATTGTGTCCGTGCTGGCGAAGCTGATTTGTAGTGACAGATAGGATTGGTCTGTGATGGGTTTTGCTCCTTAGATGATGGTTGTCCATCAGGCTGGAAACACAGCCTGTCCCGTCCGGCTCAGAGGCGCTGTGTGGGTTCACACCAAACATCTCGCGCATCCTTGAAATTGATTGTGTCTCTAGTGAGAGAGAGAGAGAGAGAGTGTGTGTGTGTGTGTGTGTGTGTGTCTCTGTGTGTGTGTGTGTGTGTGTGTGTGTGTTCCCTGCTGCAGGTGGGTCTAGGCTGACTAGAGATTTGTTTCTGTGGCCTTCTGACTTTGGCTTCGGTTTAGTTGCCACGGAAAACCACTTTCTTTCTCTCTCCCTCTCCATTTATTTTTCTTTACTCGGAGAGGGTTGATAGTTACTAGTCGGGTCAATACCCAGTTTATTTCATTGAACTGACATCTGGATACCAGGTAGATCACCTCGTGAAGAAGAAAGTAGAAGGGAACCTTGGCAGTGGTTGAAAGACTTCTCACCTCAATGGGGACAACGTCATGTCCCGGACTTGGCAGCGATCTGGGCTTCACTGTGAGCAGAGGTGTCTCACTGCTCATCACTCACAGCCGGCTAGTGTGGACCTGTCTTGTAGGTGTTAGTGAAGACCAGTCAGCTGTGAAGTTACGCAGGTGAAGTTGGATCGGTTCTGAACATCTTGAAACTCTGATTGGTTTTGTACTTCTTGGCGACCCTGGAGACAACTAGGGTAGTGTTTCTCACAGTGGGAATACATATGACTTGAAGTGGGTTGTGTGCCCCAGAGGGTGACTGCTGTGAAATCTGGTAACCGAAAGGAAAGATGAACTGAAGATTAATATTTCGGGATTAGAGAGGAGAACACAAAGGCTGCAGAAATAAGAGTGTGACTGCGTGTTGAGTCAGATTTGGAGAAAGCTCTTCCGATTGCCGGCTGGAGCCTCGAGTTCTGTACCCACATGCGGATCTGACCAGCAGTGCTGGCGTCACAGGCGAACTTCGGCGGGAAGGGAACAGAAAGCTTGGGTGAGGATGCAAGGCATCCTGAGACCCTGATCAGGGCAAGGCAGGAGAGCTACACGCCCCACTAAGTCACGTGCCGCGGTGGCCTGGCGGTTCATGCACATTGGCTGGACGTTGGGGAGATCTGGGCTTTCTGTCTCTGGATGGGGCAGTGGCAGGAGGGGCCCTGGGAAGTACTGACATGGTTGGCTGTTTGGGGCTTCCTTTCTTGAGAGTCCTGGTTTTGGAGCTGGAACAAAACTTAAGAGGACATTCTTAAAGAAAAATGTAGGCCACGCTGGAGAATGGGCCCATGGCAGCAGACAGATCGCAGTTCCTGGGTGACGCCTTCGGGTTCTGGTGGCCCCACTAGACCAGTTTCTTTCTTTTTTTTTTAAATATTTTTATTTATTTCTAGGAGAGAGAGAGACAGTGTGAGCAGGGGAGGGTCAGAGAGAGAGGGAGTCACAGACTGAAATAAGCTCCAGGCTCTGTGCTGGCAGTCAGCACAGAGCCCGACACGGGGCTCGAACCCACGAACCGCGAGATGACCTAAGCGAAAGTCGGATGCTTAACTGACTAAGCCACCCAGGCGCCCCTAGACCACAGTTTCTAGTGTCATTTGTTTCAAGAGTGACATCACATCTAGATCTCACTGAGAACTAAGAATAAACGCCTAGCTTCTGAATTGTTTCCTTTGGCGGTGGTACTTGTCAGTTTTCTGTCATTGTAGTAGACGAGCGGATAGTGTCTCCCAGTTTTCTTTCATTAACCGGGAGATATAGAGGTTTTCTGTAGCCTCTGGTCAACCGCCATGTCTCATCGGCCTCTGCTGCCTGCTTGCAAGACCCTGCCCCTTCTGATCAAAAAATACTCTTTCCGTGTAGACGGCTCGTTCTCGGTTTATTACGCCCTGGCATGGATTCAACAACTGTGCATTTGGCACTTATCATGGCATAGTATTTTAAAGTAAGGGAGTTTTCACAGATTAATACTGTTTCCTTTCCCCAATTCAGAGCGTGTTGTGGAGGTCAAGGGTACGTGAGGATCTAAAATAGCTGGCTCTGAGTCCTGCTTCCCACAGTCTTCCAGCTGTGTAACCCTAATATCAGATGACCTCCTTGTTCCTTAGTTTCCTTATCCTTTAAAAAAAATTTTTTTTTTAATGTTTTATTTCTGAGAGAGAGAGAGAGAGAGAGAGAGACAGTGTGAGCAGGGGAGGGTCAGAGAGAGGGAGACACAGAATCCGAATCAGGCTCCAGGCTCTGAGCTGTCAGCACAGAGCCTGATGCAGGGCTCAAACTCTCACGAACTGTGAGATCATGACCTGAGCCGAAGTCAGACACTTAACCGACTGAGCCACCCAGGCGCCCCTTGTTTCCTTATCCTTGACATGAATATTAAATACAAACTCCTTTGTATCATGGCTAGAATGGAGTAATGTTTTTATTAGTATTACCGTTACCAGTTTTCTTCCGAATAGCAATAGCAGTACAGAAGGGCTCTGTAACATACGGTGCAGTGAGTGTCCTAAAGAGGTGAATTGGAGTTTTAAGGGATCTTAGAGGACTTTGAGGTCTGATGAGCTGCTCTGGTGTGGCCCTGGGTGATGGAGATCTGCATGAGGGGGGCTTATGGGATTAGTGTTTGGATGCAAGTTTTTCTTCACATCCGGATTGTGTTATATATGCTTTAATTAGGTAAATGTAATATTTCTTTGATGGGAGTAGAGATCATATATTTGAGGTTTTGCACTTTGCTCTTTAAAACAGTCTTTAAAATCTTTCTGGCACTTACGACTATAAAGGTAACTCCATTAGGTTTAGAGTGTCCTGTGTTACACGGAACCGTATTTGTCAGTGGACTGTATTCTTGAAGGGAATCACAGAGGCCTTGAGGGAGCATTGTATTTTAAGACAAGATTGGATTTTTTTTTTTTTTTTTTTGCACTTAATTTCTTTACAACTTCCATGTTACAACCAGGCATCTCTTTTCTGTAGAGGGCCAGTTAGTAACTATGTTAGGCTTTGCAGGGTGGAGAATATCTAGAACTGTTCAACTCTGTCATTGGGATATGAAAGCAGCCATAGGCAACACGTACACACATGAGTCTGGCTGTCTTCCAGTAAAATGTCATTTACGAAAACAGTGTGGGGTATATAAATACCAAATCACTATGGTGTACGTTTCAAACTAGGGTACTATTGTTTGTCAATTATGTGCTCATGAAAAAATAATAAAACTATTCCTAAAACTAAAGCCTCACAAGAAACAAAACAGGTAGTGGGCTGTCCTGCTCTCACCTACTTTTTTATTTTAATTTTTTATGAGATCATCAGTTCAGAGAGTGTACAGCACTGTGTGTGGATAGTAAATGTGGAAACCGGCAAGTGTGTAGCCCTCACCGGCTTGAAGAAGAGAATGTCGCCAGTACCTGTGCTCTCAGGCCTCCCCTGTCCCCCGTCTCCCCTGACCCCCGGAAGGGCAGCACTACCTGCACCAGTCGGTTTCTTGCTTTCTGGTGTTGCCGTGTGTGGATGTGTCCTTATATGATGTAAAGTTTGCGATCTTTGAAGTCTATATTCAGTCATTTTGTTCTGTGACTTCCCTTCTCCCCCAGGTTTTTGAGATTCCTTTATTCAAATGTTCGAGTACTTACTATGTCTTACTATGTTTTCGGTGCTAAGACCTAGGTTCTGATGCTGGGTACGCTGGCATGAGGAAAGCGGACAAAAGTCTGTCCTCAGGGAGCTTACATTTCAGGGGGAAAGAGAGTTAACGGGTAGGTCGGAGATGCGGCGGCAGAGTGGAGGCTGGTGCCCCAGGGAGAGAGGTGGAGCGGGGAGGCGGGCAGGTGGAGGCTGTTTGAAGACTGGAAAGGTGGTCAGGGTGGGCCTCCTGGAGAAGGGGGCCGTTGAGCAGGAGGGGAGGGAGGGGGCCCTGGGGCCGGGGCTGGCAGGAGCCTTACAGGCGAGAGGCAGCCAGGGGCGAGGACGAGGGTGGTGCCTGCTGTGTTGAAGGGACCCTGGGGGGAGGCGAGGCCGGAGGTGCCGGCTGGGAGCCAGTCACGGGGGCCGTCGCTAGGAGTTTTCTTTCCCTCCCAGTGAGGTGAGAGGTCCCTGTCGCGTTTGGAGCAGACGTGTGGCACGAGGTCTGACCTGTTTTCGGAAGGCTCCCCCGAAGCTGTGAGGCAGCTGCCCCTGGCCTGCCACCAGCGGGGGCCGCGGGGCCTGTCAGCCATAGTGGCAGCTGGCACCGAGGGCCACGGGGCGACCCTGGGAAGCGGGTGGGTTCCGGATGCCTCTTGAGGGGACAGCTGACAGATTGAAGGCGAGCGTGAGCCGAGTGAAGGGTGCGGGGCTTTGCCGGCCGCGGGGGTTGTCCCCTGTGAGCAAAGGGAAGCCCACGGGAGGTAGTTTGCGGAGCTTTTGAGAGCCAGCCAGACACGTGCGGGACTCGGGTGGCGGCGCGTGCGGGGAGAGGTCTGGGCCGAGGACGGAAATGTTGGTCTTCCATGTTGTGAGGACACGTGGGGGCCCTGGGGTGGAGCAGGGACACTGAGGAGGACTGAGGCAGCAGGCACGACGGGGGAGGCGGCGGAGGAGGATCGGGCTGGGGGACCTGTGCCCAGTGCTCCTGCGTCAGGTCAAGTGAAATGAGGGCCAGGCCTCGCTGGGCGGCTTGGGCAGCACGGAAGTTCGTCGCTGACCTTGACGGGAGCAGTTCCCACGTGGCGGTGCGCGAGAAACCTGGCGTGGAGGGTTCGCGAAGGACGGAGAGAAGAGGGGAGCAGGAAGTTCTTTCGGAGCAGGTGCCGGGACACAAGAGACGTTTGGGACCCCGAGAAGGTTTTGTTGAGATGGGAGGGCATTTTGTCATGGTGGGGAGACTGTGATTCTTTGCAGAGTGAGGCACTGGTGACGCAG
>NW_027530380.1:1641437-1662878 GCF_008692635.1 Crocuta crocuta | reverse complement strand
GGCTCCTCCCGGGCTGCTCCCTGCGGGGCACGGGGCAGTGGGAGCCGGCGGGCATTTTCCTCTTGCCTGTTTTTCCCCTCGGTGAAGTAGGAGGAAGTTAGCAGCAGGCCGTGAACGTCAGGGTGGGCGGCGGCTGGTGGGGCGAGAGGAGGGGAGAAGGTGCGGAAGCCCAGGGGCGGTCAGACCGCGCAGGCCGCGCCCTCGGGAGGCCGCCCCGCTCAGAGGGAGAACAGCGCGGGCACCTGCGTTCGCTTCACCAGACGCACAGCAGGCAGTGGGGCTACGGTGGCGTTGGGGTCGTGGCTTTCCCGGAGCCTCAGTGGCAAAGCCGGAGGAGGTCAAGGGAGGGGCTGTCATGGGGGCCACGGAGCTACTGCTGGGGGCGGGGAGTGAGCACGCGGGGATGGAGAGCTGTGGCCACGCTGGCGCACAGGACCGCGCTTCACGCCTCCTCGCTTCTGCGCGCTCTGTCCTGTTGCTCACTGTGAACACGCGTCTCATCTCGTCTTTGTCCCGGCACTGGAGGACGCGATTCTTTCCAGTAGAGAAACGGTGCTGGTGCTGCTGTGAACAAAGGCAGAAACGTTTCTCTGGGACGTAGGCCTCGAGAAGTGCGGGGTGGTGGACCTGCACATCTCTCATGCGCTTCAACGCTGCAAATTGTGTTCCAGGATGGCTGTACCATTGACCTTCCTGCCGGCACTGCCGTTTCGCGTCCTCGCCAGCACTGGCACTGTCAGACTTCTTTATATTTGCCAGTTTGGTGGGTAGGAACCTACATCTCATTTTTAAAAAAAGAACAGCCTTTTTGAGATATAATTCACATACACACTGTGCATTTAAAGTGTAGAATTTAACGGGTTTTAGTATATTTGTAGAATTGCGTCACGAATGTCACCATCTAATTTTAGAACGTTTTCATCACCCCCCCCCCCCGAAGCAACCTTGTCCCCTTGGGCAGTCATTCCTATTTCTACCTACCTCTCGGCAGCCACTGTACACTTGCTTTCTATAGCTTCGCCTGTTCTGGACATTTCATGTGACTGGAATCACACACCACGAGGGCTTTCGTGTCTGGTTTCTTTCACTTAGCAAAATTCTTTCCAGGGTTCGTCCACATTGTAGAAGGTGTCAGTATCAGTAGTTTGTTGCTTTTTATTGTCCAGTAACGTTCTGTTGTGTGGCTCTACCACGTGTTCCCCATTGGGCTGTTGCTGCTTTTTGACTCTTGGGAGTAATGCCGCCGCGAGCGCTCGTGCACAAGTCCTGGGGCGGACCCGCGCTTTTGTTTCCGCCGTGTGTGCTCAGGCCTGGGGTTGTTGGGTATCTGGGAACTCTGTATGTAACATTTTGAGGAACTACCAAACTTGTTTTCAAAGTGGCTACATCATATTACAGTGTCCCCAAGCACTGCATCAGGGTGGTCGTTTCTCCGTGTCCTTGCCAACATTTATTATTTTCCATTTTAAAAAAGTTAATAGCTTCCTAGTGGGTGTGGAGCATGGTATCTCCCTGCACTTCCCTGATGGCCCGCGTGTGCTCGCCGGTGGCCTTCTGCGCCCGCCCCGCCCCGCCCCGCCCCATCCCTTAGGGGAAAGTCTCTTCACATTCTCTGCCCGTCTCTCTTCATTCACTTTTGCTTAGTTTTAACGTTCTTTTTTCTGATTACTGATGAAGTTAAGCATCTTTTTGGCTATTTGGATTTCCACTTCTACTCCTGTCTATTGTTTTAACTGAGTTGTTTGCCTTTTCTTATTTGTAGGAATTCTCTCTCTCTCTCTCTCTTTTTTTTTTAAGTTAACTTTACGCCCAGTGGGGGGGCCTGAACGGGCAACTGGTAGATCAAGAGTCACAGGTTCCACCCTGGAGACAGCCAGGCGCCCCGTGTAGGAACTCTTCCATATTGATTAGTAATCTTAGATTAATTGTATGAAAATCTCTTTTCCCAATTTGTGACTTGTCTTTTTACTGTGTCTGTGGGACTTTTTAAAGTGTTCATTGAAAGTATGGGATAAAAGGACAAAAGAGGAGGTCGGTGTCTCCCGACACCGTACAGGCAGATGGAAGAGGAAACTGACTCTGGTTTACAGGTAGGTGTTTAAAAAAAATTTTTTTAATGTTTGTTTATTTATTTATTTTTGAGACAGAGAAACAGAGCATGAGCAGGGGAGGGGCAGATAGAGAAGGAGACACAGAATTGAAACAAGCTTCAGGCTCCGAGCTGTCAGCACAGAGCCCGAGGCGGGGCTCAAACCCATGAGCTGTGAGATCACGACCTGAGCTGAAGTTCACGGTTAACTGACTGAAGTATCCAGGCGCCCCTGGGTAGTTGTTTCTTAAAAAGTTTTGTGGTTTTTCTGCGTACAAGTCTTACAACATCTTTTGTTAGATTTATTCTTCGGTTACTTTTACAGTTTTTGTTGCTGTTGGTAATTTTTAAAAAATTTACTTATTTTTGAAAGAGAGAGAGCAGGAGCATATGCACGCACGGGTGGTACAGAGGTAGAGGGGAGAGAATCCCAAGCAGGCACCTTGATGTGAGCAAGGAGTCTGACACAGGGCTCGATCTCAACGAAATGTGAGACCGTGACCGGAGCTGAAACCGAGTCAGATGCTTAACTGGCTGAGCCACCCAGGTGGCTCATGAAAGGACTTTTTTTTTTTGGAAGTTAAATTTTCTATTTGCTGCTGAATGGCATTGCAGTTGCCTTTATATGCAGCTCTTCTGTGCAGCAACTTCTGTAATTTAATAATTTGCCTGTGGACTCTTGTGGGGTTTTTATGTAGATAGTCATCCAATCTGTATATAATGGCAGTTCATTTCTTTCCAATACTTTCACTTTTTATATCTTACTCTAGTCTTGTTGCACTGCTTCAGAACACCCATTGCAGTGGGGCTGTAAGTGATGATGGCGGACCGTCACTGCCTTGTTCCTTACTTTCAGTGAAATGCTTTGATCTTTCACCATTAAATGTCTGGTACCTTTTCTTCCCTTCAACAGGTTGAGGAAGATTCCCTCAGTATTTGTGGAGCATTAAACAAAATCACAAGTGGGTGTTAAACTTAATTGAATGCATTTTCTTCTCTTACCAAGATGATGATAATAGGATTTTTCAACTTTAATCTGGTAATGTGAAAAAAAATATGGTAATTTGAAATTAACCTTACACTTCTGGGATAAACCCATCTTGATCATGACATTTGAAAAAATATATTGTATTTAAACTTTTTTTTGGTATTTTTAAATGTTTTTGACTCTCTAATATCTTAGGATTTATAGATCTCTGTTGATTGGTAAGATTGGCCTGCAGTTTTCCCTTTTTGTATCAATTTTGATAAATTCCATCATCAAAGTTATTGTCTAATAAAATAAGCTGTAATACTTCCTGCTCTTCTCTTAGAGCATTTATATGTAAAATTGAAATTACCTGTTCCTTCAGCATTTGATAAAATTTACCTTTAGAACCATCAGAGCCTGCCTGGTGTTTTCTGTCTGACATTTTAAAATTACTGATTTGGTTGGTTTAATAGTCACAGGGTCATTTAGTGTCACCCTGCATGAGCAGGGGAAGGTCAGAGAGAGAGGGAGACACAGAATCCGAAACAGCCTCCAGGCTCTGAAGTAGCTATCAGCACAGAGCCCGACGCGGGGCTCGAACCCATGAACTGTGAGATCATGACCTGAGCCGAGGCCCGACGCTTAACCTACCGAGCCACCCAGGTGCCCCTCTTTTTCTTGAGTTACTTTTGGTAACTTACGTTTTTCTAAAATCTGTTTATTTTGTTTTCATTTTCAAATATATTGGCAGAAAGTTTTAAATTTTAATTTCTTTTGAATCTCTGCCTTATTTGTAATTCACCATTAATTTTTAATTTCTATTTTTACTTTTTTAAGTAGGCTCCGTCAGTGCAGGACTTGAACTCAGACCCTGAGATCAAGACTCAGCCACCCAGGGGCCCCACTGATTTTTAACTTATTAAACAGGATTCTTATGTCGTTAATATTCAGCTTTTTCATATGGTTATGTGTCTCTAAATAAAGTAGTAATTTCTGTTAAATACCACTTTAACTACATTTCAGAAGTTTTGCTATGTAGGATTTTTGTCTTTCGGTTCTGCATATATTCAGATTTTCATTATGATTTCTTCATTGACTTAAGAGTTGAGAAGGTATGTTGAAAATTTTTGGTGTATTTATGTGTCTTTTTTTAAATCTTTTTTACTGATGGCTAGCACATACCGTGTTAGTAAAACGTGGTCCAGTGTGATTTTGATTTTTTTGTTGAGGCTGTTTTAATGGTGTCTGGTTTGTGGCAAATTTTACCACTACTCCAGTGGGTTTAGAAGCTGGGGTGTCTTTCTCTTTTAAGGTGAGGTTTCTCCATATGTATTAGATGAAGTGCATTAATTGTATTCACACTCAAACTGGTATCCTTAACTAGTTTTGTCTGCTGTCATGTCATTTACGAAGGGTGTGGTTGAGGCCCCTGTTACGACGGGACCCTGGGCCCATCTGTGCAGCGCTCTCTGGTTTTGCTTTGTGCCTGTAAGTTTAGACTCATTATATTCCCAGTGACGGGCACACTTTGTCATTCTGTTGTGAGTCTGTCTCTTAGAATGCTTTTCCATTAAAGGATATTTGGTCATATGTCGGTGTAGCTGTATACCAGTGACTTTTGGTTAATGTTTGCCTGATACCTATTTTTCTGCCCTTTTACTAGCAAGTTTTTTGTGGCTTTGATGTTTTAGATGTGCCTTTTGAAAGCAGCAACAACTAGATTACATTTTTATAATTTGATTTTAAAGCGATGATTTAGTCCATTTATGTTAATTGTGATGGAAACATTTATTTCTGCTGTCTTATTTTCTGCTTTCTAACTTGGCTTTTTGTTGTTGTTCTTTTTCTTCCCTTGTGCATTGTGGGATGTTTTTTTCCTTCACTCCTGTCTACCCCCTGTACTCATTCCAGTAATATGGAGATTAGCCAACTCTTCTTGATAACCGCAGACATTTCATATTTAACTTACAGCGTGTCGTTAATTGATGTCTTTACCCTTAGGAAGAATTGGGAAGGAGTGTAGACTAGAGCACTCAAGAGGTTCTTAACCCTTATGAGAAGCTCTGAATGCTCTGGTCTGCATTTCTTCTCAATTAATCTGCTGCTGTTACATAGTTTTCATTTTGCTGCTTTTAAAATCCCCACAGATGAGGCAGTACCTTTTTTTTTTTTTTTAACATTTTTTTTCATTTATTTATTTTTGAGAGACAGAAGGAGACAGAGCACAAATTGGGGAGGGGCAGAGAAAGGAGGAGACACAGAATCCAAAGCAGCTCCAGACTCTGAGCTGTCAGCACAGAGCGCAGTGCGGGGCTCAAACTCAGAAACCGTGAGATCTTGACTTGAGCCGAAGTCGGACACTTAATTGACTGAGCCACCCAGGTGCTCCGAGGCAGTAGTTTTTTTAAAAATATACCATTATTCTTGAAAAGCAGTTTTTTGCCTAATACTCAATTCTAGATTGATGATGATTTTTCCCTTAGCACTTTGTATTTCCCATCTTTTTCCATTGCTGCTATTGAGATGAGTTGAAAGTTAGCTGTCAGATGTTCCTTACCTGGGAATTTGAGGTGTTCTGTCCCTAAAACGCTCGTTAGGTTGGTCAGTCCAGCAGCTGTGTTTAGTCTCTTTCATCTTTGGGTCGGTGGAGTTCTCTTTCATTTTGAGTTATACTCTTTTGGTCTTGTTAGCTCTGAATAACCAGGTACCAGAAATAATGCTTTTGCGTACATGTTGATCAGTATTCAGAAACCCTGAGAAGTTGTAAGTACTAGAAGATGTTCATTTTGTTAAGAGCTGGCAAATGTGAATTTTTTTCTCTGTTAGTGTGGAGTGGTCCTGTGTCAGAAAGGAATTTCTTAGAGATTTTCTATTCTTTCACATTCGCTAGCTCATTTTTATATCCAGAAATGGGAAAGACTTCAAAGATAATTACCCTTCTAAAATGGAACCATTTGATTGCTAGAAAACATTTATGTGAGCCTTAAATGTGACTAGCCGATACAGAACACCAGAAACAATCTGGAAGAGGGACTGTGGATCAAAATAGATTGTGAGCCCAGAGAAAAGGGAAAGAGCGCATTTCAGCATTTATAATACATGGCCTCTTCTGTGGGGGAGAGGGACTCTTCTGTACTGATTTCTTTGTATTGAGTCTTTTCTTACTTTGATTAATAAATGATAGAGGGACAATCAGAAACAAGAGGCATCGAGGGACCTGAGGGACCTGAGGGTGTGTAGGCCGGGCTAGGGTCAGAAGTCGTTTCGTGGCCTTGGGGCCCCGCTTCCGCCACAGCCCTCCTCTGAGACGGTTGGGTTTGGTGCCAGCACTGCTGATGTCAGGAGCGGAGACTTAACCAGCTCCCTCTGGTCCTGGCCCAGTGGTTTTTCAGTGAGGACAAAGAGTTTGAAATGCATAGACAATGTAACTATTGTTTTCATCAAACTTCAGAAAATAAAGCTGGGTAATCCTCCAGGGCATTGAGGAAAGAATGAGAAAGAGGTGTAGGGGGCATGGAGTGGAGAGAGAGCTGGGTTGGCAATACGATTGTAAGGATTAAAAATAAAGATTGCTGCGCGTGTTTGTATCTCCAGAAGAAAATAGAGAACGTGTGTTCCTGGCGTTTACCATGTCATCAGGCTGTTTTTCAGTTCTTAATGTCAGTTCCTACTGACTTGCTTCCCGTTCAGCGGAAGCCTTCATCATCCGCAAGCTCACCTCCCTGCCTCACGCTGGTGGGTGCGCAGCGTCTTGTCCTACTTTGTTTGCCCTGTGCCTATTACTGTAGTTGTCACCTGTGTTTGATTCCTTACACACATTATTTTTAAATTTTCCCTCAAGATGAGTGTGGGATGTTCATCTTTCGTATGAAGAAGGAGCCTGGGAGAGGGAGAGAGGCATTCTGGCCAGGATGGGTCAGAGAAAGGGCTGTTTAGTTGATGGGAACTGGATTGGGACCTCGGTTTGACCAGACTGGCCGTCTTCCCCCTTTCTGAGCCACAGTTTCTTCCCATGTAGAATGGGGGGATTAAAGCTCTGCTCCCTTTTCCATAGAAAATGACTTGGGGGAATTTGAATTTATGAGTGTTTATTTTTTTATTTTTATTTTTTTGTAAGTGTTTTAATATCTATGTAGAAGTCACAGACTTTCTCACGGAGCAGGTGGTTCAGGCCACAAGCTGAGTTTCTTAATGACTAAGCTAATTTGATGAACTTTTGCTGGCTTTGGTTTTAAAATCTTGACTAGGGTAGGATATTGTGAATTTTTCTTTCTTTTTTTTTTTTAAACAGTGTGATTTTTTAAAGTTTATTTATTTTGAGAGAGAGAGGGAGGGGAGGGGCAGAGAGGCAGGGAGAGAGAGAAAGAGAATCCCAAGCAGGCTGTGTGCTCTCAGTGAAGAGCTCAGTGCAGTGCTCAAGTCTCCCAAACTGTGAGATCATGACCTGAGCCGAAATCAAGAGTCGGACGCTTTACCGACTGAGCCCCCAAGTGCCCCTTACTTGGGGTTAACTTGTGAAGAGTACAAGCTCTGTGTGTAGATTCACTTTTTTGCATGTGCTGTCCAGTTGTGCCGGGACTCTTTGTTGAAAAGACCTGTCTGCATCATTCTCAGAGATCATTAGTTGACCGTCAGTGTGTGCATCAATTTCTTGGCTTTTTGTCTTGGTGCATTGATTTGTGTCTTCCTTCATGAGCACCACACCGCTCTGAGCACTGTAGCTATGTACTAAGTCTGGATGTTGAGTAGTGGCAGTCCTTGCCCTTCGTTCTTTTCCTTTCCTTCATCATGGAGTTAGCAGTTTTGGGTCTTTCGTCTCCCCGTGTAAACTTTATTTATTTATTTATTTTTTAATGTTTTATTTATTTCTAGGAGAGAGAGAGAGACAGCGTGAGCAGGGGAGGGTCAGAGAGAGAGGGAGACACAGAATCTGAAGCAGGCTCCAGGCTCTGAGCTGGCAGTCAGCACAGAGCCCGACGCGGGCTCGAACCCACGAACCGCGAGATCATGACCTAAGCGAAAGTCAGACGCTTAACCGACTAAGCCACCCAGGCGCCCCTCCCCGTGTAAACTTTAGAATCACTTTGTCAGTACCCACAAAATAGCTTGTTCAGATTTTGATTGGATTTGATCAAATTGTTCCTGATCTTAGTTTGCTGGGAGTTTTTACTTATTCATTATTTTTAAAAAATTATTTTTAATGTTTATTTTTGAGAGAGAGAGCAAGCAGGGAGGGACAAAGAGGGAGACACAAAATCGGAACCAGGCTCCAGGGTCCGAGCTGCCAGCACAGAGCCCAACACGGGGCTCAAACCCACAGACTTTGAGGTCATGACCCGAGCCGAAGTCAGACGCTTAACCAACAACCACCCAGGTGCTCCTTGCTGGGAGTTTTTAGTCACAAATGAGTGTTAGATTTTTATCAGATGCTTTTTCTGCATTTTTTGATATGATCATGTGACGTTTCTTTAGCCTGTTGATATGAATTACATGAATTGATTTTCAGATATTCAGTTAGTCTTGTATACCTGGGATAAATCCTACTTGCTTTATAGTTCTTTGTATACCTTGTTGGATTTGATATGCTTTTATGCTATTGAGGATTTTTGCATCTGTGTTTATGAGAGATTGAACTGTAAGTTTCTTGTAAGGTCTTTGTCTGGTTTGGGTAATAGCATAATGCAGGTCTCAGAAATGAGTTAGGAGGTATTGCTTCTGTTTTCTGGTAGGGATTATAAGGAATTGGTATCATTTCTTCCTTAAATGTTGGATAGAATTCATGAGTAGATCATCTGGGCATGGAAGCTTATTTATCACTGATTCATTTTCTTTAATTGATACAGACCTAGTCAGATCATCTATTTCACTTGAGTGAGTTGTGACAGATTGTGTCTTTCAAGGACTTGGTCCTTTTCATCTTGGTTTATCAAACTAATGGCCGTACAGTTGTTCATCCTTTTGTTACCCCTTTTGTTTTTAACATTTTATTAAAAGTTTTAAACATTTTTATTTATTTTTGAGGGACAGAGAGAGACAGAGCATGAGCAGGAGAAGGGCAGAGAGAGGGAGACACAGAATCTGAAGCAGCTCCAGGCTCTGAGCTGTCAGCACAGAGCGCGATGTGGGGCTCAAACCCACAAACTGCAAGATCATGACCTGAGCCAAAGTCGGACACTTAGCCGACTGAGCCACCCAGGTGCCTCTTAGGATATTATTTTTAATTATTATCTACATCAAATCCCAGGGCTTTAACTCAAAACTCAAAACCTCCAAGATGAAGAGTCACATGCTCCACTGACTATGCCCCCAGGCGACACCCCCCACCCTCCCCACCCCCGTTAATCCTTTTATTGTCCATGGGATCTGGAGGGATGGCCCCTCTTTCATTTCTGATATTAGCAATTTGGGTCTTTTTTCTTTAGCTTGGAGAAAGGCTTATACATTTTATTGATTTTTTTTTTTCTTTTAAAGAACCATCTTTTGGTTTTGTTGATTTTTTTTTTCCTATTGATTTCTTATTTTCAGTTTCATTGAATTTTCTCGTTTTCATTCTTCTAGTTTTCTGCTTACTTTGGAATTAATTTGCTCTTTATCTAGATTCTCAAGGTGAAAGCTCAGGTTATTGGTCTTTAAGTCTTTGTTTTTTAATAATGTTTTCAGTACTATACATTTCCCTCTGAGCACTGCTTTGGCTGGATCTCCCAAATTTAAAACGTTATATATTCATGTTCATTTTGTTCAGTTTTTAAAGACTTCCTGAGATCTTTTCTTTGATTCATGTGTTTTTTAAAAGTATCTTTAATTTTCCAGTACTTTGGGATTTTCCAGATCTCTGTTACTGCTCTTTCTAATCTCACTGCATTGTGTCTGAGAACAGATACTGTGTGACTCCTCTTCTCTTAAATTGTTAGCTGTGTTTTATGTCCTAGGTTGTGGTATGTCTTGGAGAGCATTAAGAAAAATGTGTAATTGCTCTTGTTGGATCAAATAGTCTATACGTGTCAGTTGTATGTAGTTGATTGGTGGTGCTGTATTGAGTTCAGTATGTCTTCACTGATTTTCTGCCTTCTGGAGCTGTCCACTTCTGATAGAGTGGTCTTACAGACCCCAGCTAGAAGAGTGGATTCGTCTGTTTCTCCTATTTCCCCTTGGCAGTTCTGTTATTGTTTTAAATTTGTTTTTTTCTTCTTAATTTAGGGGGAGAGAGAGAATCTCAGGCGGATTCTACACTCAGCGTGGAGCCCCACACGGGGCTGGATCCCATCACCCTGGGACCATGACCTAGGCCAAAACCAAGAGTCAGATGCTTATCCGACTGAGCTACCCAGGCGCCCCAGTTTTGTTTTTGATTCATCTATTTTTTAAAAAATTACTTTAATTTTTAGAGAGAGATCTGGGGTGAGGGGCAGAAGGAGAGAGAATGTTAATTACGCAGGGTCCACACTCAGCCTGGAGCCCGATGAGGGGCTTGATCCCAGGGCCCTGGGATCGTGACCTGAGCTGAAATCAAGAGTCAGATGCTCAACCGACTGAGCCATGCAGGGGCCCCTGATTTGTGTATTTTGCTGCTGTCTTGTTGGGTGTGTAACATTAAGGGTTGTCATAGTTGTGATGCTCCTCTGTATCCCTGATGACTTTCCTTCTCTGAAGCCTGCTCTGTCTTAAAGTAGCTACTCCCCACTTTGTTTTAATTAGTGTTAGTGTGATCTGTCTCCCTCTATTTTCTTGCGTATATGTCTTTATATTTAAATTTTTTTTTGAGAGAGAGAGAGTGCCCGTGTGAGCAGGGAGGTGTAAAGGGAGCACCATTATCCCTCTCCAGACCCATTTTCATCTTAGCAAACTGAAGCTCCGTGCCCGTCATTACCCTTCAGCCCCTGACAGCCAGGATTCTACTTCCTGTCTCTGTGAACTTGACTACTCTGACCACTTCATATAAGTGTGCGTATAAGCACATTTATGTAAGTGAGGTCAGATGGTATTTGTCCTTTTGTTGAGTGACTTCAAGCATGAAGTCCTCAAAGTTCATCTGTGACGGAGCATGTATCAGAACTTCTTCCTTTCTTAGGCTGAATTCTCTCCCATTGTATGAGTATACCACGTTTTGTTTTCCATTTGTCTGTCAGTAGGTACTCGCCTCTGCCGTTCGACCGTTGTGATTTGTGTACTGTGAACATGGGTGTGCCTTATCACTGTTTTCATTTCTTTTGGGGTGTGTGCCTAGACGTGGAACGGCTGGGTCGTAGGCTAATTCTGTTTTTACTTTTTTTTTTTTGGCAAAACCACCATACTGTTTTACATAAAAGCTGCATCGTTGTACATTGCCAGCAACAGGGCGCAGGAGTTCGTTTTTGCTTTTTGAGTGCTTATCTGTGAGCTGTGGAAAGGTGTTTAAAACACTGTTGTTTAGGGGCGCCAGGCGGCTCAGTCGATTGAGCGTTCAACTTTGGCTCAGGTCACGATCTCATGGTTTGCAAGTTTGAGCCCCGTGTCGGGTCTGTGCTGACAGCTCAGCCTGGAGCTGCTTTGGTTTCTGTGTCTCCCTCTCTCTCTGCCCCTACCCCACTCACTCACGCTCTCTTTTTCTCTCTCTCTGTCTCTCAAAAGTGAATAAACATTAAAATGAATAAGTAAATAAAACACTGTTGCTTAAACCCTACTGGCAGCAAAATCCAGGGAAGAGTTTTCTTTGCAGACTTTACAGGTTCTCCGACACTACACCCCCTTTTTAATTTTGTACCAGATTCGTTTCCCATATTGTCCTTCAGGCTTCCTTATTTTCCACGTGGTGCCCTGTGTAACATCTGCTTTCATACTTTGATGGCTAAACGTACCATGTCTGTGGTAATGGTGTTCGGATCTGGCTCTAGCCCCAATTTTCTGTTGGGTTCCATCTACCTCCGGAGCTTTGTCGTTCTAGTCTTTCCACCCCAGACTCCGTTATGACCTTAGTAAGGCAGGGTTTAAATACTAGTGAACTTGAATCCCATTACTGCCAAATACTAGTTTGAGCTCTGAGCTTTGATTTCCTCTCTTGTATGGTAGGAATGATAAATTTGAGGACACACCTGAATGGTAGGTAGTGAGTATAACCATTATGGTTATAATGGTATAACCATAGTTACTGTTATCCTATGTACAAACAATTTTCTCTCCTTTTTGATAAAATTCTTTTTAATTTTCAAGAGATTATCTAATCCAAGAGTAGTATCATTTTTATTAGTCTTATATAACATTCTTTAAAAAGCTCGTATCAGTGGTAAATGAATATCCCTGTTCTCCACATTCTCCCGTCAGTTTTAATTAGTTCGAATTATTTTTTGTTTGCTGATTTATGAGATACAAAAGAATATCTCCTGAATTTTTTATTTAAGAAATTAGCCATGCTAAATGTTTCTCACATGTTGGTTTATGTTTAAAGGTTTTTAAAATACTTATTTTGAGAGAGTTGCGTGCACGTGTGCGTACATGCACTGGTGGGGGAGGGGCAGGGGGAGAAAGAGAGAGAGAGAGAGGGAAGGCGGGAGAATCCCAAGCAGACTCCGTGCTGTCAGTATAGAGCCCGACTTGGGGCTCAAACTCATCAACCATGAGATTGTGACCTGAGCCGAAATCAAGAGTCAGACACTTAACCGACTGAGTCACTCAGGCGCCCCCTGTTTTGGTTTTTTTATGAATGAGCGCTCTGTTCACATCTTCTGACCATTAGGTTTCGATTTCCTTGGCTCCTCCCTAGACATTGCGTAAGCTTAAAAATTATCCCCTGGTGTTTTCAGTTTGCTCCCATGTTTTGAAAGGACTTCCTTCTCTGATTCCTGTGCTTGTATCCCTGTTCCTCTCTGGGCTCATTTACAGTCATCCCACCTCTGTAATTGAGAAATAGGCTCATAATAAGCCCCCCAAAACACATTTGTATCAGATATGTTTACTACTTTATAGTAATTGTTGGGTTACTTAATTTATTTTCAGTGTGTAGTTTTTATTTTGAGAGAAAGGGCACACATGTATACAAGCAGGGGAAGGGTGGGGTTGGGGGAGGGAAGAGAGAGTTCCAAGCAGGCCCTGAGCTGTTAGCTCAGAACCCAACACAGGGCTCGATCTCATGAACCGTGAGACCATGACCTGAGCCGAAATCAAGAGTCAGGTACTTAACTGACCGAGTCACCCAGGCGCCCTGAGTTACTTAATTTCTTAGTGTCAGTGCCCTCAATTATAAATGGAGTTACGAGAAACAGTGTGATTTATTCAGCAACACATCGGATGCCTGCAAAGTGCCCGGCACAAAAATGTTTAAGGACCACGTGGGTCATGATAGCCCTTCTGTGAATGGGGCGGCTGTTGCAGAAGCTTAGCTGTGTTTGTCATTCTCTGGGAGGCGACACGTGGTGGAAAGAGTGGGGCATTTCCAGGCTCCTGGCCTGTAGCCACTCGCCAAGTTTGTGACCCGAGTCCCTGACTTAACTGCCTTTGCCGCTCAGAATCTCGACCTGGAAGAAGTGATGTAACTTGCCCCGGAGGAGTGTCGCGAGGTCCAGGTGAGGGTGTGTGGGAGCACTTCCGGTGAAGCAGACACTGCAGAGCTGGTAGCAGACAACTTTTGCTTTCACCTCACTTTGCAGGTACAGATTTTATCATTCCCGTAACCCCGCTGTTGGACACGGTGCCCGCGCCCTGTAGTTCACACCCTTCCGCGTACTGCGCATGTGCTTCCGGCGTATTCGCGGCGTGTGCCTCTGTCACTGCTGTCCCTTCCAGAGTATTTTCGTGGCTTCAGAAAGAAACCCCATATTCATTAGCAGCCACTCCCATTTCTCTCCCATCCCCTTGGCCCCTGTAACCACTAATCTACTTTCTGTCTCGATGGGTTTGCCTGTTCTGGATGTTTCCTGTGGATGGAATCATACAGTCTGTGGTGTTTTGTGACCGGCTTCCCTCCCTTCGCTGTGTGTTCAAGATTCATGTGGGTTGTAGTGTGTGTTTGCACTTTTGTCGTTGCTGTTGCTAAACACTCTATCACATTTTGTTCGTTAATCGGCTGATGAGTATTTGGATGTCTCTACTTTTTGACTGTGGTGAGTGATGCTTGTGTGAACATTTGTGTGCACGGTTTCCTGTGGACACACGCTTTCACCCCTCTCGGATACACAGCTGGGAGCGGACCTCCTGGGTTCTGAGGTGGTTCTGTGTTTAAGAGAAAACTTTTGAAGAAACTGCCAGCATATTCTCCGATGTGCCTGCATCGTTTTACACTCCCAGCAGGATGTGAGAATTTCAGTTTTCCCACAAGTGTCACCTCTTGTGATTGTGTGTCTTTTTGATTCAAGTAGCGTGTTCTTGTGGGTGTTCTGTGGAATTCTGTGGTGCTGCTTTGCATTTCCCTGATGGTTGATGACCTTGAGTACTTTTTAGCTGTGCCAGTTCCCCATCTGTCTGTCTTCTCTGGAGGTGCGACTCCTGAAATCATTTGCCAGTTCTTAAGCTGGGTTGCTTGGCTTTTTATTACTGAGGTGTGAAGTCCCTCGTAGATACAGGACTTCCAGATACTTCCTCCCATCCTCTAGATCGCCTTCTCTCGTTCCTGGTGGTGTCTTTGAACCACAAACGTGTTTACTTTGACAAAGCCCCGTTTATCTATTTTAGCTTGTTTGTTTCTTATGTTTTTGGTGTCATATCTAAGAAGGCTTTGCCTCATCTAAGGTCACAAAGATTTGTTGCTCTGTATTTTTCTAAGAGTTTTGTTTACATCGTCTTGAAGATTATTTTTTAGGGCATTTCTAAGGTTACAGCAAAATTGAGGAGAAGGTCGGGGATTTCCCACTGTTCCTCCCACCCCACAGCCTCCTCCATTATTATCAGCATCCCAGAGAGGTACACTTGTTTGTTTTTTAATTTTTTTAATGTTTATTTATTTTTGAGAGAGAGAGAGCGAGATTGCATGAGCAGGGAAAAGGCAGAGAGACAGAGAAGGTGACATAGAATCTGAAGCAGGCTCTAGGCTCCAAGCTGTCAGGACAGAACCCGGGGAGCCTGGGTGGCTTTGTCGGTTAAGCGTCCGACTTTCGCTTAGGTCATGATCTCGCGGTTCGTGGGTTCGAGCCCCACGTCGGGCTCTGTGCTGACTGCCAGCTCAGAGCCTGGAGCCTGTTTCGGTCTGTGACTCCCTCTCTCTCTGACCCTTCCCTGCTCATGCTGTCTCTCTCTCTCTCTCCTAGAAATAAATAAAAACATTAAAAAAAAAAAAAAAGACAGAACCCGTAGCAGGCTCAAACCCACCAACCGTGAGATCATGACGTGGGCCGAAGTCGGACGCTTAACTGACTGAGCCCCCCAGGTGCCCCTCGGTGGTACACTTGTTACAGCTGATGAAGCTACGTGGACATATCACAGCCACTCTGGAGTTCATAGTTTACGTCACAGTTTCTTGTTGCACGTTCTGTGGGTTTGGATCAATGCGTAATGACATGTATCCATCATGACGGGATCGTACAGAGTATTTTCACTGCCCTAAAAGTCCTCTGTTCTTATTCACTGCCCCCCAGACCCCCACAACCACTGATCCTTTAACCATCTGCCTTCTCCAGACTGTCATATGGTTGGAATCACAGTCTGGAACCTTCTCAGATTGGGTTCTTTCACTTGGTGACACACACTTAAGGTTCCTCCATGGCTTTTTACGACTTGCTACCTCATTCTTTTCAGTCCTGAGTGATACCCTGTTGTGTGCGTGCACTGCACGTCATCCACTCCCCTCCCGAAGGACGTGGCATCTTGATTGTTTCCAGGTCTTAGCAGTTATGGACACATTTCTCATAAACCTCCATGTGCCTGTTTCTGTGCGCACGGAAGTTCGCCTCCTCTGGCTACACACTAGCGAACACAATTGCTGGATGGTATGGTGGGTACGTTTAGTTTTGTAAGAAACTGCCAGACTGTCTTCCACAATGGCTGCAACATCTCACGTTCCTGCCGGCGGTGAGGCCGAGCCCCTCGCTCCTCAGTGTGGTCAGCACTGGGGTCTGTTTTGGATTTTGACTCTTCTACTAGGTGTGTAGTGGGATCCCACTGTTGTTTGAATTCGCATTTCCCTCATGACACACTGGTGTGGAGCATCTTTCAGACGATCGTATCATGTTTTTAAATGTTTTATTTATTTATTTTTAAAGTAAAACTTTTTTTAATGCTTTTTAAAAATTTTTATGTTTTTTGAGAGTCAGGGAGAGACAGCGCAAGCAGGGGAGGGTCAGAGAAAGAGGAAGATCCAGAATCCGAAACAGGCTCCAGGCTCTGAGCTAGCTGTCAGCACAGAGCCCGACGGGGGCTCGAACCCACAAACGGTGAGATCATGACCTGAGCCGAAGTCAGACACTTAACCGACTGAGCCAGTCAGGAGCCCCAAATGTTTGTTTATTTTTAAGAGAGAGAGAGAGCGAGAGAGAGAGAGCACATGAATGAGAGAGGGGGAGAGAGAGAGGGAGACACAGAATCCGAAGCAGCTCCAGGCTCCAAGCTCAGCACAGAGCCTGACGCGGGGCTCGAACTCATGAACTGCAAGATCATGACCTGAGCCCAAGACAGACGCTCAGCTGACTGAGCCCCCCCAGGCACCACAATCATAATCATTTTTAACTATTTCATTGGACGGATAAAAGAACCCTGGTGCAGGTAAAATCATCGTCATTTATCATCGCCTATTTAGGTGCCAGGTATTTGTGAGGGACGGGATCATTCGTCCTGTGGTGGTCCCTCCCGTCTCCTGCGTTCTCTGTCGTTAGACGTGTTTTCCTGTTTCAAACTCTTCGCGGACATTGTTATATAAGACTTGCTCAGGATAAACACCATAGGATAAAATCACAGAAGTAGAATAACTGGGTCAAAGAATGTGAAGAATTCAACATCTTTTGATATCTCTGACTGGAAAGATCATGCAAATTTATATACTTTTACCAACAGTTCCAGTTAGCTTTATATTGAGAAGTTTAAGAACCTTTTGTATGAGGGGACCGTTTTAGCACAAACCTGGAATAGTGTCATGAGCCCTCATTCATGCTCCAGACCTTGTCCCGGAGGCCGTCCCTGTGTCACTTACTCCCCCTTCCTCACTGCTCTCCTGTGTGGTTACTATTTAAAACCGCTATTGAATTATAATTCAGTACCCTAAAGATGCAGGAGAGTACTCCAGTCATAATCTGTTTCCACAAGCTGAAATGCACCCGGGCAGTTGGCACCCCTGCTGCCGCCTTCGCTCACTTGCGGTCAGCGCCCTCCCTGCCGCGGGCACCAGTGTCCTCACAGCTCCCCGAGCCGATGAGTCGACCCCGTTTTGGTCCTTGAATAAGTAGAATCTTCAGGTGTGCTCGCTTGGGCCGGAGTCCTTTCCCGGGGCTTCGGCTGTCAGGTTTCCCGTCGTCACGCGCAGTCGCTGACTGCTTGTTCTCGCTGCTGCGTGAAATTACGTTGTATGAAATTACTCGGTCGATGGGCATCTAGATAGATGCCAGTTCAGGGCCATTGCGGATAGTGCGGCTCTGAACGTTCAAGGTGTCTTTTTTTTTTCCTTTTTTTTTGAGCGAACATACATATATATTTCTTTCGGGACCGCGTCTGGGAGTAAAACTGCCAGGTCTTAGAGGTGTGCATACATTTGGTTTTGGACAACCGTGGTTCCGTCTCCCAAAGTACTTGTACGAGTGAAATTACGCTTACACCAGCAGCGTGCCACACTTTCACTCCATATCGTCTCCCGCAGCTTGTGCTGTCCATGCTTTCTGTCGCAGCTGCACTCCTGGCCGAGAGGCGGTGTCTTAAGATAGTTTGAGTTTGCCCTAGTGAAGTCAGCCACCTTTTCATACTTTTACTGGTCATTTGGAGGTCCTTTTTCTCTACTTTTTTTTAGGTTTATTACTTAGAGCACTCGTGTGCACTGGTGGGGGAGGGGCAGAGGTGGGGAGGCAGAGAATCCCAAGCAGGCTCCACTGCTGTCAGCGCAGAGCGCAGAGCCTGAGGCAGGGCTCGATCCCATGACTGACCAACCGACCAACCGTGAGATCACCACCTGAGCCAAAATCAAGAGTCAGATGCGCAACTGACTGAGTCCGCCAGGTACCCCCTGGGATATCCTTATTTTAAAGTCTTTCGTTCTTTTTTTTTTTCCTTTTTTTTTTTGTTTATTACTGCGTTATTAGTTTTTCTTACTGTGTTAGTTCTGTGTTGCAAAACAAATTATCCTTAAACTTTTAGTGGCTCATAGCAACAGAAAAACCTTTAAATTTTTTTAAATGTTTGTTTATTTTTGAGAGAGAGGCAGGAGCAGAGAGAGAGAAAGACACAGAATCCAAAGCAGGCTCCAGGCTCTGAGCTGTCTGCACAGAGCCTGATACGGGGCTCAAAGCCATGAACCTCGAGATCATGACCTGAGCTGAAGTCGGACGCTCAACCAAATGAGCCACCCAGCCGCCCCTACAACAAAACCGGTATTATCTCAGTTTTGGTAGAATATGAACTTGGGGAAGGTCTTGACCACTCAGTGTTTCCCCGCTCTGAAGGTTTGACTGCAGTGGGCGTCTCCCTCCTGGGGTGGCGCATTCATATGCATGGCCGGTTTGTGCTGGCTGTTGGTGGCAGGCCACAGTTCCTTTTCATGTGGCCTTTGTCAGGGATCCTGCGCGTCCTGCCCTCAGGACATGGTGACTGACTTGCGTGTTCCCCNAGGGGAAGCCATCCTTTTTATGACCTGGCCACGGAAGTCCCATGGCACTGAATTTTGCCATGTTCTCTTTGTTAGAGTCAGTTGTCCCAGCTTGCCTTCAAGAGGAGGGGAGTTGGGGGGCGCCTGGGTGGCTTAGTCGGTTAAGCGTCCGACTTTCGCTTAGGTCATGATCTCGCGGTTCGTGGGTTCGAGCCCCGCATCGGGCTCTGTGCTGACTGCCAGCTCAGAGCCTGGAGCCAATTTCAGAGTCTGTGTCTCCCTCTCTCTCTGACCCTCCCCTGCTCACGCTGTCTCTCTCTCTCTCTCCTAGAAATAAATAAAAAATATTAAAGAAAAAAAAAAGGAGGGGAGTTGGGCTCCATTTTTTTTTGAAAGGAGGAGCGTCAGTATATTTGGACATGGTTTCAGACATGACACTTGGTAGGATTTCTTTTACTTTGGATATGAGTTTTTCAGGAGATGTTAAGAGTGGTGAATGCCTTCACCTGCTCGGTGACTTTCCTCTGTGTCATTTGAGGAAGAGAAGTCCTTAGGAATGTAATTCACTGTATTACTTTTCCCTTTATGGTTGGTTCTTTCCATATTACTTGGAAGAAAATCCCCAAAGAATTAGATTGTTTCTTCTGTAAATATGCCACTATACATACATCTACTGTCTTAGAAAGAAAAATACTTTTTTTTTGCTGTTTAATCATTTATAACATAAATGATTGTTATGATTTGTGAACACCGTAAAACTGTCAGATCTAAAAAGCAACTGCACACAGTAGTTGCTTAATATTATCCAATACCCAGAGTGAAATTTCCACTTGTCTCATAGTATAATTTTTTGGTACGGTGTTCTAATTTTGGCAAATCAAGATCCACATAAAGTCTGCCAGTTAAAAAAAAAAAGGTAGCTTCCCCATTCATCACTCTTTCCCCCTCCTGCCCTCTATTTGTGGAAGACCTGGTGGTTTTGTGGTGTCCCCCACAATGTCCTGTGTCCTGTTGCAGGTAGCTGCGTCTGTTTAAGGGGTGAACTTTGTCACCCTCTCACTGGTGGTGCTCGTTCAGGTGTGATCTGTCTGTGGAGGCTGAATGAGGGACCCAAATTGAAATTTTTAAATCACGTTGGAATTCATTCAGGTCACAGTTGTTCTATACTTCAAATGTAGTGATCGTTTTGGAGTGTACTTTCTACCCTGTCGCTTTCTGGGTTTGTGAGGCCATCTGAGAGTGTTTTCTGTGGAATGACAACTTACTGACTGTAAAGCTTGTCGGCCTGAGTGCGCCCCCACCCTGTCCGGTTGATCGTGTTGCAGGGAATAACAGAACAGGCCCCGCTCTTGTTACTTGGCCTTTCTGCGTTTGTCCTCTGCCAGCTTGCTTTTCCTTGGGCCGCCCACCCACGTTCTTCTCTTGCGGCTGAGGTTTTGAGTTTTGATGACCAGTGTTTTAAGAGTTGATGACTCAGAATCTTCAAGTTATTTTTTAGGCCAGCTTGAGTTTCCAGTCTTCCCCAGTCTCCCTTCTAACAGAAATTTTTTTTTAATTTTTAATATTTTTTTAAAGTTTTTAAAAAATGTTTTATTTATTTTTGAGAGAGAGAGAGAGGTAGTGTGAGCAGGGGAGGGGCAGAGAGTGAGGGGGAGACACAGAATCCAAAGCAGGCTCCAGGCTCTGAGCTGTCAGCACAGAGCCCGACGCGGGGCTCGAACCCATGAACCGCGAGATCATGACCTGAGCCGAAGTCAGACGCTTAACTGACTGAGCCACCCAGGCCCCCCGCTTCTAGCAGAAATTTTGGCCATGAGAAATTAGAAAAACTAATGACAACATGATTATAATGCACATTAAAGAAGTAAGCGTGTATCCAAAGTTTAAACATAGGGGCGCCTAGGTGACTCAGTCGGTTAAGCATGCAGCTCAGGTCATGACCGCACGGTTTGTGGGATCGGGCCCTACGTTGCATCGAGCTCTGCATTGACAGCGTGGGGCCTGCTTGGGGTTCTCTCTCTCTCTCTCTCTCTCTCTCTCTCTCTCTCTGCCCCTCCCCTAGTTGTGCTCTCTCCATCTCTCAATAAATAAACAAAAAAAAGTTCTAAACACAGAATGTTTTCTTAATAACAAGTGTGTTGTACAAGTGTCCTCCAACTTCAGGTGAGAATTACGTGTCTCATGTTTTGTTTCTAAGTGAGCGCACATGCATGGTACTAATTGTGGGCCCTACTTTGTTCGGCAAACATCTTGGAGCTAGATCTGTGCCCGGCCCAGCCCCTGCCGTGCTCTGGTCACACGTGGTTAAAAAAAAGATGGCCATGGTGCTGGTGCTCTAGTGAAATGCTCAGGACAGTGTCTCAATAAATAGGGTATATTGCAAGCTACGTGACTTTTTCAACATGTAACCAACATAAAAATTATCAAGATGTTTTCATTTCTGTTTTCTGTACAAAGCCTTTGAAACCAGGCGTGCCTTTTATGCCTACAGCACACCTCAGTTCAAACAGTCTGTATTTCACGTGCTCAGAAGCCTTCCACGGCTACTGTAGTGGGCCACATGGATCAGAATTATTGTTAACCATGCCTCACACGGGGTGACAGGGGACACTGACTGGGAACCCAAATCAACAGTGGCTTAGACAGGCCAGAGGAGACACAGGGAGATGAATTAGGAAGCTGTGTCTGTTCTACGGG
>NW_027530380.1:1638115-1641390 GCF_008692635.1 Crocuta crocuta | reverse complement strand
GTGCTGCGGGGGTGGGGGTGGGGGTGGGGGTGGCAGAAAATGGAGGAGGGGAGACAGAAGGATCTGGATGGACGGGATAGGATTGGGAGGGCAGAGCCAGGGCCGTCTCTAGGCTCTTTTACAGCGCGACGGGGGGTGCCTTTCCTGACACAGGGAAGATTTGGGGACAGAGGGGACTGCTTGGTGGTCAGTGTCGGTGTGTGACGGAAAGGTGGTTTTGGAGGTACTGACTTTGGGGTGCTGTGAGCCGTGTGAGGGGGAATGTGGGTTTGAAGTACAGGGATGGTCTTTGGTTTTATAAGTTTGTATCTCACCTGTGTCTGTAGAGGTATTTTTAAACCCCACTGAAATGGCATCATTTAGTCAACAGAACTTTTTTTGAAAGCGTCCTGGGCTTTGTTTCAGTGGCTGGGGCCACGGCGTGGCTAGAACCAGTGTGAGCTGACACCCCGGCCGATGTGGTCGGTTCGGGAGAGCGTAGGAGGTAGTGCACACCACCTGAGGCCGGAGGGGAGGGGGGAGAGGAGCCCCAGCTCAGGAGGCTGAAGAAGCCAGGGAGGAAACAAGGAGCCTAAGATACCAAAGAAGCCAAGCGAGGAGAATGTTCTCATGAGGAGGGGCTGCTGGTCCGCGGTAGCGCGAGCTGCCGCGTGGGTGACGGGAAGATGAGGACAGAAAGAGTTTCGTTTGGACTTAGCCCCATCTGGAGGTCACTGGCCACTGGCGAGAGCAGTTTCAGTGGAGTGGCACAGATAGACACCACATCGGAATGAGTTGAGGAGATTGGAATGCGGTCCGACAAAGGGCTCCTTTTCTGACTTTGAAATCGCCACTGCAGATCATGGAGAAGACCGGCCCGGTGGAAACACAGACAGAGGGTGTAAACAGACAGTTGGCAGAAGAGTGAGGTGTAAGTGCCTCTCAGACACACGAACGGTGCGCGTAAGGGCCGGGGCGTGGGGACGCAGCGGGCCTGCACGGTGGTGGCAGTCTGGGTGGGCGCGGCCTCCGTGGGGGCTGTCTGCCAGTGTGCATCTAGTGAGGAACGTGCGTTTGCTCTGCCGGGTCTAGTCCCGGCGACTCTGGCAGTGAGTTTAATAGTAAAAATGAAAACCAAACCGGTCATCAGCGGTGCCCTAGTGAAAGCAGAGGGAAGTCTGTCATTTTACTCTGTAAGAACGTAGAATTTGTTTTTGTTTTTTCCTACCGTGCTATAAATCAAACTCTTTAAGAGGGCTTTTTTCCCTTTTTAAAGATGGAGAAAAATATTAGGTTTGGTGTGGGCCACAGAAGATACCTGTAAATGTGCCTTTGAAGAGCTAGGTTAAGGTTTTCACTCTGCCTTGATCTTCTGCCTGTTAACTCATTTCACAGGAGTTACTAATCTAAATTCTGTTCTCCAGATACCTGTTAGGATTCTTTTCAAAGGACCCTGTTCTGTTTTATGTATGTATGGGGCTGTACACCACAGGAAAGGTGGGTGTGGTGTATCTTACAAGCTTCGTGGATGAATTCATACTCCAGTTTACCTTACAACACCTAAAAATAACCACAATTCCTATCAAAAGGGCATCAAGTTGTACTTGGTTTGGGTCCTTGACAAAGCAAGCATATGGTAGTGTTTGAGAACACTGAATGTAGCCATGGGGACTATAGTCCACAGCTGTCTGATTGTTGTAGGAGGAAGACTTTCTTAGTCTACTTTTGATGGGAGAAAGAGACAGTACAAACCTTTGTGAGCTCTGTGTTCCCCTGACCTTTCGGCAGCTTGGCCTTCCGCGGAGATGGTGTGTTCCCATGTGAGTGTAAAGCAAAATGAAAACACTGGCCGCACCCAGATAGAGCAGATCGGTTTCCTAGCAGAATACTGTGATACTGTACAACCTTAAATTCTCTGTTACTGGGACACTGCACTCGAATATCTTCTTGAAATTTACTGAATTTCTTAAGAGTTTGACTGTGGTTACTCATCGGTTCCTTTTTCTTCATCTCTTTGGGTCTTCTGGTTTCACTTACATTTTGTATTTCATTTTCTATGTCCAGAAGGTTAGGATTTGAAGTATCATAAGTGATAGTTTAGTCTGATCTTCTCATACAGCTAAGAAGGTAAGTTTAGAGAGCTGAATTGCTTGCCCAGAGGTTGACTGAACCACATCTGCGTTATCTTTTGAGCCTCCCGGCTGAGTTTGGTGGTGCGGGGCAGTCAGGCCCAAGCTCCTGCCCTTATTTGGAGGGAGGTGTGGTTTTAGCGGCGCTGCCACAGTTCTGATGGAGATCATTTATATGCTGCACTAACTTATTTACAGTCATGGAGACTAGTTGAACTTTTTAAAAAATGTTTGTTTATGTAGTGAGAGGGAGAGGGAGAGACATGTGCATGAACCCTGGAGGGGCAGAGAGGGGGGCAGAGACGACCCCATCCGTGGGTTGAGTTCTCAGTGGACAGATTCTTCCACTTTCGTGATGCTTATTAGCACATTTTCCAGTCTCTATACTTTTACTTATTAATCACTTGGTTACCAAGATGCCCTACAAAAAGTTTTGATGTCTTTCTTGCAGTTGTACTCTGAATTATGGAAATCTCAGCTTTTACATCAAATTAAACTTATCGTTTATCATGGCTGAGCCGGTTAAGTATCGCTGGCGACCGAGATCATTTTGTCTTGCACACCATTGCTCCGCATCTCTGCACACTGCTGTTGTGATGGGCAGAGTTAGTTCTCTGGACTTTACTTGGGATGCTAACTTACTAATTTATGACTTGGCTCCATTTTAATAGCAACTTAGATTGGGCTGGCTTCATGCATGACTGCCATGATTTGGGTATCCATTAGGGTGCATAGCCAGACAGTGATGTAATCTAATCAGGTGCCAAAGTTTTTACCTAAAGTACTTTACATATATGATTGTGCTTTTATTTTTTATTTTTTATTTTTTAAATGTTTTATTTATTTCTAGGAGAGAGAGAGAGACAGCATGAGCAGGGGAGGGTCAGAGAGAGAGAGACACAGACTCTGAAACAGGCTCCAGGCTCTGAGCTGGCAGTCAGCACAGAGCCCGACGCGGGGCTCGAACCCACGAACCGCGAGATCATGACCTAAGCGAAAGTCGGACGCTTAACCGACTAAGCCACCCAGGCGCCCCTATGATTGTGCTTTTAAAAAGTTGGTAGTATGTATTTACCGTGGATGTTTTACACTTTAATAAAGTCTTTTTTTTTTTTTTTTCATTCTTGGTATGGTTTTTTTTGTTTGTTTTTTTTTTTTTTTTTTACT
>NW_027530380.1:1633818-1638019 GCF_008692635.1 Crocuta crocuta | reverse complement strand
TTTTTTTGATTGTTTTTTTTTTTTTTTTTAAAGTTTGAGAGACAGTGTGTGTGAGTGGGGGAGGGGCAGAGAGAGGGAGGGAGAGAGAGAATCCCAGGCAGGCTCCTCATTGTCTGTGCAGAGCCCGACATGGGGCTCTATCTCATGAACCGTGAGATCCTGACCTGAGCCTAAATAAAGAGTTGGATGCTTAACCGACTGAGCCACCCAGGCACCCCGTGATTAATGATTTAGAAGCCTTGGTATTTTTGCCACGGCTTGCATTAAAATGACTGGCATTTCTGAAGTTAGCTGAGTTACATGTATATGTATATTTAAGTATAAATATTGAAATAATATAAATATTTACGTGCAAATATATATGTAAATTTTTGTTGAAAGATAACCTTTGGGGGTGCGCCTGCGTGGCTCAGTTGGTTAAGCATCTGGCTCTTGATTTAGGCTCAGGTCAGGATTTCCCAGTTAGTGAGTTTGAGCCCTGCATCAGGCTCTGCACTGACTCTGTGCTGACAGTGTGGAGGCTGCTTGGAATGCTCTCTCTCCCCCTCTCTTTGCCCCATCCCTCTCAAAAAAACAAAAACAAACTACACTTAATTGTTGAACTAAGACTACCACACAACTGGAGTCATGGGTTAAAGAATTATATGTTTAAAAAAAAAGATGCCTCTGAAGTCACCCAGATGATTTATTTAGGTTGTTTCCCCCTAACTATGAGTTGTGTGTTCATTTTTGATGATTTTTGTATTCAGGTTTTTGTGGATTTTTAAATTGTCATTTATAGTGTGCTAGGCATTGAGTTTAAAATGATGAACAAGCCCTCAGAGAGACGGATTCTCTTCCCACCTCACTATATTCTATCCCTTTGGACTTGGTGTTTTGAAAAACATGTGAGAACGAACACTTGCAGAATGGGGATCAAGGTCCAGGTTAAAACGCTACTCTGATCCAGCTGGCCTACCTTGGGGCTTCCTGATGTTGTTAGCAAGTTGAGTGACTTGCTTTTATGTGCTCAGGCTTGGGCTGTATCATCTGTCTGTAACTGAGAAGGTGTTTTTTGTTCGTTCATGACGTAGGAGATGAGGAGAAAATCCTTTCTCATATGTTCTGCAGTAGCCCTGGCTGCTGCTTGTGCGTTTGCATCAGTGGGGAGTATCTTGGAATTTATATTAAAAATTCACATGACCGCAGAGAGAGATTTTCATTGCCTTTTTCGCCAAGGTGAGCTTAAAAAAACAAAACCTAGTTCAGATAAAGGTTATTTGGAGTAAATCCTTTCTTATTATCCTTAACTATAAAATAGAAATTAATACCTAAGAGGGTTGAAAACTCTTGCGTAATGCTGGCACAAAGGGTTTGTAAGGGGAGCTGTGCATTGTTGCTCTTCTCAAGCCCTGTGACTAAGCAAGTACATATTTAGATATTGTTGAGGTGAGAGTCTGGTGTTTTCAATGTTCTAGGCTAAACCAGTCCTCATTTCTGACTGGTAATTTTACAGTTAACATTGTTCTTGAATCTTTTTATTGGCCTTGGTCAGAGTCCATAATATTGAAAAGAGGAGACTGTTGGCTGTTGAAGAAAACGTGGCTCCTCTAAAGAATGGTTGGCAAGAGTAAATACAAAAGGAAATGAATCTCTTCTGTGAGGCTTGGTTTCCTATTTTGAAGGGGGCCCTCCGGATTCATTGCCTCCAGTCTAATGATAGCGGTTTCTGTAGACTGAGAGTTTGTGTCCCCCCTCAAGGTCCGTACACGTCCTTACGTGTCCTCAGTGCGACGGTGTTGGGAGGCGGCTGGACTGTGAGGCTGGAGCCGTCATGAAGGGGATATAAAAGACCCCCCAGAGATTTGTGGCTCCTTCATGCCATGTGAGTTCACGGCAAAAAGGACCGCTGTCCGTGACCTGGGAAGCGGGTCCTCACCAGACACTGCATCAGCAGATGCTGTGATCTTGGACTTTCCCGGTCTCTAGAACTGTAAGAAATAAATTTCTGTTGTGATAAGCCAGCCAGTGTGGTGTTGTGCCAGGACGTCAGCTGGCAGAGTGCACATGGCGCTGCTCACCAGCAGGTCCCTGCTCTTCCTCCTTCGGCCCTACAGCTCCGCGCGGGCGCTCCCACTCTCCCTGTGCTGGGAGAGCTCTTCGGCCAGGCCCGTCTTTCAACTTTGTCCTTTAGCTAATGACGTAAAACTCAGGGTTTCCTGTACGTTAAACACCTGGGGAGAGCTGCCCCTTTTTGAGCAGGAAGGACCTTTCATCATCCTCGTGGATGATTCCACCATCGTCTGTGTATCTTTAAATTTTTTTTTAATATTTGTTTATTTTTTAATGTTTTTTTTTTTTTTCTAGGAGAGAGGGAGAGACAGCGTGAGCAGGGGAGGGTCAGAGAGAGAGGGAGTCACAGACTCTGGAACAGGCTCCAGGCTCTGAGCTGGCAGTCAGCACAGAGCCCGACGCGGGGCTCGAACCCACGAACCGCGAGATCATGACCTAAGCGAAAGTCGGACGCTTAACCGACTAAGCCACCCAGGCGCCCCTAATGTTTGTTTATTTTTGAGAGACAGAGCATGAGTGGGGGAGGGCCAGAGACAGAGGGAGACAGAATCGGAAGCAGCTCCAGGCTCTGAGCTGTCAGCACAGAGCCTGACACGGGGCTTGACCCCACGAACCACAAGATCATGACCTAAGCCAAAGTCAGACGCTTAGCTGGCAGCCAAGCCACTCAGGTGCCCCGCCACTGGCATCATATTTAAAGCCTAGATTACTTTTTTTTTTAATAGTAAATTCATAAATTACTGAAGCTGGAAGAATGCATAGAGTTAATTAGTCCAACTCATTATTTCATAGATGAAGAAATGGATACTCAGGTTAGATGACGTAGGTCCATAGCTAATGAGTTGCTGACTTTACAGCTTTCTGGTCTCAACATTTAATATCTTTTCCCAGTTAGGCATTCTTCTTAAAAATGTATTTTGAAAAAAACTTTGTCAGTGTTTACACATCCACAGTTAAATGTGAGCTATTTCTAGGAGGTTGGATTAAAGAAACAGCTTTCTTTAGTCTCCCCACCCTCTTTTCCCTTTCCCCAAGGGCAGCTGTAGTTATTTGAATTCTTTTAGTCGATTAAAAAATAGGGGCGCCTGGGTGGCTTAGTCCGTTAAGCGTCCGACTTTTGCTTAGGTCATGATCTCGCGGTTCGTGGGTTCGAGCCCCGCGTTGGGCTCTGTGCTGACTGCCAGCTCAGAGCCTGGAGCCTGTTTCAGAGTCTGTGTCTCCCTCTCTCTCTGACCCTCCCCTGCTCACGCTGTCTCTCTCTCTGTCTCCTAGAAATAAATAAAAATATTCTTAAAAAAAAGTTAAAAAAAATATATTTACCTCCGTCTGTCTGAAGAATATATTTTGAAGAATTCATACCTGCCTCCTTGTATGATTTTGTTTTTGTTTTTAAGCATATCTTTTGATTTCCTGTTGGGAAAAGATAGGGAATAATTCTTTTCTCCCCTCCCCAGAGTCTGTCTTCACCATCCTTCCGTGATAATTTTAGTGCTGTTTTGGTTAAATCAATATTTAGTTTTATCATTATGACCCTGTGTGCTATTTAATGCTAAGTGGTAAATTACAAATGTTTTTCCTTTCCTAAAAAACTTTGGTATTTCAAGAAATAGTCTCACTTCCCCCTCCAAAATTTTATGTTTGTTTGTTTATACCTAATCTCTCCACCCAATGTGGGACTCAAACTCACAACCCTGAGATCAAGAGTTGCATGCTGTACCAACTGAGCCAGTTAGGCACTCATCACTTTTTTATTTTGAGAGAGAGAGAGCGAGCGTGCGCGCACATGGGCTATGGAGAGGGGCCGAAGTGGGGAGAGGGGGAGGGAGAGAATCTTAAGCAGGCTCCACGCCTCCCATGACCCTGTGATCATGACCCGAGCCAAAATCAAGAGTGGGACGCTCAACCAACTGAGCCACCCAGATGCCGCCCCCCATCACTTTTTTTTTTAAAGCTATTAATGCACTATTTTAGACTCAGACTTTTAGTCAGTTCCGTGTTCCGGTATTCCATCAGCTTTCTCTTTCTGAGGCTCCCTTTCCTGCCCCCGTCCACCCTGCTTGCCCTCCCTGCTGGGAGCACAGTTAGAGAACTGTTAGCTTCCAGGATCCCAGGGCTTCTTTCTGCCTCTCTCCTGCATCAGCACTCTTGT